>NC_086331.1:86573980-86900230 GCF_032445375.1 Bacillus rossius redtenbacheri | reverse complement strand
GTTGCACTTTTTGAAGGTGGTACGGGTACAAGAGTTACTCATGAAGAACTCGCCAAACAGCCATTTTGTCAGCGTCCATATCGGAACCTTCTGCCCTTGTGCTTGTATCCAGACTCTCCTCAAATCTCTGAAGTACATCTTCAAAACGGGGAGTACGAACCCTGCGTGGAGCACCAGCATTTGGTCGTGACGGCACATGTACCAGTATCACGCATTCGCTGAGTAAGTCTTGCAAACATGGTGTGAGCTGGAATCCTACGACCCGGATATCGTTCTTCGTACAGATGACGGGCGGCTCGTCCATTTTGTCTAGCTTCCCCGTAAACAAGCAGCATGTCCGTGTACTCACTAAACGTGTACACCATTGAGCTCCACTAAAACGTCGCCCTTTTCAGAACCAAAGGGAAAGAAATAACACCACGAGTTTGCTTGTACGACAGAACAGTCAACGACAGACCACCAGTGATATCAAAACACACTGCAATGTCACACTGCGCAGTGCTATGGCACGGCACGAACGGAAGAAAATAGGTGAGGGCGCCATCAACGGAAGTAAAAAGGGGCGGGGGTCAGCATTCGACATCGTACAGTCCTCTCGAGCGCTGCCCGGCATCGTAAACACGTAATTCCCCACAGCATCGTCTGTCTCTCACAAAGCCCAACGGGTTGCCTACGCTGACTCTTTCTGGGGCTACAGGGGCTTAACTACGTGTTTCCGGCAACATGTTTATTGGCAAAAATGGTTGGAAATAATAGGAGCTTTCTACCCTCAAGCATTGTGTAACATTAATTTTGATACACCCTGTGTGTGTGTGTGTGTGTGTGTGTGTGTGTGTGTGTGTGTGTGTGTGTGTATATATATATATATATATATATATATATATTGATATTTCCTCTTTAAATAATTTTTAATTTTGTGTAAGTTTCCTTTTTGTACATTTTATTGTTGTAATATATCTGTCCTTAAATTTAATACTTGTATGATTAATTGTTCATGTATGTGTTATGTATTTGTTGTGCTAGACATTTTTCTGTTCAGTCACTGTAAGTATGTGGTAGGCTCGACTTTGTGTGTTGGCCAACTGTGGTATACCTACCTGCTGAGGATTCCCCTCAGGTAGAGCTTGCATACTCTGGTGCCATCGAGGTGGAGTGTCCATTGAACTTGCAGTGGACTCTCTTTTGTCTTTTTTTATTATTTCTGTTTTTGTCCATTTTGTACCTGTATGTATGTGTTGTGCCCACTGCTAAAGCCCTACACTGTTGGTGGGTATGTTAAAAATAAAAAATAAAAAAATAAATAATCTTACAGATGTATTTGCTCTATCAGGGTGTCCACTTATAAACTCAAAAAAATTTCCAGTACATGAAAAAAATTTCAAGTACATTTTCCACCAGCCAAAAAAATTTTCCACCATTTCTCAGCAGATTTCTACAAAAAAAAATTCTTGGGAATTACACAAACATGAATCTGTGGACGGAGGGAAGGATGAGTATAGTTCATGTGTGGTAAAATACATATTTTTACGGCCCTGCTAAATTTTTCATTCAAGAAATCTCAAAGTTTCAGTGATTTCTCATCGAAATACTGCTGTGTGACTAGTAAACAAATTGTATCATAATAACTTATACGTTATACAGTATCTACTAACAGTAAATGGCTGTCGCGTGGGCCTTAAAATATTCATTTTAGCGGGAATAAACTATACAACCTAGTCACACAGGTGTGGAAACATGAAGGGAGGGAGGAGGGTGTTGAAGTGTTGACAGTTTCTCACACAAAAGGTTGCACGAAGGGAGGAAATGCTGGAATGTTAGGGGGAGGGAGGAGGGGTGACAGGATGGTTTGTTTTTCTGGGAGGGATGAGTCTTGAAGAATGTGCAGCAGGGGAGGGAGAGGTAAGCCATATGACGTCATGCTGCCGCTAGCCTGGCTGGACGAGTGACGAGTCACGCGCGCGCCACTTACGTCGCAGAAGCTACAGCCGCCGCATTCTTAAACAGAATGTTTGATGTTTTTTTTTTTTTGCTTATCTTATAGGACCATTAGTAAGAAGGGTATTAAAGCCTGCACAAAATATATAATGCGTGTTAAAAAATAATATTTACATAAGCTTTCATTGTGATTTTTTCAATTCTTTTCTGATTATTTTTTTATGTCAAAATTTACAATTTTTTGACGGTTACTGAGAATGTATTCGTAAAATCGATGCTTTGTAAAATCGGGGTTCTAGTTTATTTTAAAACACATGTGTTTGTCTGTTAAATTCAAATTCATGTAAATCATTAAAAACACTGAAGTCCCATATGTGATATATTATATTAATCCTTCCTACACCGCGCACACAACAGCCCCGCCGTGAAGGCGTACAATAATTATTGCACGTATTGTCCCACGTTAGCCGAGAACTGAGTGTATCCGAGCGAACACGGTCTGGCAACCTAGCCACGCCACGGCCATGCTCACAACGCACTCTGGCAAGGCAAGCCAACAGTTTTTGACGTTTTCGTTCATTGAATCTCGGTTCGCAGCTGGGCGTAACACATGTTCCGCGCAAATTCGTATCACCTTTAATTTGAGTTGCAAATGCACCAACTTTTTTAGATCATTTTACCTTCCCTCATAAACTTATCTTTGTTTGAAATTCCAGTACAAAACAATGACTTTCCCGTATTAAAAAAATATCCCGTACTTCCCGTATTTTCCCGTACAGTGGACACCCTGTCTATAAATTAATGTTTAGCAACCGTGGGAGATACTGCGCGATAATCTGGAATTTTCAGTACATAATCCAGTACCTGAAAATTCCGAACGTGCCGGATTATCGGAAGTCGACTCTAATTTATACAAACCTACTAAGTGTAGTGTGAGCTAGGAAGTGATAATTACATGATACTTGTGACAACTAAAAGTAAAGGAGAAAATCCCTTTACCAATCACTCAACTTAGTGACAGAAGTCTAGAGTCTACTGACTCAGAAGAAACAACTAGGCTGAAATATTTCTTACCAAGCATAAATAGATAAGAGTGAACTTTTTTTTTAAGTGTGTTTGCTATCTTTGTTTACATTTTGCTGTTAATGTGGCAAAACTGTAATTTCTGTGCAGCCAAGGCTCAAAGGCTCTCTTTGCCTGTAGAAACTGAATGCTTTTTGGGTATAAATTTATGTAGTGGTCGCAAAATAATATATAAAAAGTCTTCTCCTTCAGTGAAATTAGCAACAGCACTTCACATAAATTGTTTAAATGTTAGTTTTTTCAGTTCTTTTGTTGAGATTATTGGTTAGTTTCCATGACGTAATCTTTATTTGATAAGATAATATACATCTATGTAGCTCCTGATACAGCAACAAAAAAAAAAAATTCAATGCTAAAAAAAATGTCAAGGTTTGTTTACCTGGAAATGACCAGCCAGTTAGGCATTTTCTGAAAAGTACACAATTACAAATTTATTCTTATTGATGTTACGACTGGCCAAGTAATAGACTTTATTGTAAAACAAAAGGGACATGTAACTAGAGATTCCAAAAAACCAGCACATAGAAAAATATTAACTAGATTACTCGAAAATTGTTTTAAAAAATTAATTTTCCTTTACAATTGCCACAGAAGGATAAGTAAATTACTGAGGGCAAAGTTTCCCTAAATAACACACAAGAAGACTGATAAATGGCCTTTGTATAAGTCTCTAGCTAAGAGGCTATATTAAATCGGTAGAAAATCACCATAACTACAAAACTGTAAAACTAGCTTCATAAACCACCTACGGTGGTCTTGTCAAATTTATGGTGGGGACGAAACTGTCCTGGTTGGAAATTTTTCAGTCAGTCTTGTACATATCTCAACTGTGTCACACAGTTATTCAGAGACTTATAAGTGACACATCCTAAAAGATTTCTGTGTGATTCAAATTACTTGGGGAACCAATTACTAACTCTCAAATTTTAAGTAATGTCGGGGTTCGGAATGAACCCTGAACCTTCACCAGATGAGTGTGATATGTTGATGATTGTGGCCATAGAGGACCCAAATTATTAACCAAAATTTGACCTGTCTGTTATGACAGCACAAGGTATTTCATTAAACAAGCATTTGTTTTACATAAGTGTTTGCAATGACTTTTTCCAACATTGTAACTGTAAGTAACATTTGTTAAGATAAGATATAAAATTACAGAATGATATGCTGCAATTACAATGTGTTTCCTTTTAAATCATTCTGCTAATTATATTCCATTGTTTTGAATATGAATGGATCATAAAATAATTTCCTTTTCCACTTTTACCCATAATCCGTTACTTAAAACAAAAAATAAACTAGTTATAAAATATGTTAACGAGATATGTAATTTTTTTCTTCAAAGTTTAAATAACAGAAACAAAACTTTTTTTATTTCTATATTGTTCATGCAGTATCCATTCATTTTTTCCCAACTAATAAAACAGTAAACATTTAATTAACAATTTTGTATATTTACCTGGGCATATATTAAGTACAAGCCAGCTTCGGACATTTCCACAAGTCCTCCTTCTTTGAGATCATACTGAAAGGCTCCAAAATTACCAGACATAGCCTTATCCTGAAACCATGGGGCAATGATACCTGAAAATCAAAAACATACAACAGCAACTAAGAGGAAGATATAATAAAACTAGAAATGGGCAGGATAGGAAATTTTTGTTCGGGAAAATATCAGGCGGGGAAAAAAATCCAGCAATACATGGGACAGGTTTATTTGATGTTGCATTTTTTAAAAATTATCATAGAATTACAAAGGGAAAAAAAATGTACTTTTTGTTGTGCAATCCATAAAATAGTGATTATACATTTATAGAGGCAGGTAATCTTCGAGGACAGCAAAATACTACAAAATAAGGCTAACATTATTTAATTTTTATGATAAATAAAAATAAAAAACAATTTTAAATAGTGATTAAATTAGCTTATTATTACAATTTTATCTAGTTTTTTTACTTGTTTTAAGCCAAGGCCACACAGAAAGCTATTCTAAGTTCGTGATGTTCACTGCACCAGGTGGCCAGATAGGTCCTCCCCCGGGAAAATTTGGATTTTAAGGTGTAAAATAGTGCTATTTTAGCAGTTTTCAGTACTTAAATTTAAATATTGTAATGGTAAAAATTTTTTAAATTTTAATATGAAATTTGTTTGAGAGATGAATAAGAAATTAATTAAAGATTTGGTGCTAAGGGGGGGGGGGGGGGTTTGAACCCTTAACCCCCCCCCCTCCCTGGCTACGCCCCTGGGAGAGACACATCCCATGGCATTCAAGTGATAATTCTGAAAATGATATTCTGCTGGCTCTCACCGTATGCAAACATAAAAAGAAATGGGTTCATGAAGTTAATCAAAAAATAAAGGAATTTACGAATTTCATTATTTGATGAAGCATTTGCTTGTGAAAATGAAACCAAATTTATGGACAGTTTTAGAATAAATATAACTAACTTTGATAGCATTTATTTGAAATCCAATCCCAGGAATTGTACTGCATATCCTGCCTTATATATTTTTCCATCAATTTATTCCATAAACATGAATATTTACATAATCCTTCAATGAACTTTGCAGTCCACATGACTATTTAAAGCACAATACTGACAAATATTAAACTTCATAAAAAAGCTCATACACCTATCCCTCACTTAGCACATCTTCAGATTGTGTGGATTCATTTAGCGCAATGTGAATTTTACTGCCCCAGTCTTGAATAGCACGTCTGTATATTTCAGTAAGCACGAAATCTCGGCAGGCAAAAAAAAAAAAAAAAACGTCGAGCACGACACCTGAAATTTGTTTCAACTTCTGTAAACAACATATGAGCTGCGGGATACAGTTAGCCAAATAAGGGGGGAAGAGATGCGCGTGCAGGTCTGTCTACGCTATTGGCTGTTGTACAAACATCAGCTATGGCAAGTTAAATTGTGGCTATGGAGTGTAAAGGTCCGAATGTTTTTACGTCCGCTCCTATGCCGCAGTGATGTACAGTTTTCGCCTAGCCACAAACCGGGCCGTGAACTCAGTCTAGCCAGTGGCAGGGAATTCACTCAAAAAAGCAACGTCTGACCATTCAGCTGCCGGTAACTGTACGTGCTTGATCACTCATATTGCATCATGTTAAAGTATTTGAGACAAAACTAGAAGTATTACGACGCACAGATTGTCATGAAACCATGCTTATGTTGGTCGCAATTTAGTTTTAAGCAAGTCAACTGTGCGCACAATCGTACAAAATATGGACGCTTACCAAAAGTTTATATAAGTCTGATGCTGTTGGTTGTACTAGCGGGAATATATTTGACATTAGATACCGGAACAAAAATGAACAGATGATTCACGTGGAAAAGGTTGTCAAATGAATGTTGCAATGAAAACAATAATCATTGGCCTGGCAGGATTGGTGTGAACCAGGTGCAGGGTGTCTACCAGATCAAGTAAATGAAATTCCCTGATTTTTCCAGGTTTTCCAGGTATAAAACTGAACTTTTCCAGGTTTTCTGTAACACAATTACGACATTCCACAAAACTGAAAAAACTGCATAACAGTACATTGACGGGTTTCAAAATATTTCAACTCACTTAAATTATTAAAAAAAAAAAAAAAAAAAAAAAATACCTTCTTCCAGACGTGGCCAAAGTGACTCAATTGATGGCAAATAAAACATGCTGCTACAAATATTTCACACACTTACTTTTGCAAAAACATAAGTAAAAGGAAGCTCCCATCAATTTCGCAGTGACTCAACTTTTGCGTCTATTGCACTTGCTTCAGAACGAGCCAAATCCAACACTCGAGCCTTCTTCAACTGCAATGCCTTGATCTCCTCTTCAACTCTTCTTTTTCTGCCTTCTTGTCTGTAGCTTCCTTTTCTTTTTGTTTGCAGGGCTTCCTTACGCCTACAACTAGCTTTTCTTACATACTGTAACATGGACTTGGTGATTTCAACATGCTCTACACCTCCAGAATGTTGTCTTTGTGCAATCAGTGTTTCTTCCTGCAAGTTTTCAGTCAGCAGATTAGAATTCACTGAAAATCCTCTTTCCAATGATGCATTTCCATTGGAAAGTACCAACATCATCCTCACAAACTTTAGAAGGCCTGTTTTGGCAGCTACTGTATATGCCTTAAGGATGAGCATCCAC
The DNA here is from genome assembly GCF_032445375.1 of Bacillus rossius redtenbacheri. NCBI lineage: Eukaryota > Metazoa > Arthropoda > Insecta > Phasmatodea > Bacillidae > Bacillus > Bacillus rossius. Next base: position 86,893,069 of record NC_086331.1, on the reverse strand, counting down.
AATTGATCAAAGCGCCAGTCTTCTCGAGAAAAAGACGAGAACAGTGCTTCAGAATCTTGCGAGGAACATACCAACTGATATGATCACTCAATGTTATCAGCTTCTTGTCCTTATAGCCACTTGTTTTGAAGACAACATTCTAAATTGTAATTCACATGCTGTTTCCTCACACCCGAATTTAAAGCCACAGACGGACATAAGCAGGAAATTCCCTTGGTAAGTTTGTACTTCAGGGGACTTTTGTCTTGATGTTTTTTTACCATAACCTTTAGACAAGTCCTAACATCATTTTTCAGTAACAGGACAGACTTTACTGGTACTTTCTCTTTCTTGATGGCATGGCATACTGCATAACCCAACTTGATATTGTTAGCAGTCAATAGATTTTCCTGGTTATCTACATCCAATTGAGATACATTGTGTTTCTCCATAAAGCTCTTCAGTACCTCTGGTTTCAAAAACTTTCCTGCCAAAGCTAATAAAATGTCTACCAGTATATCATAGAGAAAAGGTGCCATGGGTGCTTCACTTTGGAACATTGTGAGAAACAATTCCAGCTCTGATGCCAAAGAGTAGAAGAATGTCAATTTTACTTCTAGAAGATTATCTTCAAGAGCACTTTTCACTACACTGAAAGACACAGATGAAATAGAAACTTCACTAACATTTCTTTAGGTGGGGTAAAGTATTCATGGCACGCTCAGCAACTGCAGTATTCCATCTGATTGCACAAAATTTCTTGGAAAAAAGCTCTGATCCAGTTATTCTAATGTAATCTGCCTTCCTTGCAGGTACATGTATAAACAAATAGTAACTGTGCTTGAAAAAACTAACAACATCCAATTGTATAGCAGAAATTCCAGTTTTGAAAGCACCATGGACCGTATGAAGTCCACAGCTACCAATTTCTAGCAACGATGGCGAACCTTCACCAAAAGTGTCTGTGATATGTATTTTCAAAGCTAACAAAAATGCCCAGTTTACGTTGAGGGCATCCATAGATACTTAAAATTAAATGCACCTGTCGGTATAATCCGAACGTGGGAAGCACATGCTGCAGTACGTACGTCAGCAGGATAACAGACCAGCTTGAACCAGTTTGTATCACGTGATTTAACGCCACTTCCGAATTCGATGGTAAATAAAAGAAAATGGACGTGGGAACTATTCGTTATTTTCCATCCAAAAATAAAATAATGGGACGCGATACACTTGATGCTACGTCAATGCAAGCAGATCAATAAACAAAAAAGTATTGCCAACTACAACCTACTAAACAAAAATTCCCTGATTTTTAAAAAAATTCCCTGATTTTTCCCTGAATACAATATTCCCTGATTTTTCCAGGTTTTCCAGGTTTTCCAGGGTCAGTAGACACCCTGCAGGTGGTGATACGCGAATAGGTAAGCTCTTTAATTTTTGAAAAATTAAAATGTAACTATCCGGACAGTAATATCAGTTTCACTGTCAGCAAAGGATTGTTTGGAAATGTATGCGACGTGAGTTGAAGGTCACGCCCGGGCGGGCAAGTCAGCCAGCCAACTGACGATAAAGTACATAACCAAGTATCTCCCGTTATGCGGTGTCGTATTTGTTATACAAAGTCCGGTGGGAGGCAAAATACTGAGAATCCACACCCAAACACTTAAAATTAAGTGAACTTGACATTTAAAAATCAATTTACATCAATTAATATAATTTGGGTCTAAAAATTGCAAGAAAACAATGAAAATGTCTGTATAAATGAATTTCTAATTATTGTTTGGTTTTATCTGTCCATATCATCTACTGTTTAATAACATGCCACCATCACAGATACTGCAATGATGACTCGCAACATCCTGCTATGCTTGGTTGTCCGACACAACTTTATTAAACAGCTCTACAACATGTTACATGAGTACCCTACATTCTGTGCAAACTACACAACACAGCATACCAACCTAAGCTCAGTACACAATTGTCACCTAAGATACTATGTTTCAATACTAAAATATGTGAATGCAGACAGCCAAATGCTGAACGCTATACAATCTATACTTCAGCCAATATTTTTATTTCTCTAGGCTGAGTTTTGTTTATGACCAGCAACCGTTTGACTGTGAAGTGAATCTTCTCTATCTATGGTTCTATGGAATCTATTCTCGTTGTGTGTATATGATGCTTGTTAGGTATGTTTATAAAAGTACAGATTGTAACCTGCATATGTTCAATGTTCTACCTACTGATGTTAATTAAGCCTGTGATTATGACTTGGCATCTTAAAGAAGTGAGAACTCTAGTTGAATGGTTAAAATATAATTTAATAAAAAAAGAGAGGGGGCAGGGGAAACAGAAAAAAGAGTGATTCATTAAGCAGTGCAGTTTTTTTCTATTTTTATTAGGTGTTTATGCTTCTGCTGACTTTTATTTCTGCACCAACCACCTTTATAAAGTTATTTCAATCTTAAATCAAGAACTGCATGTTATTCTTGCTCACATTTTTATTAAAGGCTGGTTCCCTGAAATAATGAATAGAGGTTGTACACCAAGCCTTCAGTAGCAGGGGTAACAATTCAGACATCCGACTAGCTCCCAATTGGTCTACATTGCACATTCATAAACAATGAAAGAATTCTGATGGGCACAGAGAATAATTAAGTTCCACAAAATAACTATCTATGCGGTTCATTAATTTTACCTGCCTCTATAAATTTATAATCACTAGATTTCAGCCTACACAACAAAAATTATACAATTTTTTTCTTTGTAAAAGAATATGTTTTTGAAATTGTAACCTCAAATAATTCTTGATTCTGTCCCATTTCCTCATAATTTTCTTGAACCAAAATTCCTCTCATATAATTGTAGTATCACATTAGCATTAGTGTATGGCTGAACTAGGTCTAAATAGAATACAATAATTATAAAACATGAATGTTTTGGGAAAACTAAAAAAGTTAAATTGTCTCTTTTTTGTAACTTTACTTTTGAACATTAATATTGTATAAAATTAGTTGAAAATTATCTATATTATGCGGAGCCAAGAACATATTTACTAACAAATGTGACACTTCTATTTAAAAATGTTTTTACCTAAAATCATAAAAATGCAGCTCTAACAAGCAATTTTTTGAGTCCTACAATTATAAAATCAATCAATCTCATTTTAAAAAATTTGATGGAACATAATGTAATCTACTTTTATCAGGACTGCCAGTCGTCTCCAACTCCAATAGATTAGTCACTTTGTAACAAGTCACAATCGTGCCCAGCTAAGATGATACACAAACAAAAACACTAGAAGAATACTTCAACAACTTGACGACAGCTGTCGTGTCTATCCTGGTCGCTAGCCCCGCTGTTACCCATAGCCGTCTGGTCCGGGCATGAGTGTAAAAAAGGGTTTGAGTGGTGCTTCGAGTGGTGAGCGCACCTGAGCGCGGCGGCTGGTGTGATAAACGACAGTGCAATCTGACCCGGACCGCGTACTGTCTCCCACACATCTTGTGCGTCCCCCTCCCCTGCTTCCCACTCGCCGTGCGCTGGTGCGTGGAAGTCAGTCGTAGCTCGCCTGTCATCCGCGACGGACGCGTCTGAGTGCTGCTCCGCACTTCGCCGCTAGCGACTCGTGAGTGGTTCGCCATTTAGCAGCCAGTGCCTTAACGACATAGACCGAACTAAATGGCGTCTCGAGCGGCCGACAGCTCGAGGGGTCGCTGTTGTCCTGGCCCCCTGTTGTAAGCCACAAGAGGAGAACCCGTTTACTCCCTGAGTTTTAGGCGGGCCGGCGCTCTCGTCACGACAGGGAATCACTCGCAACAGGGGTCACAGAGCCAGGTGTCGTCAAACTGTTGCAGGTATTGGGGTGCAAATTCTGTTAACAGTTATATAATTTTCCTAAAACTGTTACTCTTTGAATTTATATAAAACAGTTGAACTGCATCTATTCTTTTTATTAATTTCACAACCGAAAATACATACATACTACTGCCGAGCCGAGACGGCACGACCTCTCGACCTGGCCTTCACCCAACGACTGACAAAACTCAGCACATCACAAAGCTTACAGAAATAAATCAGTTAGTTGGGGACTTCCCCTTACTATTGGCTACAACACTTACAATTACTATACAGTGCTTTCCCACTCAGCGGGCCTTTCCCCAGTTGTCAAATGTCTCTGTCTCTATCTCACACCTCTGTCTCTTCTCTTTCTATTCTAATACAAAATTCGAGGTTTCCCCAGTCCTGGTGAACGTCTGTCTCTCTTACAAAGGATACAATAAATTATCATCTATTATTTCGGTACCACTGTGTCCGCACGTCTTTCTTTATTTTTACCCACAGCACTGTCTTATGTTTTAGACACAATACAATCACACACAATGAATCGTACACATAAAATTATCATTATTTTAAGAATACTTAAATGAAACAAAACACTGAAATTCACTCTTACATGCATAATAACCTATAACCTAGCCAACCAAATGAAAAATCAGTAGAAATATAGTTAAAAGGCTTTTTGAAATAAAATAATTAAACATCTAAATTATTTACAAGAATAATACTAATAATAGAATATGAATACAAAACTCAACCTTCAAAAGTATTTCAATGGAACTCAAACAATGCTATGGAAACATTAAAATTAATGAACAAACTTCAAAAACATTTCAGAAAATTAGAGCTGGCTGTCATTAACATCCAAAAATGTTAAGGTTATAATTTTGCCCATTTGTTAGTTGAAAATCAAGGCTTGGCAAACTTTTGATGGATGCATAGAGAGACAGAATTATTTAGGCAATGTGATTAGCCACAGGTCACGTGATTGATGGTGTATGGCGGATGTACAGACTGTCATAAATCCCGCTGTAATAAAAGTTACAGTTGTTGTAGGTAAGTTACTTACTTACAATGTGAACTATAAACAAAGTGAAAGGGGTGGGAGAACTATTTTGCAATATACCACAGAATATGTTTGCAGTAAAATGTAGAATATGTAGTAAGTAAGTAAGAGCCTTAGGATGGTCTATGTATTCGCTAGGATAGTTCCTAATACCTGCCCTCTTCATACATCTTGAGAAATATGCTTACCTATACTAATGCTTGGTCTGGATTCATACCTGTAGTATTTACACTAAAAAAGGTTGAACAGCAACAAACACTTACACAACATGCATACCTGGTAACTGTATCACTAAGGTATTAACACACAATTCTACAGCAATTTAATGGCATAATAATTATGAACTTATGAAATCTGTAAACACTGAAATAGGCAAGGATGAGTTTTGTTCCAAAGATTTATGTTTACAGTATTAATTTACATGTCATGTGTGACTACATGCTTTCATTTGACCTAACATTCTGAAAATAAAAAATCATCCACCAAATTGAACCTTATAATCCTTAAGCCACTATGCTTACTTTTATAAAAAGAGAATAAAAAGTTTGATGTATTTTTTACTAATTAATTATAGATGTTGACCCAAAAATTACTGGCAATTAAAAAAGTAGCATAAATTACCTCCATCTTGAAATATCCTTTCTGGCACTCCACCTATGAAGTGCAGTACAGAACCTAAGGGAAAAAAAATTAAAAAAACCAAAACTGATTCTCTGGAAAAAAATTAATGATTTAACAGATCACACAAGACCAACTGTGATATGCTCAAATATAAGATATACAACTATTACAAATACGGCCATAAGTTACAAAATGACAACTATGGCAGAATACAAATACATTTCGTACAAGAAACAAAAATTCTTTACATAGTTTTGGAAAAAATGTAATTTCACGAAGGATAGTTTCAAAGTAAATTGATTCCTTTAACCAGACATCGCAGTGACAGATTACATAAATAAAACTTGTGATTTAATAAGTTTGTGCAGAGCATTTGAAACTTAATATTTATTTAAAAGAACGAAATTCAAAACCAAATTATTTGTTCCTTTGTTTACAAGCATGCATAATTGGCCAAAAAACAAATTAAGTCTTGTACTTGGGCGTCAAAAATTAATTCTGCTACAAATGTGTAGTTTGCATCGGGATAGAACAGTTGGAGAAACATGAATGTAATATTAACTACTCTGGTCCAGCTACATACATCAATGAAACAATGTGTAACCACTGAAGGACTTAACCATTTATTTAAATCTCATTGAGTATGGGCAAAGTTTCTCATTGGTGATGGCGATTCAAGCGTTTACGCTTGTGTTCGAAAGAGGGCTCCATTCAGGTGGAAAGTCACTAAGCTAGAATGTGCAAATCATGTTGTGAGGTGCTACACATCGAAACTACACCAGCTTGCTGCTAATGTGAATTACGATGAACAAGCAAGAAAAATATTGAAGCAGCATATTCCTCAGCTGTCTGCATCTGCTCGTGGTGCTCTAAGAGAAAATTGTGGAAATCTACAACTGAGATGCGACCTTGAAAATGGGCTACGGCATGTGTTTGGAGACCACTGTAACTGTAGAGAATCGTACTGCAAAAGAAAAGACACTGAAAGCACCAGTGTATTGCCATTGTTAGTGAATTCAAAGCTGCTAGATCAAATTTATCAGTGTCTCGACGATGTGATGCAAAAGTCTGGAATATTGTTGAAAAAAACTATTACAAACACTGCAGAAAACCTTATGTCATTAATATTTACGTTTGTTGGTGGTAAACGAATTGACTTCTAAAGAAGTCGTTCATACCAGCGCCGTTGTTACGGAGCAGCACGCATTCATTCAGACGGACCAAGTTACATTTTGAGTCATTGGAAATTATTATGCGGGAAAAGTCCCGGCCAAACTGCAAAGAAAGTAATAAGACAATGAGAAAAATTACATCTATTTAATTCAGATAATAAGGAGTCCTCAAGGCACAAAAGTAAGAAACATAAACCTCAGTATGGTCCGGATTTTGACACAAGCAGCGTAAGAAGACGTAGATGATGACGAATTGGAAATGTAAGAAGGCTGTGTTAGAAAAACTGCAAAAAGAAGCATCAAGTGAAGATAACTGCACAAAACTAGAAAGAATACTGTAGGTCAGCACGATAATCCCTTGTGGATCGAAGCCAGCAGCAATCGCCAACTGCTTCTAATTTCGGAGCAGTATATAAGATGAGAGAAACCACGTCGTGCCACAACATGGTAACGAAAATGTTAGTGCATAAGGACATACACTCCAAAGCAGAACAGAGTAAAGGTAAAAGAATATGGTCTGTTTGGGAGCTAGTCCAGTTGAATTGGTGGGTAATACTTGACTAGTGGTGCTGAAATGTGTGCCATCAATCGGGAAAACCAAAATCTCGGAAGCAGCAAAAACAGGAAAAATTGGTGTTCAATACAAAAATGGGTCACTGAAACTTAAGACAAATCATAAGTATTGGTATCAGATACAAGGATAACTTTTGATAAGTTGGAAACAGTATTGTGATCTCATTAGTGGAATTGAAATGTAGCGAGATAAGCCAGATGATAAGTTTTGGGAAGATAAACTACTGCCAAAACTACAAACAGATTTTTTCATGTGTTGTTTGTTACCTGAAATCGCAGACAGTCACATTCTGAGAGGCATGAAAGTTCGGGAATCATATTTTATTGTAGCAGCCAAGAAAAAGAAAGGAATAGTAATAACCGGAAGACTGATAATTATTTACACAACGTATGATTATATTCTGAGTAATGTGTAACAAAATATTTAATGGGATCATACAAATGTTGTGAAGTGTGAGGGTAGGTGTGTGTATTTGTGTATTATCCTGTAAAGAAAAATTTAGGGCTATGAATTTTGTCTTTACTGTTCTACAAGTTATGTTTGTATATGTAACAATTATGATGTTCCTGTAATTTTTATTAGAGTATGAAGAACTTTCTTAAGTGTTGTTCTACAAGTTAAGTGTTTTTAATTTTCAATTGTGCCACTTTTATACATATTCTGTTTGTTAATGTTATAATTATGATTAAAATATTATATGAATTGACGTGTTTAGAAATTACAATTATGCTGCCAAATTATTAATGTTTTGTGGAAACAAGCATGTACTTATTTTGCATTTAATTCTGTAAAATTTTTCCTGTAAACATTAGTCTGTGTGTTGCTTGGGTTATACTGCTTAAGGCCTTGTCAAACTGTAAATTTTTCACTTCAACATCTCCCAATAAAGTTAAAGGGTTATGACATCACCGAAAACATCACTAATGCAGCATGTTTGTTTGACAAGTCGGATAACTTAACTTTTTATCAAATATTTTCCATATAGGACAGTTCTAAAATATATTGGATGTTGGATGAAATCGGCCACTGAAAACGTGCCTAGCAAAAGCGGAAATTACATCCGTTTCCGTCACAACAATTTTTTAAAACTGAGAAGAACACATGGGCGATTAAAGAGGTTTTAAAGTGAGATAGATAAAATAATGTTAAAATGAATGTACTGTGCAAAAAAATTTATGTGTAAAAATGAAATATGTTTCTATATCTTAAAAAAATTAGTGAACATTTATTTCATTGTGTAACAAATATTATTGTGAATTCAATTTACATATACATTTTCAAAAAAATTTAAAAAGCACAAATAGAGTAACAAGTTCATATATTACACTCAGCAATTTGATGCACTGATTTCAAAATTGAGATTAAAATTGAAAAATGAGATAGGTAGCTCAGCCAAATCAAAACTTTGATAATATGACATTATTTAAAACATATTTGAAGTTATCTGTCCAAATTTATTTTATGGAGAAAATTGAGAGCCATTTTCCATCCAATACTATCCCACCAGCTCTATTGTCAAATAAATTGGAAACAAATATTTGACAATGTGACAGTGCCTTTATAATTAACTTTTGCGTTGAGAATACAGAATTTCATGCTAGGTTGTTGCTTCATTGTTTCGCTAGTGCTTTGCTGTATTATTTTTTAACCAACATTTGAGACTTGTTTTCATGGCAATATAAATCTGAAAACATACAGTTTATCTCATGCTATTCACTTATGGTTACAGTCGTTTATGCTGTTTTGCTGGTACAAGACTATAAGATTTCTTCACCAGATGTCAGCAACTTGCGTGAAACTGTGTAATTAATATTAAAATAACAGACAAATCATTACTACATACTGCAATATGTTAAACATTTTTTTTATAGAAAATCTTACAGTAAAAAAATCATAAAAAGGCTGTAAGCAAAATATAAACATCGGTAAAATTGTTTAGGCAAGAAAAAATAATTGATCTTCTTTGGTAAACATTTTAGTAGATGAACATCAATCATTAACCAAGGTAACGAATGTAAATGACTTGCACAAAAATTTACTTGATGTTATTTAGTTAATTTTTTGGTGTAACCTGTAAGTTTTCGGGATATCATAAATATCTGACTTCTTAATTAGTCTATTGCGACCTCTTCTTGTTACTCGTTGCAAATTACGACTTCCTTCAAGATAAGTAAAAATTATTTTATGCGCACAACACACTGTGTCCAGTATCGCTCCGAACAACTGCTTGCCTTTCAGCAGTCTAGCACTCGCACGCATGTAGCTGAGCAGGCAACACTGTTCTGTGCACTCCCTACCCTCCCTCCCCCCCATCATAGCCTGCAAGCAGATGTGATTCACCACCACTGACAGTGAGTCACACCCACCTCAGCTCCATTCATACAACCAAGAGGGAGAACGCATGGCGAGTCCAAGCAGTTTGCCACGAGAGGGCTGCACCGTATGGCCTTTGAATGTTAAATCTGTTTGAAAAATGCAAGCTTTTATCTTAGCATCTCCAGCAAGTAATCCACACCATTAAAATTTAACATGGTTTAAGACATACATCACTTAAATGTTAAAAATATTTTTGTAACATTTTTCTACATTTTTAATACATTACTTATTTTAATTTAGTGTTGAAAGATGTTAAAGCTCAACTTGAAAAAAGTGTATTTGCATCGGATTTTAAAACTAATATTTTGTATTTTCAAATCACTATATTAAGAAACTTTATACATCGCATTCCATATACTTGATTCTTAAGTAAAAACATGATTGAAAAAAAAAATAGATTGCACTTGCTTCATGCTGGAGTTTCTGCAAAACGTGAGTCAAATTTAAATTTAAAAGTTCCAAAAAAAATTTTAAAAATCTAAATTTCTTCTTTTGTAACAGGAACAACTTAACAAAAGGAAAGCGTTACCTAAGCACTTTCAATTTAGGGATCAATACCCCTTAAATGATTATTTGATGAGAAGATGCACATACCAAAGATAAATTCATGCAGCAGTCTTATCTCCATAGAGTTTTAAGTTAATGTTGTTTACTCCTGAAAGCATTGATCAGCTAATATAACTCAAAACATTAAATCATGTCTAACATTCACTGTCATGGAATCCATGCCATAAAATAGACAACACAGCATCAACCTAAACATGTTTCTGATTTGCAGTTACATTTAATTTTGAGTTGAATAATGCATTCATTAAAATAAACATGTTTTAAAAATCTATATCCTGCCTTTTCTAAACAACAATGTACCTAATTTTTTTTTTTTAATTTGTTGGAAATTTTGGCTTGCGTAATGATTTTAGTATAATAAACTTGATGTATTAGCCAGTATGGCACAATATAATGCAAAACAGACTTGCCAAAAATTAAAACATAATAGTAGAACAACTAGGCATGTACCAATATCAAAATAACGATCATCAAACAGCAAGCAAAACAATGTCAGTGCTGCCAACCTCCCAACTCTCTCATCAGTAATGAAAGTTATAAATGAAATAAAACATGCATAAACATAAGTGGCAAATTTTATACTGTATTAACAATTCACAGACACACTCTTATGTATTAATAAATGTAATAAATATTTACAAGAGTAGGATAACAAAAATGTAACTAAAAATTTATTTAAAAACATTTTATTTCAATATTTAAGTTTTTTCTTTTCAACAGTCTCGCCTGATAACATCCGCATTGTTGCAAGCTTAGCTTCCTCAATCTGCTTTGAAGTAAATGTGTTTTATAGCACACTTTTTTAGATGAACTGCATTTTACTTTCTGCACCATTAGAGCACCCAAAGTTGCTGTAGACAAAGATGATCTAAACTCTGTTTAGTTGCGACGAACACTGCTGAAAATTCTCTCTGTTGAAGAATTGCTGTGAGGCACTGTCAAAATCGCCAACATTACTTTTGGCAATATTCTAAATTTTAGTTGACCACTTGAATTTCTGAGAGTAGAAATAATACCCCAGCTAACATCCATTCTTTCAGCATTAAGTATGTTATCCGAAAAAGTTTCACATTTATACATTGCAAATTCTTGTTCCAACAGATCCAAATCCGTACTATCAACAAGCTTTGGAAATCTTTCAGTGAAATACTGGACTGAAGAATAGGAGGCATTTTCTTTGCAAGAAATATCACAGACTTCAGCATGTTGCAGGAACTTATCATTCAGTGGGAATTTATCTACCATGTAACTACATGCTGAAACATAGAAATCACGCACAGAAGAATAGAATTTTTGAGCATCAACCTGGCTGGCTAAGTCTTTCAACTGTGCTCTACACTTGGAACAAATAACCAAATCCGTGTCATATTTTTGGTGTTTCCTTTTTTTTGAAGTTAACATCAGTAATTGATGTGGAACCTATCTGCAAAGCAGATGGCTTGACAAATCTAACCAACAATTATTTGAGAAGACCTTGCAATATTTGTTATAACACGTGAATTACAGGAACTTCTTGTTGTAAAAAATATTCACAGCATTAAAGAATGGAAGTGTACTTTCAAGGAACAGACAGTAGAGTTTTGTAGAAGGATTTTGCATCAATGACTTGATGAATTCAAACTGAGAACTGCTTGCAGCAAGATTACTGTCTGGTTCACAAAACAACAATTTCAAAGGTTCCCACTGTTCTAACAATCTTTCAACAGATTCAAGAAGAGAAAGCCATCTAGTGCTGACACACTTTAAAATTTTGTGAGATTTACTTTCGCAAACAGCTTGGTGTAGTTTCAAGGTATTCTGTCGTTTGGAACTCTTCTCTAAAAAGTAAAAAACCTGCACCAAAAACTGTTCTACATTAACACAAAGTTGACTTGAAGCCTTCTGAGCAGCCAAATGGATAAGGTGACATGAACAGCGCTGTAGAAAAATGGATGGGTGTTTAGCCCGTGCAAATGAAATCACGCCTTTGTTTGAACCAATCATTGTGTTAGCATTATCACATGAGAAAGCAATACAGTTATCCCAACATAAATCCAATGAACGCAGTTCTCTATCTATGGCAGTAAAAATTCCTTCACCTGTGTTGTCCGAAGATTCCAGGAAAGATAACAGTAGAGTACAGACTTGATTAAGTTTTTCACTGTAAAATGAAACCACAATTGGGTACAATTTAACCGCATTTTTGTCTGTACTGCCATCAGTTGCTAATGAAAATGCTGAAATTTCCAAAACAGAAGCAATTTCTTCCTTAGTTTGTTTTGCCATGCACTGCACTAACACAGAAATTTTTGTCCGTGCGCATCCATACTTTTGGGCGATTTTGGAATCGGGAAACATAGTCCGAAACAAATTACTCGCATGGTCGGAAACGGCCAACGGAAAATTATGTTCCACCAGGAACGACGTAAATAACAGTTCGGCGGTCGTACTCTCACTTTCACTAGATTTCACAAAAAAAGACGAAATAGGTTTGTGTACACATCTCACTTTACCGTAATCTTGATGCTTCTTAGATTCAATGTGGCGTCGGCAGTCATCACGTCCTTAATGTGCGATAACAAAATCACAGCTGCAGACTTCACAAAATACATGTTTATCTGAAACTTTTGAAGCGACTAGACACGGCCACTCTTTTGTGTAACTTTCACAGTATTTTTGAACAATTTTTTTGCCACTAGATGTAGAAGGAACGCCTACACGCTTCATTTTGCCATGAGACACAAAACTATTGCGACGTGGAACGCGAAAGACAACAGAAAAACTTCCATGTGTAGGCTGCTACCAACCTTAATGTTTTCAATGTTGCCAAAACACGAACTACCCGCAATTACCAGAATTGCCATGCCCGTAAGATTATAGAATACCAAAAGTCTCGTTCCCTAAACATTGCTAATCGGATACACGACCGATATTTATGGTACGAAATATAGCGCTCCGTCCCAAAAATATCTAAGGAAAACTAGACACCCGATATTTTTAACTTTTCGTTAAATGTATCTTTGTCCGTAATAAAGAAATAGCCTTCCGTAATTGGACGTCTAAATCAGTAATAATTACGGACAATACGTAATAGTTGGCAGCACTGCAATGTTGATACTAAAAAAAATTATATTGCAAAAACAAAGCATTAAGAATTTAAATTTTTAAAAATACTAGTCAGTTTTAAGAAAATTTACTATTATTTTAGTACTCAGAACTCATTATTTTATTAGCACTGAATGTATGCTCAAGCATATACATGATTTAATATTAACTATAAGATCATAAGTGGTTCGTGTTTTGCCAATCCCTATTATTTTCTGATACGGACAAATTGACTGATTCCAGTAAATGCCCATTTGAATCAGCGAGCCTCTAAAAACAACACTTTACAAGACAGCACCGTAGTATGACTTAATGTTGTTTAGGACCCTAAAGTACTATAACTCAAATATATTTTTTTAACAAAACATGAGAAAAATGTTTCTTTTACTAACTAAATGCTGTAAGGAGGTGATACACAATTTATGAAGTAAGCTGTCAAAGATTCAGTTCATCTAATACAAGCAAAACAAGTTTAACTTTTTCGTCAGTTAACGTTAAGCTGCTCCAGATGGAAGAGCAATACATAAATAAAATTATACTGAATTTTATATATATATATATATAAAACCGTGACACTGAAGCAAGTTTTAAAGATGGATGTGATCGAAAACTGCTACATGACATTATTGTGAACAAAATATTATTTATGCATAACACAAATACAATCATTTAAAAATATTCAGCAAAACTTTTATGCTACATCCAAAAGATAAAACTACCCCCTTCCCTTCTACAGACTGCTGAGTGAAAGTATTTAAATGAATGAATGAATTAATGAATGCTTAATGCTGACGATTAGGTCATTATAGATTGAGCAGTGATGAAATACAATTGCAGGGGGTGAGGGGCACATATGGTTTACATTGTAAACAAAATAAAGAGTTTGGCTGGTTCAAAAAACCAAGAAAAAACAATATAGCTATAAAAAAACAGGGGGAAAAACACCAGAGAGAACCTCACAAACAGAAGGCATGAATCTGTACCATGGATGAAGTAAATAACATTTGGGACAACAGCAAATTGCAGAAAAACAGTAGATTCAATAGACAAAATTAACATAAAAGTAGGTACAGACTAAAGAGAAGAAAATGAAAATAAGATGAAGAAAGAAAATAAAAGAAACAATTGTAAGGTAGCTTAAAAGCACAAGTATGCTTATTCGAACAAAATTGGTGAAGATCATAAATAAGCTTTATAACCAAAGACCACAAATAAATATTTATGAAACATTTACACAAAACATACTTCCATGGACTAGCTATTAGGGTAAATGAAAACTGAAACTACCAAAGCAAGAACACTAAAAAAAAAAATAATCTCTTCTATAATAATACCCACAGCCACAAAAATCCAATTGTAAAAAAAGTGGGCATACACAGATGAAAAAAGATAGTTATCAAACTAGTACTATAAAAATCTATACCTGGAAGGAGTATGGTGGCAAAACCAAAGCAGGGAACTGCTGATGAGTTTCACCCTCGAGCGCCATGCTAGCCCAAGAGCCCACCAGGAACAGTGAAACTGAGGGAACATCCAGCCCACAGGTAGCAGAATACAACTAACAAAAATACAGAATTCACAAGCACAAGTTGGCAGACACATGCACGAAAAGCACACAAAATACATAAACCTGCAAGATGCACTACCAACAGTGAAGTCATGTTGAGTATTTCAAAAGTAGAGTCAGTCAACAGTTAGAAAAAAACATAACTAAGGATAGCTCAAAAAGCAATTTACAAGACAGTTGCTGGCTAGACACACGAGCTGCTGTACAAGTAAGAAAAGAAACCCCAAATAGCACATACATTATGTGGGGACAGGCAAAGTACTAACAAAACAAACAACTTCAAAGTAATTTAACTATAAATGCCATACAAAATTATTCAATTAAAAAAAAATTAACAAAACAAATTGGGAGAAAATTAAAAAAAAGTATTTAACTTTTTGGTTAAAATGAACAGTTAAGTTACACAGGGTTTAACCAAAATATATGTGAAAACTTTGAGTACTTATGTAGAGGCAGAAATGTCAATGAACATAGGCCCGGGAATGCTTCTGTTTTTATCACTGGAGCCACTGCCATGTAAAATGAGATTCACTAGAGCCCTGTAATGTGGAATGCCATATCAGGAAAGTACAAAACTAAAAACTGTTCTGTAATCTAGTCCATGATACAAACTTAACAGTTCACCCTACAAGGTATGCATATGGGGGAGGGGGAGCGTCAAGGTAGAGGCGGCGCACAATGGGCAGACAAAAAGTGAATTAAAGGCGAATAAAAAAAATATATTATTAAAAATCTACCAATATTTGTATTTTACTCATTATCAATAATGGTGTTTTTAATGGAGATCGTACTACTTAGTTTGTAGTGAGTTTGCTTGGCATGCCTGCGTAGAGGCTGAGGAATTTAAAGGAATGCTGTAAGCGAGTGAGTGCCAGATGGAGAGGGGTGGATGCAGGCTCAGGCTAGACAGTGTAATGGTGGGTTATTCAGAGTTAGGACATCAAGCCCATACAACAGTGTATATTCTTATCAAAACTTTTTTATTAGACCTTGAACATTTAGAGAATGAATATACAAGGATTTTGGTAATACAACAGTCAGAGTTAATTTTTTGTACTTAATGAAATAATTTTTCTATATTGCAATTAAACAACGTAACACCATTAAAACTATGTTTTTTTACAAATATTTTGTGTTTAATTGAATCTGAACAATAACTGCTATCAATACACTAAATGAGTCAAAACATACGCTTAAACACTGATAAGTACACGGAGTTTGATAAAAATTTCACTTAAAAATTTAAATGCAATGAACATAGATGCAAAAATAATTGAATCTGTCTGAGGAGAAAGTAACCAAGTCAAAAAATCAAAGTTTTCAGGTGAGACTAAAAATGTTCTAAATCATAGTGTTTAACATCTAGCGATTAAATTTTTTAGACGATTATCTCATAGATTGTGGCTAAGTACACACAACATATTTAATGTGAAAATATAAAATATTTATTCAAATTTTAAAAAAAATTTGTAATTAGTTCCTTTCTCCACTAATTTCATGCTTCCAGAAGCCATGCACGAACAACACTCCGAAATATTTTATTACTTATTTACCTGGCTTTTATTATAATTGTAAATAATAAAATATCTGCATAGCATATGAAAATGTTTATTAGAAAATTTATGATTATCATTATGGATACAATAACTTACACATGATGCGAGTTCTGAAAGTATCTCTTCTAAAAAAAGTAATGGGTCATTTACTAAATCTGGAAGCAATACTTTTACATATTTTCACATTAGGAGTTATGTCACTAACTAAACTCTCAAAATGTACATGTCAACTGTTTGGGATATCCTAGATCAAGAAATTATATATATTTTTTTAATTCCTGAGCTTCATCAAATGTCAACATATCAGATCAGTTTTCTTATGTCTTCTAATTTTTTTTAAACTGACTTTTACTTAACCTTACTCATAGGCAATTGGAGCTGTCATACCAAAAGGAATGTTTGTGTGCTTTCGAAGCCTGAATATATGAAATAATATACTGTCTATTAATAGTGGTGCAATGACAACACTTGGGATCTCTCAACCATACTTAAATTCCTTGAGACTAGCAGGTGTAAAACACTGTTTTTCACTTTGAGGAATGTCACTTTTAGCAGTTTCATCAGCTAGAACTATCTTTTTAAAATACATTGGCTACCACTTGTCAAAGTCAAAAACCATCTTTACTGTAATATTATGCATATAATTAGAAATCACATCAACATATTGTTGAGGACTATAAAATTGGTCATATTTCTTAAGTTTTTGTTTAATAACACCAAAAAACAAACACAGGGCAAGAACGAGTGCCCCTATTTCCGAAAATCAGTGACCTATTTTATCAAGTTGATGACCACATGACACTAGTTCCACACATATTCTAACAAACATATGATTTTGGTTTTGGCCATATGCTCCATATGAGAAAAGAAAGAGTTCAGTTACTTTACTTGATATGACAGTGTGGACCTAGTCAAATACAAAAGAGCACACTTCATTTGAACCCTTGTGTCCTTCAGCTTCATGATACATGTATCTCACATTACGTCTAGACTAAAGGTCCAAAACACAGAAACAAATTACCCATAGGTGCCGTACATAAAAACTTTCTTGTACTGATATACACGGAAGTGACAAATTCTGCATAAAATCAAAGACCAAACCTCCGGCATGTTCTTGTTTATTACACGGGGCTTCTAATTTTTTTATTTACATAAAATTTTGTACTTCTTTGTTTGTGTATATTTAACTCGATCTCTGCTTCTCGCTTTATGCTATCACTTTTGTGAGGACTTTTTAACTTGGTGTTCAGTGCTAAACATTTACAACATGTATTAACCTATTGGCATCTAAATCTGTAGTTGAAGTTTGTAAAAAGTATTATCTGTAGAAGTTATATTTAAATGCCCTGTCTGGATGCTTCTGAAGAAACAATTATTGGAACATTTTCTTGATATTTAAGTGAAAATCCAAATATTTTCTTCTCTTGCACTATAATGTGTCACAATCAGTGGAAAGGACTCAACATGCTTGTAGATTAGTTCAGTAATGCATTCAGAGCTTTTTTGTCCCTCTTTAATCTCGTGTAGAATGTTCCAATAGATGAATCTTGGAAGATGATGGCCAATATTTAAATAATTTTAAATAAAATTCATTGCTAAACAAACATCACTACTACTTTCTGCTAATGCAAGAGTACATTGTCTTTTAATTATTCACAAAAAAATTTTGGTATAGAAACAAACTAAATCAAAGTTACATTATTTTGTGGAAGAGGGAACTAAGTCAATGCCTTAGGGGTCATTCCATATTAAATCAACCAGAGGCCTTAACCTCTACACCTTAGATTTTCATGTTATTTTGTATATTGGTAATATCAACTAAATACATTATAAATATATTTTTTCTAAAAAAAAATTTAGAGTAGTTTTTTTTGTATAAATTTTTGAACATTGCAAAAATAGCAATTTTTAGCAATGTTTTGGATCACTCAAATACTTGTAGGTTTCCAACTAATGGTGCTAGAAGGCTGGTTGACAGCTCATTTTAAAGGTCATTGAATGGGCTTCAATTTGATATGTAACATGACCAACTTTGGGAAAAAAAATAATTTTTATTTGTTTTCAAAATTTTTAATATTGAATTTCTAAAAAACACCATTTTAGATTTTTTTTAAAAAAAAGTATGTTATTCCTACATATATTGGTTAGATTTGTGCCAAATTTCAAGGTGGAGAATCAATGGGATCATGAGTAAATAAAAATGAGAAGTTTAGTAGATGCTTAAGGGGGCATGGTAGATAAATAAATGCTTTAAGCATCAGTTGGACGTTATTGGTTTTTGGAAGACAACATTGAAAAACTGCAAAACAACAATCCTACATAATGTTATTTGCCAACTTTATTAGCAGACGTCCTAAAAAGACAATTCTCGAGCGTTGTTTCTTCCGCAGCAATTAAATGTTCGAAATTACCAAGGCAGAAGATTTGGCTTCAAGTAATCTTCAGTTTTTAATTAATGCATTTAGCTCTGGTTTAGATACCATGCCGCCTTAAGAAATAGTTGCAGCAAGGAAGAGTAGCATAATTTTACATAAAATTTTGACTTAGTAAAGTATTCAAATTTTATTTTTATAGACTAAAAATTTTTTACAAATTATAAAACACGGATAACAAATCTTACCTTACATTCATCCAGTGTTCTGTGATTAAACATTTGATCAATATGATAAAACAGATGAAGCCTAAGTTCAAAGCACATGATCTTGCTGAAAGGATGTAGCCTAAGTTATAACTGACAAAACATGTTACTGTGAAATACGATAACTTTTGGTGGCTTGCATGTATATTGGCAAAAAATAATGAGAACAATGAAGTTAAAGTCAGTTTTTTACATCCCAAAGGACCTGCTGCTTCCTTTTTTTATCCAACACCAAGAGCCGATATACTAGTCATTAGAACTGAAGATCTTCTTAAAAAGGTTGAACCTTGTACAGCAACTGGGAGAACTTTTACACTCACTAAAAAAGAGATTGTAGGGACATCACACCTGCTTGAACGAAGTATGCCACAACCTAAGTGAAAACTGTAAATAATTAAATATATACTAAACAGAGTTTTTTCATGAGCAATTATATGTTTTGTCAGTTATAACTTAAGCTACATCCTTTCAGCAAGATCATGTGCTTTGAACTTAGGCTACATCTGTTCAGCAAGATCACGTGCTTTGTATTATCATATTGATCAAATGTTTAATCAAAGAACACTGGATGAATGTAAGGTAAGATTTGTTATCCGTGTTTTATAATTTGTCAAAAATTTTTAGTCTATAAAAATAAAATTCGAATACTTTACTAAGTCAAAATTTTATGTAAAATTATGCTACTCTTCCTTGCTGCAACTATTTCTTAAGGCGGCATGGTATCTAAACCAGAGCTAAATGCATTAATTAAAAACTGAAGATTGCTTGAAGCCAAATCTTCTGCCTTGGTAATTTCGAACATTTAATTGCTGCGGAAGAAACAACGCTCGAGAATTGTCTTTTTAGGACGTCTGCTAATAAAGTTGGCAAATAACATTATGTAGGATTGTTGTTTTGCAGTTTTTCAATGTTGTCTTCCAAAAACCAATAACGTCCAACTGACGCTTAAAGCATTTATTTATCTACCATGCCCCTTAAGCATCAACTAAACTTCTCATTTTTATTTACTCATGATCCCATTGATTCTCCACCTTGAAATTTGGCACAAATCTAACCAATATATGTAGGAATAACATACTTTTTTTTAAAAAAAATCTAAAATGGAGTTTTTTTTAGAAATTCAATATTAAAAATTTTGAAAACAAATAAAAATTATTATTTTTTTCCAAAGTTGGTCATGTTACATATCAAATTGAAGCCCATTCAATGACCTTTAAAATGAGCTGTCAAACAGCCTTCTAGCACCATTAGTTGGAAACCTACAAGTATTTGAGTGATCCAAAACATTGCTAAAAATGGCTATTTTTGCAATTTTCAAAAATTTATACAAAAAAAATACTCAAAATTTTTTTTAGAAAAAATATATTTATAATGTATTTAGTTGATATTACCAATATACAAAAAATCATATAAATCTGAAACATGAAGTTTCTAAATTAATTTTTCTTTGGTTGATTTGATATGGAATGACTCTTAGTTCCTTTCTCCAAATATGAACATTTTTAGATGTGTGACTTAGTTCTATTTATCACTATTTGAAGCATCTATGCTTATATTGTCCAAATGAATTAAAATGTAAAATCATAAAAAAAAAATTGACTTAGTTCCTTTTTCCACAGATGATTCAATTATTTCTGCCCTGGGCGAAGGAAAGCATATAGCCGTCCCTGCAACCTACATGTTTGGTCCTCTACACAGCAATGCTGTTTATGGTCTGTGATGCCGACTGGCACACACTAGAGAACTGCATGGAGTGTAATTAGTACGCAACACCACAGTACACACCATAATCAGAGCTATAGCCAATGCTCTCATTTACTCCCACCACTCACTACTGTATATAAATATGATGTGTTTTGTACCATGCACACAACTGCAGAAATGGCATTCCACATATCAGGGTTCCAGTTTATTTCATTGTACACAGTATAAGCTCTAGCCATGGGTGTCAATCCCAAGGGAAAAGAAGGGAAAAAGGATGGGGGGAGGGGAGGGGAGGGGAGGGGAGGGCAGGGGAGGGGAGGGCAGGGCAGGGCAGGGCAGGGCAGGGCAGGGCGCCCTCTGGAATAAACAAGCATCTCACTGTGGGGGCCCGCTAACACTTGCAAAATCATAAATAGGAAACGGAAATGATTTACGTAAATCCACCCCCCCCCCCCCCCCTTGCTCACCACTCTGGGAATAATACAATTGCTGTCCCTTGCTCTAGCAATAAAAAAATATTTGCACATATGCGTACCCACAGTTTTGACATGTATTTTAAATACAGACTGCATACTTAACTAGGTACACTACAACTTACTGTTACAATAAATAACAAGAAATGAAAAATCTTAGGCAGAGATTAGGTCACTTAAACAAAAATTACTCATAAAGCATTCTCAAAGAAGTTTCAATCAATGGACTTGCAGGATATTACAGTGCGAGTGATTATGTGAATGTGTGTGTGTGTGTGTCGCAAACATATGCACATACATGCACACATTTTCATGCAAGTAAGCTCAAACATGCATGTGTTATACCACCAAAACAAAACTATAAATCAAAATAATGGTATTTTTAAAAAATAACACCACTATTTTAACTATTCAAACTATCAAATTCTATGAGGTGGCTAAAAGGGTTCACGAAACCATCCTACTTCATATATACTTCTGCCATATTACAATTTACATGTGAATTTGTGAATTTTAAAACTCTTTGCTCAAAATCAATGGTTTTTAAGTTAGGATATAGCATTGTTCTGGTAGTGCGATATGCAGATGCCTGCATGCACACTGGTGTGAAAGAGCCATAGAAGCCCAAAACTGCTAACAACTGAAACTCCCTTAGCATACATGTCACAGGTAAGTAAGCAGTATTGAAATAAAGTAACTCCAGAGAAGTATAAATACAGAAACAATGCTGACCTGCGTATTGAGCAATGACATCATCAGATCGACAAAACCATACAAGCAAGTTATCCCATACGAGGTTATAACTAGCCCCAATGGATTGCAAATAAGGTCTTCTACCCCAACACCGAGATATTTACGTGATGAGGTACACATCCAGAGTTTCCACAAATTTTTAATTATGAAACTTTCACTTTTCCAGGTTTTCTAGACAATGACAATTTTTTTCTGAGTTTTCCGACTAGGCTGGGGAGTGCAATTCTGTGTTTATGGTTTTGCTGAATATAACTGCATCTTGGTGTTTCTGCTTTTCTTGTCTAATGGGTGATCGTGTATTTCCTGTCTTTTAAATTTTATTTTGATTTTATGTCCTGTTACAAGGTCATTACAGACGGAAATATGCACCATTCAAGTCAGGGAATTGGGGAAAATAATCAGGCATGGCCTGAAGTAAGCAACCATTGCAGCATTTTCTTAGAGCAATTTTGGAAACCCAAGATCAGGATGGATGGAAAGGGATTCGAACACAGGTCCTCCCAAACGTGAATCCTACGTTTTACAGTTGCGTCACCTCGCTTGGTTTGTGTCCTGCTACAACAAAATAATACTATTTCTTTACAACAAAATAATACTATTTCTTTGGAAGATGTCAACCAATTGAAATATGGTTTTATTTAAATCAAAATCTTTCTGAAAAATGGAAATGAAAATGTACATCGCAATGGAGGTAAAATATGCCCCTTAACGTATTCCTTCATTTAAAATTAATGTACATTGAAAAAATTAATCACATTAATAAACTACAAAATTACCTATAAGAAGCCATTGAAAATGGAACTTGTGCACATATCTTGCAAAAAAAAATGAGACCGATATTTCGCACTTTAACGGTTTGTGTCAGCAAGAAGTCACAAATGCACTTTGAAGCATAATTTAATTCAATAGATATGTGCCTACTAAATTAAAAAGTTAATAAAAATAACACCTATGATTTTCTTGCAAGATACCACTGCATGACTTGCATGTAGAGTAAAATATCGTTAGAAGTTTTTCTTGGAAATTATATTAAAAGGGTACAACTGTGTGTATTTATAGTTCTAGAGATAAATTTATTAAACTTATTATGCAGGAAATTTTTTTAAGGGACATTTTCTTAAAGAAGGATTTAATGTATAGCTAAAAGTTTTGAGACATTAAGTTGTGTAAGCTCTTTTACAGTATGTTTATTCTTGGCAATAAACCAAAACACCTGCAGTGGTGACATCACCACCGCTTTGAATTCCACGCTCCGTCTATCCCTCTGCTGCTCCATAGCCACCTCTCCACCCTGATTACCCCTCCCCTCCTTTCTGTTGACTTTTTATTGCTCTGCGCATGCGCCGTAGGGGTTTTTATGTTTATAAAGCTTATCGTCACTGTCATCTCGGCCTTATTCGGCTAAAATGTAAATTATTGAATTAACCTCTCTGCTTTTGTTGCTTCATAATTTTCTGCCGCCATGTTTTTCTTTTTATATATTTAGAGTCCATTAGGGCGAGTGCTACGACAACCCTCGGTTGGCTTGGTTTTCTGTGTTTGATGGGCGTAGCAATATTATAGTTTGTACTGCAAGGTGACTGCACAGTAAATTAATATAAATGTCAGTTATTTTGACCGCCCCCTATATTGGAAATTATGTAAGCTTAATTTGTTTTACTGGTGACTGTTGAGTTTTTTTTTTTAACCATGCCGTTCCAAGGTGTCTCTCGTGCTTCTTGTCAGTGTTTGTCTTTATGCACACTTGTTTAATATTTTTAATTTATTTAAATTCATTTCTTAATTGCTTTTCATTTTAAATTCCATTGTTTCATTTTCTCCCGCTCCTTTTGGAGTTTGTGTTGTAATTTCTTGTTAGGGTCGCATGTTTGTCGTCATGCGTTTCTAGTATTTCAATTTATAACAATGTTTAAATGCACATTTTAACGTTTGCTAGGTGGATTGTGTCCGTATCATGTGCATGCGCACTTGTAGTGTGATGTATGATGAAGTGGGTTCTGTTTAACTCTATGAGTATGTGCGTAAGCCATGTATCCTGCTTCGTATGTGGGTGGTTAGCATTGCCACAAAGCTTGTTTTTTGGCAAGATAACAACTCTAAAGTTTGTTTTGCTTATTACATGCATACCTTATGTCACGTATGAATATATTTTTTGTGAGTATGCTCTTGAAATGTCGTATAATGGCCTTGTATGCTAGTATGGAATACAGTTACGATTTGCAAAGATATGCCAGTTCTGCATGGACTCCTTAATAGTTTGCCCTTTGATTCCCTCGATATATTACTTGTTTTTAAATTTGCAAACCTTAATGAAAATGATAATACTATGTTCTTGACTGCTCGGTCTGTGCATTGTGTTCTGTTTCAGATCTGCACATCTTTTTTAAGACCCGCCTTGATTCTTAATATGTATTTTTGTATTGCTATATATACATATTCTTGCTTAGATTGTTATCACTATTTTTCTATTCATATGTTTTGTGTATGTTTGACAGCCACTATACATTCTAGTTCTGTGCATCATTTGTGAGTACGCTTGAAAGGTTGTGACTTCTATTAAATTGTTATTGTGATTTGTTAATGTTATGTATTTAGGTTAAGATATTTTGTATGACAAGGATGGCATTATCTGGGTTAAGATAGTTGTGTTGTCTGGTTGGTATTATGTATGTGACAGTTGAAATGTAGCCATGTTTGTGAAAGGGAACCTACAATGTTAAGAGTTGTGTCTTTAATAAATAAAGACATGTGCAGAACATAATAGTTAATAAATTGAGTGTTTATCTTGAATACCTTTACAATTTACCTTCTTTGGTTAAGTTTGTACCAGACAGGACTACATATTTTTCCTCCTGCTTGTCTAAACATTTTCAGACCCCTTGTCTGCAAGCTGATTAAGGTAGATGTTTGCACACCTTGGTTTGGATTCAAACCAAGGCCACTGCACATCAATAATATATTAATGCCTGAATGTCCTATGAGAAGCCAATGAAAATGGAGATTTTGTGTGCGAATCACAACAGTTACTGTTTATTATGCTTTTTTTGTTGCAAAAAATATAAGTATTCATATAATTTGGTAGATGTTCACTTATTGAAATAAATTATGTTAAAATAAAACCTCTGATTCTGCCAATTACACTGAACATGATCAATTAGGCACAAACTGCTAAAAGTTAGAGAGCACTTTTTGTTTGTACAAGTTAGTTGGCAATAGATCATTAACACCCTTCCCTTTGGATCATTTTAGTCAACAGATATCTGCATACTTGAATAAATTTAACTGTCAATATTAAATATTCTGATTATAATGCAAAAGAAAACAAATGAAAATGTAAATAGCACATGATCTTATGCAAACATAAGTAGTGCTCATTATAGTATGTATGTTTTAACAGAAATAGGTCACATAGACCTTCAACAGGTAGTATCATGTTATTCTAGAGATGCCTCCTACTTTAATAAATTTACATTGCTGTAATAAATCATCTTAAGTTTTGCCTGAAGTAAAAATTAAAACTGACACTGTGATCCATCTCATACCCGAAACAGAAAGTAGAATTAATATGAGGTTATGAATGCCACTCAGTAAGTATAATTTTATAGATATTTGCCAATTGAAGTAAATGAAAATGTCAAAACTTTTTATTTTCTTGCAAGATGATAACAAAAATTGATATATTGCATTAATTAAAATGGTCCAATCACATAGATGTATTCAAAGAACAGAACACAGTAACATGACTACAGGCATTGTTTGCCCATAAATGAAGTATTATCATAAAAATAAGTGTGATAATAAGAATGTCTCTAGCTACCACAAATCACTGTATGATAACTAAGGAAAGTAAAGAAAAGACATTATAAACTAACCAGGTTAACAGAGACAGTGAAAAAGCAATGAATTGAAAAAATTTAGAGAAGACAAGCCATATTGAAACCAAGTTGTGTTGAAATATCCAGACAGAGGGAAAGTTACACAAAACAGTAGTTAGTTAAAGCACTTTACAAACAGTGTGAGCAGTAGGTGATTTTTGGAAAGGAAAGTTACAAGATCATGCTAATACCCAAGTGATGGGTAAACTAAAATATTAAGTGGATGGAAGCAATCACATTCCAAAAAATCATTAAGTCCAGCAGCTGACAGACTTACACCATGCACACTGAGCCACATCAAAATAGAGGATTGCTAGCTACTGAACGAGGAAAAAAGCAACCACAAAATAAATACAATTGAGAAGAAAAAGTTTTTAATTTAGGCCCCACGCCTCACAGTGGATAGAGAACTCTGAAATCCCTACATTAAGGATACAGTGAATGAGAAAGTCATCAGTAATGATCAGAGAGTTATGGACATTGTAATATTGTAATAAAAATGTGAAACCATGAGAAAAGTTGTGATATATGTAGTGAAGTTGAATGCAATGCAAGAGTGAGCTTGTACATGTAAACATGTATAACATGTGGACAATGTAGAACATGCACAATTTTATTTTTAAGAATTCATTCTGTTCTACTAAATATTAGTTTTAAATTTTTACACTTGCAAATAAGTATTTTTGAGAAAAAAAACTTCAATTTGAATTTCTACTGAAATGTCCACTTCGACATGGCAGCAGTGAAACATCACCTGGTCAATGACCACTTCCCTCTCTACCAGTTACTTTAGGGAGCCACTGCAAAAGTATAAAAATAAACCATTCAAGCACATATGAACAAAAACTATCATGCAATACCCCTTGAAAGTTAATGTTAAGAATGCTCAAAAATTTAGAAATCTGTGTGAGAACGAATTAAGTGGTGGTTTTTTTGTCACGATTGTGACAGTATTTGTACGAAAATATAGTTGTTATGTAGTAATTTTTACAAACGTTGGCTTTTAATAATGAAGAAAAGTGAATATAAATGTTAAATCATCAGAAACAGGCCTAGAGCTATGAATAAATAAAGATACTAGCTGTAGGCATAACTAAAAAGTATTTCAGATAGTACATGTCGGCTTAAATAATGCTGGTAAGAAATTAATGGCTATCTATTTTTTTATGGCTTTGTCTGCACAAGCAAATGTTCAGTGTGCCACAAGGTGTTTCCTGGAATGCTGTACCCACGACTGCCACTAGATTGGTTGCTCTTGGCAGTGGGCAAGGTAGCTTCACCTGTCACAAACCCGGGCATGTGTGTAATAAAAGTTATGAGTCCACTAAACTTGCTGTTTGACTACATATTTGAACATGTTTAAACTCTGTCGAAAACTCACATAATATTCTGGGACTGAGATAGGAGCACATGTCAACAGCACATCTACATTATGTGCACTTCGAGAAATTTTCAAGCAGTCATTAACTAATACAAATAGATTAAGTTAAGAGTTCCAGAATCGTGAGAATAATACAAAGACTTTCAAAATTACTTCTTATAATAAATTGTTAGTAAAAGTATTTTAAACAACAAAAATCTTTTGGCACCATACGGTTAATTGTGGTCCTACTGTTCTACCCCGAGTAAAAATACATCCACTTTTAACTACGACGGTAATCTTTTAACAAACAATGCCGTAAATGACTGGAAGACCTGAACACAAAAACTTTTACGGATAGTTCCAAATTTCTCACATGAAAACCAATTTCAATCAGCATTACATACGATCACGGCTAACATGGTAAGAGAAACAATGCCCACCAACTGATTTTGCCTCCTGACAAAGAGCTAATCACAAAGCATTCTCAGCTCATTAGAAACGTGAAAATTTCTGACATCATCATCATATATTTTTTGCTTATGAGTTGTTTAAGGTCTCAGTGGCACACACTTATTTTAATTAACCATAATCCCACACTGTCATAGTGGTTTCAATGAATAACCTTATACAGACATGTAGTAATCTATGTTTAAATTTAGTTTGTTATAATAAATGGTGTAGAAATACCATCATACTGAGCAAAGTGTTTAGTAACCAAACAAAAAATAATAATAGTGTGTTATATGTAACTAAATAAAAAATCACTTACAAAAGTGTGTCACAAATAGTTGCATGCACATGTCATTGATGAATATTTAAATCTTTAGTGTAAAAATTTCATACAAAATTTTATATTCTTTAATTTTCAACTTAATTGGTGTTTGTGTTAAAAACCTATGTTAAAATTAGAGTATCTTATTATACATAAAAAAAATTGGGAGTAAAAGGCATACAACATACTACTTATGCTTAAAATAGATTAAAGTAGAAAAGAATTGTTCTCAACTGTACCACGATCCCTGGATATCTTGCGAGGACGAGTCCTCCCACTTTGTGGAAGTGGTTGTCTATGTTTTTTACCTTTCCTCCTGTTAGAACGTACAACACGTGATAAAACGTTCCCTTTGGTGGCACGTTCATTTCCTTCTGTATTCCATTCTTCAGGGTTCGTACTATTTCCAGTCCACTCCACATAAGGAAAAATAGGTGTTCTTTGACTTGAATGCAATTTTTCGAAAATTCCTGATGCACTAACATTTTTATTTAAAACATCAGTGAAGAGTTTTGTCTTAAGAATGACATCAGACATATTTTCTTTATTTAAGGAACTTTTATTTACAATATTTAAATTTCTTACATGAACTATGGCATCATTTGATAAATTTGAAATATCACTACCTCCTTCTGATTTACCAAAGTTAATTTCATATCTTGGACGTGTGTTTACAAAATTAGAGTTTAATTTTATTCCTGACAACTGGGTAGTATCATTTTTTTTCTTGAAAACTCCCTGAGAATTTGTACTGGTACCTATTTTATCTGTACTGTCAGATAGATTGCTTAAATGAATGGAACTAATTTTTCCAGAATTTTCCAATATACTCTTGCTGAGATAAAATATCTTCTCTTGCAAATCTTGTTGAACAGAAATTTTGTGTAAAATATCCATTTGCAAGGACAGTTTTTCTTCCATCTCTATTTGCCTGATTTTCAAGTGTATTACAGCCATTCCAAGAAACATACAAAATAACACAAGCATATTATAAACAACTTTTTCAATAATGAAACATGCACTTCTTGCTTGATGAGTGGCTGTTTTTGTTACAATCTATTCTTGTATCACAATCACAATCTGAAAGAAAGACAAAAACCACACACAATAAAACTTTTTTCAAAATTTATTTTAGCACAATATAAGGACCAATTCAATCCCTACCTTTCTGAATAATTAACTCACTTTAATAAAAATAATAAAATTAATATAATATTTACAGATAAATAGTGTGAAATGGGAGTGCCCAGAAGGGCATTACTTCAAACTACCTAATATTTAAAATGTTATTTTTATTTGGTGACATAATAACAATGGTGAATAAATGAAAAAAAAAAAAATAGTGGACACATAAATTGATGTTAGATGAGACATTTGCATGGTTTATTCTTCCAGGGTAAATCTAGATACAGCATTTTTGTTTTGTGAGGTGATGATTCCCTATCACAAAAATTAGTTTGAAAATGTAATTTTCTTAAGTCTATTACACTGCCCATTTAAGTATGGGCAGGACGTTTTTCTGCAAATTGTACACTCTCCCACATACAATATGACAAAAAGGGGTGGTCTACAGCAGCAATTAATTAAACTTGTCAAAATCTCATTTATTTTATGTAACTTCTGTAAGCAATTCAAAAAGTTTGGCTTTAAAGTGATAATTTTTACTTAAAATGACATATACTGCAACAATGTTGCAAAATAATTTACCTAATGAAAAATTACTACCAAACTTGGAATTAATGAAAATGAATGAAATGGAATTCACAGGGCACATTGTAAATAAGGCCTTTAGTGCCCATGGCAGTTTCAGTAGTTCTTAAAAACCTAACATAAAAAGCAATAAATTAAGTACTAACAAAAATTCCTGAAAATACACTTAAAAAATACAAAGCACTAACAACAAATGTGCAGAAATAATTTAAAACAACAAAATTGTACAAAATTAGCTCTAAGCACTATACTATTTGACGAATAGGCACTAAATGAATAAAAATATTCATAAAATTCCTCGTAATAATAAGAATATGCCTACAAAAGCCAAAGCCTGCTGCGCTGTGAGCTTGACGAGGAACACATGCTGCTGATGACATACGCCAGCAAGCTGAGCTGTGATTGGCTAGCGGACCTCAAATCACATGCGTAGTCACAGCCATCTGGTTGGAACAGCCGACCGGGAAAAGTTTGGGGCATGGCGTGATACGTGCATGACTTTTGAGAAAACTCGGCGAGTTTTTGCAATTCTAGCCATTGGAGGGGCTCTGACCAAGACAACAGGATGTAGTTAAGTATTTTTTTTTTTTGTTACCAAAGGGCATTTATACGGGGTAAGTTGTTGTTGTGGGTGTTTGTTGGTTATTGTCAGGCGGGATGTCATGAGGCAGACTCAAGGCAAGCTAATGGCCTACTCTGGTGGGTTATTTAATTTGTAATCAAAGTTGGGCCTGATGGAAATGATTATTTTTCCTATATTGTAAACTCACTGTTTTAGGTCCACTAAGCTAAATGATTTAAATTATGGTTTCGTATTTTAGCACAGTGGACCAAACAATCGGAAATCTAATGCAGTGTCGTAGTTAAAATTTAGATAATTATTTTACCCCTACAATCATTTAATTTTAAAAACATGATGGATACATGGACGTAGTTATGCAAAAAGGAACCAACCCACATAAAATCTATTCTGAGTATTTTGAAGTAAAAGTTAATTATAAATTTTAATTCTCCTATTGATAATATAATGTGGACATAATTTTAATGGTCTAGTACAGGGGTCGGCAACCTGCGGCTCGCGAGCCACATGCGGCTCTTTGGATGTGAAGCTGCGGCTCTTTAGTTCCGTTCCAGAAATACTGCATCACCAGGTCATTTATACAGAAAATACTTTTTTATTACAAACCAGTAGTAAGCCTGGTTTTTTTTTCTACGCTTGTTATATTTTACTAAACAATATGTCATCAAGCAGTTAAATTATCAATTTGTCATCCGACCGAGGTTTTCGTTTTACTAGTACTTACGGGCTGTGCTGTTAGTAAGTGTTTAATTGTTTTAATTTTTTACTAATATAAGTAATTATCTAATAAGACCATATATGATCTAATTTGTTGTGAAGAAACACTACTTATATATGAATAAATTTTTCTTATGAATAAATAGATTAGTTTTTTTTATCAAAAAACTTTATTATGCAAGTACTATTTATTGTTGGCAAGAAAAATTTTTGTGGCTCTTTAAAAACTTTGAAATTTTGTAAATTGTAATTTTTGGCTCTTCCGACTCAAAAGGTTGCCGACCCCTGGTCTAGTATAAATACTGATATAGTAATAGCAACGACGGTACGATCAACCTTGTACCATTTTAATTTATTTTCAAATAAAATATAACAAAATTGTGGGTTGGTTCCTTTTTGCATAACTATGTCCACATGTCGGGTAGATTCGTTTCGTTAAGTTAAATAAGTTATCAAAAATTGTCTATAAGAGTTTTTTAAATTATGGTTGTAATTTATTTATTATTTATTTATTTATAAATTGTGACATGCACACCAACACTCTGAGAAGAGATTACAGTGATGTGCACGGTACAAAAAAACAAACACAATACACAAGAGACACCACAGACAAAGGACACAAAACAAAAAAATTAAAAACAAAAAATTAATAAATTCAAAAATACAAAAAAATTAGTGAATTTAGAATAATAGTAAATTTAGAATACCAACAAACAAAGATACATAGTTAATTGAGTTGACTGCAAGTGCTACTAAAATAATTTACTACGTAATTGGTTAAGCTTGTTACTATTAGGTCTAATCTATTATAATTGCTTATTAATCTAAAAATAATATTTTTCCTCTTGATTGAACAGAAAGTAGATGTAAGTCGACTATGATACTGGGGAACTCTTAAACCAGTATTATCTAAGATGTATTTACAATTGATTTTAGATTAATAACAATTGGAAATAAAAAGATGCACGCCGATCAAAAAGTGATGTTAATTTAGGAGGGGGAAATGATTTTTGAGTAATAAGTTTAATACATTTGTTTGAATATTTTCAATTTTATCAATATCAGATGAATTAATGTTGTTCCATATTACTGAACAATATTATAATATTGACCTAATAAGTGCTAAGAAAAGAGAAATAATGGAATCTGAATTAATGGCATGGTAAGTAATATATTTAATTAGGTCAAGTGTTCTTCGAGAACTAGAAATTAAAAATTCTACATGTTGATGAAAAAATAATTTAGAATCAAGAAAAATTCCAAGATCTTTTAAAGCAGTCATTTTTGGAATTAAATTATCTAATTTGTACTCATGGTTTATAGGAAAATATTTCCTAGTAAAGGAAATTATTTTTGTTTTATCATGATTAAGGACAAGATTTGATTTGCACCAAAGATTAAATGCCTTGATGTCAGATTGCAATAAAATGCAATCATTGACCAAGATGATTTTTCTACAGATTTTGAGATCATCTGCAAAGAGAACACCAGTAGAGTGGGACGAGACATGTGTGATATCATCAATATATAGATTAAAAAGTAAAGGACATAAAGTACCGCCCTGAGCAACACCAGAATAGGCATTGTGAAGAGTTGAATTACTGTTATTAATAGAAACGAAGAAACTTCTGTTACTGAGGTAACTATAAAACCAATTAACAAAGTTGCCAGATAAACCAAAATTGGATAGTTTAACAAGTAGAAGTGGATGACTAACAGAATCGAAAGCTTTGGCTGGATCAAAGTAACAGGCATCAACCTGACCCCTGTTAGTGACTTCATAGTAGATAGGATTGAGGAAGGTAATTAAGTTTGTAGCAGTAGACATTCCAATTCTAAAGCCATGTTGATTTACAGAAAGTCTATTTTTTAAAGGAAAGTTCATAATTTTGAATATAATTTTTTCAAAGATTTTAGAAAAGCCATTTAATAGAGATATAGGTTGATAGTTTGAGACCTTTAATTTAGAACCACTTTTGTGAATCTGGATAACTTTGGCAATTTTCCATTCATCAGGAAATACTTGAGTTTTTAAACTCATGTTAAATAAGTGAGTTAAAAGAGGAACTAAAAGATGAGAACAGCCTTTCAATATGAAATTTGGTATCCCGTCCGGACCCATTGACATTGATGGTTTTAACGTCTTAATGCCCCAAAGTACTAGACTTTCCAATATTATTGGAACAGAAATTGTGTCATGTGATAAAGATGAACAGAAAACATTGTTTGTCATAAATTATTGAAGCATGATAAAAATGTTCATTTATGTATTTTAATTTGAACATAATTTATCTATCTGTCTCAAGCCAATCGACACAATATAAATGTGGTTCTGAATGCTGATGTAAAGTCCTTTCTTAACTTGTTTACTTATTTATTTCTTTTACTTGTGCAAGTCATGCATTTTGTGTAATAATGAGATGCTATTTCTTTTTAAAATACTCTATAAAGACTTTATATGTTGATAATTATTCCATACCGTTCATGCATCTACGTCTTATCTAAATAATTACCATAGTAAAATAACCTAACAGTTGCCAGGCAGTTTAGTTTATCTGTAGTTTGGTAGGAACACACACAAATTTCTCTCAATGTTATTTACCTCTCAGCTCTCAGCTAAGCGAGTTATCTGTACTCATATGTTTTAGTAATTTCATCAGATATGTTATGTTTAATGTTTTTTGTAATAATTTTTTTACATCACATAGTGTATACCCTCAGCAGAGAATCCCTATTTTTTAAATAACTAAAGGCTAATCTAAAAGAGGTGTGCTATTCAAAGTGCCAATGCACAGATGACGAAGTGGAGTATAGCACAGGCTAGATTTCATTGGCCAGAGGGAGAGAGTGGCACTTCTGTGATCAAGCATTCCAGACACACAGCTAGACAGCATACACTAGCTTCTACTTTATCAAATACACAACTTCGAGGTGCACGGAACCAAACTGGTTTAACATCGTCAACATCAAGGTCAGTACAAATGAATGAGGGATGAAACAGTGAATGGAGCAGTGACAGAATGTGTCGGTGGGGGGAAGAAAATCCACCAGGTTACAGAAATGTCTGCAATGTTTGCCACTTGTAAAAAAACCTGAGTTTCACCATGCATTGTCTTGGTGGGAGGCCAGTAACCTGACCACTCAGATTGAATGGCTGTGAAAGCCGTTAAAGCACACTTGTGAAGAAAACCTCAACAGATAAAACTAAAAGACTGAAAAGTAGTAAAAAATAGCACACAGTTCTTCGGTTAAAACAGACTAAAATGTTTGAAACCCAAACTGATACCACTAGTCACCTGTGACATATGTATTTAAAAATTAACAAAATTGTAAAACAAATGTGATTAAAAAATCTTGCAAATCAAACATGGTGCCAATTGTTTAGTAAAATCTCCTAAATTTAGTCCTGCTGTGTCTATAGTGATTGTGGGGGGTAATGACATAGCCTGTTTTTTATTAAAATACGTTAACAGGAGATGCAAATAACACACATAAAGGCCTGGTAGATCTTGGCATTGCAAAATGCAAGTGTTCTAGATGTAATAACACACTATGAGTGGATATGAGGAGTCAGTTCACACATTCAAACACCAAAAGATCTTCTTGCCTACAGTAATTAGAGGATTACTAGCTTCAATGCACATTCTGACCACAGGACTGGTGCAAAATATAATTTTTACAATTTATACACCAGTATACCACAGTTATTCTGATAGACTGCCCCGCAGAAAAGGTAAACCAAGGAGCCATAAACACTTTTGCTACAGATAAAGGCTCAGTAATACAGAGAATAATTTCTCTGCCTGTGCTCCAACTCAAACTACTAAAGATACTTGCTTGTGTTTTACATATTTGTAGTAAACATTATTAGGATTTCATTTGTTTGTATTTTAACTCTTGGCAACGCTGAGTAAATAAGTTAAGCTGGTATTACAATAGCTTAAGTGTCCGTTTGTCAGGTACAAAGCAATTTACAACACTGTTAGTCCGTGAGAAAAATTGAATTTTGGAGAAAATTTCTACTGAATAATTAGATTAGTTTAATAATCATGTACGTGCTTAGAGTTATAAATCATTTAACTCAATATTTTTCACTCTGGTATTTATTTCAACATTTTCAGAGTTACCACACGTAATTAATTACACTTTGGTGAATTAGACAATTTTTGTTTCAACACAACCTTTAAGGTGGCTGCCTGGTTAGGTCCTAAAAAGGCACGCAGAGCTCCACGTGTTAAAACGCCATTCACAAACCACTTGAGATTTTAAAAGTCTCATTACGAATAGCATTTAAGAGCCATTGCATGTTTCTATTCTAGTTTTGTTCCACGGTTTCATCTATACCGTGTGTATTTTTGAACAATGAAAAAGGCTAAAACGGGTATGAAAAATTCAACACACAGTACATATTATAAGTGGTATAAAGGCATGTAGAGAGTCTTTATCTTTAATATTCCATCATTAAATGATAAGGTTACTGCTACAAGTCTCACAGAGGTGCATTACCAATGCAAAGACTCCATGTGCCTGTCACATAGAGGCGTAGAGGTGTGCAATACATGGGCCAGTGTCACCCTTAGCACCCGTGCTGTTAGAGCTCATGCGCCTGGCCAGGCTGCCACCTTAAAATGTGTTCAAATATAATTAGGGATGGGGCGACCGAATCCAATATCCGCCGAATCCTAGGGATTCGAAGGTTCGGCGGGTCTGATATAGGATTCGTCAAAGGATTCGGTTTTTTACTATTTACGGGAAAAGAATACGGTAAAACTCGCTTACGAGGTCCCGCATGATAGGTTTTTCCGTATAAAGCGTTTAAATTGCCCGAGGTCTCATCATTTACGCCATTAAATGTGTGATATAATGTCCGTTAAAATTTTTTTCTGAAACTTCCTGTCTCAAATAATGGCCCACGTAAATATGAAGAAAAGACAAATGAACAACAACATACGAAGAAATATGGATGATGTACCATAACTACAGTACAAACCCAATAGTTATTTTAAGATAATTACCATAATAAGAACTAAAGATTCTTTGTAGAATACCATAATTACTACAGAAGCATGATAGCTACCATATTTGTACTATAGTTACCGTAACAACTGAGATGTCTATTTACCGTGATAGTAATGTATTATTTATTTATGACATATAAAATTAAAGAACATTGTTGGAAAAAAAAAAAGTTAAACTTTGATATGTACGGTTGGTACATGTTGCTAAGAAATAATGCGATCTGAAAGAATGCAGTACTACTACGAAAAGTGAAAATGGTACTCGTGGTTTTTTAGGTTATGGCAGTCGCTTTTGTTTTTCAGTAATATCGGCCGAAAATTAACGAGCGTACTGTATCGGAAGTCGGCAGAAATGCCGATTCAACTAAATATTGGCAAAATCGGCTTCTTCAATACAGCTCTACATTTAATGACATGAGTAAACATATTTCAGACTTCAGGATATTGAAAAAGACTTTAATTTCCATGTAGGTTTATTGTGTGTATGTTTTTTTGCAAGTGTAAATTGAATGAAGTAAAATGCTTTTATTTTTATTACTTTCAATTGATTAAACTTTAATGACCAGTTACAGATATTTATGACACTAATTTTGAGGTTAAGCAATTTTACTAAAGCATTCCAGCCAAGCAGGTTGCCAGCGAGAGACGCTTCTCTTTTGCTGGAAACACTATCTCCAATCGTAGAGCTTATTTAACTCCTGAACGTGCAGAACAAATTATTGTTCTGCATGATAGATTAAAGAACAGAATTTAATACTCTGTGACAATCTCTCTAAGAATTTTTGTGCTGAAAAGTGGAAATGTTGAAACAACGTGAATGTACTTTTCAAACAACATGATTTTTTGGTGCTAAGTTTGTTGAAGCTCAGTAAGGACTCAAGAAAAATTGACAAGGATGAAATTTTTCCAAAGATATGGTACATTTACACAAACATATACTTGGTTATGTTAGTTGGATGATATCTGTTACTAATGAACCAATGGAAACAGGTAAGATCAATGGAAAAAAATGTTATTTTTTATCTAGCAGTGCAAAATGTAAACACACACTGTAAATAGTTACCCAAAATTAATAAGCCCACTTCATTTTAATACTTTATTCAAACATTATACTAAGTATAAGATAAAAATAATTTCCCAAAAGTGTAACTGTACCACAAAAGCTCGAGCTCGGCTCGAAGTAAAATTCTTAGGCTCGCAGACCTCTAGCTTATTTATAGAAAAAATCCTAACCGCTAATCTGTACTAAAACTGAAATTTCTCAAGAAAAATTTTTTTGTCTTTATATACACTTATACCAGAAATGTACCAAACTACATGTGATAAAGTCAAGGGACTTTTAGTGCAAGCAGAATACATCTCACTTACATTAGATATGTGGACATCATCTATTAAAAGATTCGGGTTTGGGTTCGAGATTCGGCAATTCCAGTCGAGGATTTGAGTTAGGATTCGGATTTGAGGAAATCAGGATTCGCCCCATCCCTAAATATAATATATAAAAAATTATATAATCATCTAAAAAATTACACAAATTTCAAAACTAATACAATTGTAAGAATTGTGTGTTAAATTAGTTTAGATACATTAAATATACTTTTTTTAATAATGTAGATGTTTAGTTACATTTAAAAATTACTTTAAAATTGTGTGAAAGGTTGAGTAGGTTCCCTACATTAGATATACTGTTAAATTGTGAGAACTATTGGGATAGATGGCTAGATTAAGGTAGTTACATTTTATATCTGTAATTCCTAAACAATTGTTCAACAATTTTACATCATTTTAATGTACCTAAGTTAAGCAAATCTAACCTAACGTAACCTTAACAACCATACACAATTTTTTAAAATATTTAAAAAAAATCTATAGCCTAACCTAATCAACCACCCAAACAAGTACATATCAAGTATTTCTAATGTAGCTAATATAAACTAACCAACCATTCTCACAATGTAACAACAGTTTTAAGTAATTTTTTTAATGTTGCTAATCTTATGTATCTAACCATCCACATTAGTATAAAGTAATTTTAATGTAGCTAACATATGCTAGGTAAATTTCTGGAGTTACAGCTTTTCCATTAAAAAAAAATTAATAAATAAAATTACAAAGCTTTTTTTTCAAAGCTAAAGACCTTCCCCTATTTACCCTAAAAACAGTGTTTGAAAATTCCAACTTGATTCCAAAAAACTCACGTTTATTGGTGAAGTGGTACATTGTTGTCCGTATTACATTACCGGCATATTTAACGATGGTGTTTATCTGTTTTGGTACTACTTGTGTCAAGTTTGGTTTTGAATTAGTAAGGAAAATAAACCTGTACATAAAATAATGTGTGTTTTAACAATTTTAACTATCACGATAAATTAATTAATGTAGCCAGTGCAGTAATGTGGCCACCGCCATGCATTAGTCCCTAATGTGATTGCAAATAGCTTGCCTCAATATAGTGACAGGTATCAAGTGACATACCAAGAAACTTGCTGCAATAGTGAGATAAAATCAATAAAAAAGGAAAATACTGATTTCAAAATTGCAATTAACATTGTACGACACTTAATAACTAATATTTAATGACAGCTTATGATTTTAACATCCGTCATTATTGAGGCACACTATTTGAAAGCAAAGTAGAGACTTACACATGGTGACACCTGCATTTATGCAGTCCACCAAAATTAATTTGCCTTCATAGTTGCAATAACAAAAACACCAGTTACATTACGTAAAAAATGATTTTCATTATGAATAAAATTCACTTGAAACAAGTAATAGCAAAACAGATAGACACACACAGTTTTTTACATGGCACCAATGAAAGACTGACATTAATACATTATACTCATAAAATGTTTTCAGAATATAATAAAAATTTTAAAAGATTAAATAGAGGAAAGACTAAAGTGTCCACAACCATTTTTGTAATTATATTTTTGTATGGAAAAACTGTGAAATTAGTAATTTACCTTAACCTAACCAACTCTTCTCATAATTTTATACTACTGTTCACATACCTAACCTAAATAACCAATCTTTAGAATGGTCACTTACTAGTAAAACTGTTAGACAAAACACGACAACCTCTTAGATAATTATTAGACAATATATAGGCCTATCAGGAAGTAAAAAAATTACATTTTGACATTTTTATAATAAGTTTTATGGAAAAGTACCTCTCTTTCAGAAATACCAAAACACATTTAAGATTTTTAAAATTTCTTTTAATTTTTTTTCTTCAGGTGAAGATGTGGATATTTTCCTTAAGTTTGTAAGAACATAAGCTGGGAAAATACAAATGATACGCCATGTTGTTTACTTTATCAATATATTTAGGAATAGGGACAGGGTAAGGATACAACTATTCCTGGCACATCGGTACAAAATGGAACACACCACAAGCTTCCTTCCTTAAAAGCTTTTTAGGTCATACAAATAATTTCATTTTCTTCCAATAAAACAAATTAATAAATTAAGACATCTCAATGCAAACATTCTCTGAATTCCGCTCCCTCTAACATGCTGTTCTTGTTCCACAAAAAAAACCATGACAAAACCTACAGCAACTTATTTACTAAAGTCATGACTTCTGTTTAATTTTAAAATTCATTAAAACAAAAATTCTCGCACTTTGTTATACTCACCATATATAAAAAAATTAAGAATAATTATTGTTTTTTTTTTATGGTTAGAAACAATAATAATTACACTCTTCCCGCTTAAATTCCACAAATATAAATATCATAGATTACAAGCATGTGATAAGTTACTTCTGTATAAAGAAACTTTTTGTAAAGAACAGAGAGCTAGTTTTAAACATTTCATTATCAATACTGAGCAATACGAACAGGAAATGCTGCTTAGTTCACGAGAAAAATCTTTGATAGCACGGTTATTTACAGGAAGCCTACACTTCACAGGGATCCGTGTAGGCTCCTAAGCTAACCAAATATTGTTTCGTGCTCGTTGAAAAAAGTGGGTGTTTAAAGTTATCTACAAAAATTATTTATTTAGCTTCGGTTCTGAACAAATTAAATAGTTTAAGGAGGTATTAGAAGAAAAATTATATGATTGATATGGGTGTGAAAAGAAAAGACTAAAGTTGGTTATATAGATTCTTAAGTAAAAAATATTAATTTTTGTGATTTAGTAAAAAAAAAATTTGGTTATTCATTTTCAGTTAGAGACAGTACTGTAGGCCTACATGTAACAGCAGATAAGTATTAGTTCTGAATTTGTTTCAGATTTGAATTTGATAGTTGCTGCAATTAAGCACAAACCCAGTGGCATATCATATTTCTACCTTTCTCTCATTCTTCTTCTGAATTGTGCTGCACAACTTCCTAACATACACAATACTCATCTAAGACATTGCTTTCCCAAATTGTTCTCACTATCATCGAGTTTTTCAACATTTGTTGTTCTCCTCTCTTTAAAAACATACTTAGAGTTTTCCCTAAACTTGCACGCTTCCCCTATGAACATTTTACCCCACCTCTCCACATCACCCCACCCTGTTCAATACTTGATTCACCCTTACTTGCATCTCCATCAGCCTTTTATCATTCAGCTCTCCCACCCCTTTTTTTTAATCACCAGAAACATACACAGACATAAGGCTGCAAGGAGTATATCCTCACCCCTCTCTTATCATACAAAATCCTTAAAAAGCTGACACCGTTCCGGCTGCCTCCCCGTCAAAGCTATCAAGTTTTTGCGGAATGGGTCTCGGGGTTTGGGTTCGGCCAAGTGGCGGGAGGCAGGGACGTGTCCGTAGAGGTGATCCTTGGGCTGTTTAGGCCACCCAAGACGCCTTACACTACAAATGATACACTCCGCGACGTGAAGTGTGGTTTTTATTACACATCAACCTCTACATGGTGCTATCCATCCCCTGGCCGCGACAGTTCGGAGTTAGAGAGCTCTGCGCGTGTACGGCTGTTCGGCGATGACCCCGCTTACAATGGAGAGGGGGGGAGTTTTGAGAGAACAGTACGTGGCGGACGTTGCTGCTAAGACCTGCGCAGTGATGCATGGCCAGTGGTGTTGTAACTCACGATCTAGATGCGGTTGCGGAATTGGCGCGAAGGTGGCCTCTCAACGTTGCGCGAAGACGATCAGCCTCTTCGAGCTCCCGGTGGGTACTGCCTCGCTCGTGCAGCACAGCGCTACAGCAGGCCTGCCAATTGCGCGCCAGAAGCGCAGCGCGCGGGAAACAGACGCGGCCAAGTTTAGGACCTATTCGCACGTTGAACAATTGCATTAACAAATAAAAACATTTGATGATATATACATTACATAGTTTATGT
This sequence comes from Bacillus rossius redtenbacheri, assembly GCF_032445375.1. Taxonomy (NCBI): domain Eukaryota; kingdom Metazoa; phylum Arthropoda; class Insecta; order Phasmatodea; family Bacillidae; genus Bacillus; species Bacillus rossius. Next base: position 86,851,752 of record NC_086331.1, on the reverse strand, counting down.
CTGTGAGAGAAAACATGTGCCCTTGAATGCTATAGTCCGGCGGAAGCACATTGCCACACCCGGCGGAGTGCTTCCGCCGAGGTGGCCGGTAGTGGTGCTAGCTGCGGGTCGTTCGGTGCACTCACACTCGTTGCATCATGTTGCACTCGCGGGCGTGTTCAAGGCACACGGCTTTGAGAGGCGTCGAAGAGGCATCGCGGCCTGTGCGACTAAGAGGCGCACTATCGGCTGGCGTCAAAGCTATCATTTTCATCACTCCTATTCGTCAAAACTGTTGGGAAAAGGAAATATTCTCCTTTTTCATTGTAATCAAATCTTTTCCACTTTCCTTTCACCCACCTAGCTACTATTCTCTGCAAACTCAAGTTCCTTCTCAAGCACTGTGTTGTATGTATCCCATTCTCCAAAAGTACCTCTATCATGGGGCAAACGATGTAATGTTTGTAATGTTGCTTTCCTCCTCTTTAAGCACCAGTACAAAAATCTAAATTGCGTATAGTTGACGTCGCCCAATGGCTCCCTTCGTTCGCGTAAGCCATCATGACACCTCAATGCCTCTCTGGGGTGCGTGTGCCACGAAATGCGATGTCATCGGGTGCAGAGTAGTGAACGCAGGGGTCGTGCAGGTGCGCGCGGCGCTCCAAACGCAATCAACCGGCTCAGTGATGTCACTGATATGCCGCTGACGTCCCTTGGCCTATGGTCCCAAATTCCCTGTTGTGAATTGTCCTGAGACTCGCTCTGGTTTGCCCGCGTAGCTCTCGTTGGAGAGGGAGTGGAGTTCAGGCTAACGTGGCCGGGACCAGAAAATACGGGACCTGGAAGGACCTTTACGTAGGTAGAAAGAACGGTAGATGGTAACAAGGATAAGATGATGCTGTCTGTTTTCACGAGCTCTTTTATTCCGTGAAGAATCCTGCCGCAGCCTGGCCGGCACGTCGCGGAACGAGCGTCCTCCCCTCTGCAACCCGGACTCCCGGAAATAAACTCTTGGCCACAAAATGCGACCGATGTGACAGTGAATGCAGCCCCGTAGCGAATCGTACCTGTTACGAAAGTTCAGCAGTGCTACGCAGCACGTACGCGACCCGTCACGTATGCGTAGATAGTTCTGTAACGACACGTAATGACAAAGAGAAATCGGCTGTTCGGAGTAGCTCATACGCGGTCCGTGACGTATGCGAATATAGTCCTGTAACGATACATAATGACAGAGAGAGTTCGGCTGTTCGGAGTACCTCATACACGGCCTGTGACGTATGCGAATATAATCCTGTAATGATACGTAATGACAGAGAGAAGTTCAGCGGTACAATGAATGCTGACACAAAGCAGGTCGACTGCAGAGGCAGTCCCGTGACGCTTATACTGACTGCGAACTCGAAGCTAAGATACACGTATCCCGAGCGGAGCGGAGCGAGCGCGCGTCTGCTCGTCCCCGCGTCTGGTTCGCCACTGCCCTTCTCCGCCCGTCCGTGAGGAGGGGAAATCGGCCGGCGTGGGAGAGGCCCGCCTCGCGGTGAGCCAGGTTGCGATTACATGACTAACATAGCACTTGTAAGAATCACAGAATTATTAAAACAACATGACAAGTAATTAGTTAATAAAACGAAACTACAAATGAATTAATGAATTACGGATAAATGACAAGCGAAGTATTTGTACAACATTTACACACACTATTCAAGATGCGAGAGTTATGTTACGATATAAATATATACACTTGTGGAGGCTCGTGATCACTTAAAGAATATACATAAAAAGTATAACTATTAACACACTATACCGTCTACTGACGTGCTAGGGCGCACGCGGGTGCGTCCCTGCTCAAAACACCTCACTGACGGTGCACTAGGGGAACATACCTCCCATAGGCCCACGTTGGCGGACAGGTACGACCTCTACATCTAGGAGGGCACGACGACTGTCGTCACCGCTATATTATTTATCATGTTCTATCCGCAGGGGCTTCAAAGAAACAATTTCTATCACTGAAACACTCTTAAATTTAAGAATTATTAAATTGTGTCTTTGCGCGACCAGGCGAAAGCATGGCTTGCATTATTTTTTGCACACTGCACGTTTCAGCGGGAAGGAGGGCCTTGGATTAATGCAGAGGCCATTTTGGACGGCAGTTCGTCACCAAGCCTCAACAGCGTAAGCTGCTTCACGCGCTGCGGAGTCCATCAACCTTTGTTCCATTGGCCATTAACTTCAATAGTGTAAATTCTACAAATCACTTTCTCTAGACTCCGCGACACCCTCTGGTCGGTTTTAGCTCACCACCGCTTAACTTTGACGCCGTCCCCGCTGCCTGTTTTGAAGTTACGTTAATTAAAAAGGTTTTAAGGAATTTTGATCTCAAAGGCGGGGTTTATGGCCTCGTGGCTGCAGGCAGGGACGCGTCGGCAAAGGGCCCCCCGGGCTGTTATGGCCTCCCAGGACGCCGTATTAGAGAAAACACACACGTACATTTACCAGATTTATTACGTCGCACACGTTACACTTCTCTACGTCACATATGGCACTCTCACGCGACTGGCCGCATCATCGTCGACCTCCACTCAGCCTACACCACCCTCAATTGGCGGTACTCTTTACGGTCGCTCGGTAGCTCGGCGGCTAGTACTTTAAGAGAGGTAGGTAACATGGCGAGTTACGAGACGAATGCTCGGGAGAGCGGCAAGCCAGTTACTGCACACGTGGATGTTTGTGCGGGACGTAACACGGGTATATTAACGTCTGGTAATACAAGTTCACTTAACAAAGAAATATTACACTAGAGTCACTAAGGGCTAGTCCCCAGTTCGGGGTAAAGTTCACGTGTCCCACTCAGGTGGTCACACAATGGCGGCTACTCCGCGTGGTGGTGAGGGCCATGTTATGCTGGGGACGGGCGCGGCGGAATCCGGCGGGATATCTCGTCCGCGACCGTCGCACGTCCCAGGTGATGAATCCTTATTAAGCTCTGTTTCGCATTTGGCACAGTGCCGCCCCGCGTGGGCTATGATTTAAGTCCCCGGGGGTTATTTTAATAGCGTGAGGCGCAGGCGCCACGACGGGCCTCCTAAACAATTACACTTACGTAGCACTCAAAAAGACTCGATGGCGAGTCACACACTTTAATGAAAGACAGCACGAAATATCGTACGGCCGGTTTGGGCCGACCGGGGAGCTGTTAAAAAGATTTAAAGATACTTACCTATTGCTGTTAACGTGGAGATGGCGCAAAAGATGAAGGCTCCCCGTGTGCGGGGCTGCCGGCGCAGGTGAGAGCTAGATTGCTACTGACTAACCTAACTGCCCACCGGGCCAGGGAGGGGGGAAATTCCGCGGGAAACTGCGGGGCGCGGGAAGATGATTCCGGCAATTTTTGTGAACGATATTGGTTTACAAAATGATTAGTTAATTAACAATAATTATTGGCTGTTTTAAAAGTTTTACTTTTTGATTGTTTTATGAAATGCATGTACACAGACTACCTAGTTGCGCAGTGCCACATCCGGCTGGGCGCTTTGCACACGTAGGAGGCCGTGACTGACGTCACGCTGTTCGGGGCACTGCACTACGTTGCACGCACGGGCGTGTTCGTGGCACAGCACTGATCAGGTCTTGAGGACACATAACGGCCTGTGATCTCAGAGGGAGCACCGACGGCGGCATCAACTTAAAATGTGTACCCTCTAAGGGGCTTTTGTTTTCTATGTAATACTAGTAATTTTATTAATTCGGCCCAAGGACTTTCGGGATCCGCCTCTTTGTCCGCTGCTAGTGTAAGGCTTCGAGCCCATTTACTGTCTGTACTACATAATTGTTAACCCCCGTGTGTTCGCGGTACAATTTCTTTGTGTTAGGGTATTTGTGTAAACCTGTACATCCATTGGGGGATGGCTATAGGACTAGGGTAACTTTGTATCAAGAGTATTTACTATGCTCGGGGTCAGCAGGCCTATAAAATAGCAAGCCGTAATAGACGTGCCGTGCCAAGCCAAATCTGAATTAACACAGGTCATGCTTATGCAGCGCCATGTATGAGCGTAGCGTGTTAATAAATGTTGAAAGGAACCCGCATGTACTGATTGGAAGACACCCTGATCACTAGTCTTAGGACATGTAATCTCACCCCTGCCGCCTGCTGATGCCACAAAGCAACATCACACCCTCAGACAGACAATCGTGCTCTACCTGCGAATGGGCCCGCAGGCGCGTAAGCCCTGACCCGTTGGCGTCCTAAGCAACCAAGCAGGCATTAACCAAACAGCAGAAGGCGGTAGGATAGCATAGTTAGAAGAGTTTAATTACTTAAAATACCTCAAATTTGTCTGAAACGTTTTAGGTTTAGACAACTTGTCATCGTCAGGGCTGTCTCATGGGTAAAGAAAGCTATGATATGCTCGGAAAGTGTTTTATTCAGTTTTTATCTAAAATATCATAAAATTTAAAACTAAATTACAACTTTAAAAATGTTCTATCTGTCGGAATGGAATTCAAAATAATTTTCCATTGCTGTCGTTCTACCGAAAGCTATAAGGCCAGCCTCCGCCCGCCAGTATTGAACCCGACTAGCGGAGTGTACCCCTAGCCCACCCCACATGAGTCAAATGAGCCACTGATGCCGGGTGAGTGTTTATAACAAATTGTGTGTGCAAACACATATTGCCTATTGATTTAAAAACGTTAATATATGCAAGTGGCATGCACTTTGACGTCGTACCGACTATGGCCTCTAAGCCCGTGCTCCGCCCCGCTAGTACCCGATCCCATTTTCGGAACGCAATCCCAGGCCAGTGGGAATGCGTCAGGCGAGTGCCTCGGGTGTGACCCCAATAGACGTAAAGAAACTTAAGGGCACGGAACCCCGGGGGCTCGAACCCATAAAACAAGTAAGGGAAAAGCCATTTAGACAAAATTACTAATTACCAGACATTAGACAAGTGTGTCGTTGCCACTCCGGGCGAGCACCGTATGCATGGAGCAGACAACAAACCTCATTAACATTCACCGCGGCCACTGGCTTTAATTAAAGTGCCCGTGACAATGATCAAGATGGATTAGGAGAAATCCCACTAAAGCAATTCACAGTGAGACAATATGTTAGTAAATTTACAGTCGCCAAATTGATGCCACAATTCGAATAATTAAATAGGTATTCTGAAACAATTGTTAAGCATTAAGCACCCAATTACCAGGTACTACCTTTTAATTGGGCACCTGGAACGTATTTTTAGCTTATAATAGAGCAAATTAATTTAATATAAGTTTTGGCGCCGACTCACAAAGGAGGTAAAACTTTCCCTCCCTAGCGAAGCGGCCATGTTCGGCAGTCTCGAACCACTCTGCACCGAGTCAAGACGTGTGTCTGTAAGCAGCCTTTCACTTTGTTTCACCGATCGGTCATTCTGAAGTTATCTTAATGCTTAAACCTTTTCTTTTATTTCACAGCTGCTCACGTCGACTCGGTGTGTATTTTGCGGGCCTGGGCTTATCCCGACCGCCTTTGTTAGTGGTTCCGCACCTTGTCGTGGATCACGCCACGTATTGTACTGGCCGACTCCAGCCAACACGCTTTCAATAAACCACCACGCATACGCCTGCCGGCTGCAACCACAAGTAAGTATAATTTAAGGTCACACTCACTGAGCCACCCTAAGACTTTCGTTACTGGCCGTCTCCAGAACACTCGCAACTGCATCCCGCGAGACTGCCGCTGCGAATTTATTGTTGTGATATTAGTGTTGTGTTTTGTTATGTAAGTAATGTATGTTGATGTATGTGTTTCGCGTATTGTTTGTAGTGGTTCTGTCACCGCGTAGAGTACGCATAGGGAGTACCGCGTACCCATGCATTGCCGTCGCCCGGGATTTCGGGTTCGAGACCCGGTGTGGTTCCTAGCGGGAAAGGCTGTTATCAATGGAATGTTTCCGAGTGGGCACCAGACTAGCTCTGTTCCTAGTCGAGAGGTGGGTCGTGGGGGCGGTTGCCCCTGCGTGGCCCACTAGGACCATCGGCGGTGTTGCGTGGGATGTGAAGGATTCCCTACTTGGTGGTGGTTGGGGGTTTGTATGAATGATTAATTAGGCACTGAATTAATGCGGAAAATGACGTGCGCCATTTATTCGTGCGACTGTGGGTTTGGCGCAATACAGTGGATTACACACCACGTCGTACAGAAGCTGACGTCACGCGATACACAAGTTACACATTACACAGAGTTACTCTAAAAATGGTATGTGAATAAGACGTTGCACAAATTTACTAAAAATGTTACGTGAATAAGGCGTTGCACAAAATTACTAAAAATGTTATGTAAATAAGACGTTGCACAAATTTACTAAAAATGTTACGTGAATAAGGCGTTGCACAAAATTACTAAAAATGTTACGTGAATAAGGTGTTGAGTGTGATTGGAGGCGGCCAATCCCGTATGTCTTTGCTTCAAGGCGGTGTTCGCGCCCACTGTGGTGGAGCGCGGACCGCAATTAACTTAGTCCAAGTCCTACGTTGGTGAGGTCAGCGCCGGGGTGCGTGACTTTAACTAAAGTTCGGGGTTTCGGAAGGCAGCCCGTGCTGTATGCTGGCAAACTGCCCCGCGGACCAAGTGTGATGCAGGGAGTTTTGAATTTACGCGGCTGGATTAAGTCCTAGACTGAAAGGTTGGACCGGGTACGCACGGAGACCTTAATAGAAAAAGTTTCGGTGGTGTGACTATATTTACCAGGAGTTACTTCAGTGTAGACAAAGGATGCTGCCTCTCCGTGGGACGTGCGTCCGCCCCGGTCCACGAGTCGCGATGTACTGCCGTGGTGTCATGGCGTCCGGCCGAGGCTCGGTGTCCTTTCGCCCTCATTATGTTATTTTCCAAATTAACAAGTTAACAAGAAATTATAAGAGCGCTAAATTTTTACATTAATTATTCAAACTAAATTTAAATGACACATCCCTTCTACGATTTAGATTTAGCATGTTTACGGATTATGTTTTTGAACTGTAAGTCACACCAGAGACTGTTCGTCTCTTGCCGGACCGCTCTGGTGGCGAGTAAAAACCCAACATAGGGAGGTAACAATTATGTCCTCTGAAACACTTAATTAATACAGGTAGAAGGCCGCCAGGGGGACACTCGCACACGTACTGACACATTTTCACACGTGAGTGTCCGGGCACTCCTACGTCGCACCTTCATTGAGAGAATGTTTAACCTATACGCAATGTTGTTTTTATTCTGCGTGTGATTTATCAGAGGGATTGACTGTAGTGTCGGTCTGGTTGTTATGGGGCCGGATTCTACCTTGTCTGCCGGTGGCTCGCCTGTCTCGGGTGGGCCATGGCTAGGGGCGCGTTCCGTTAGCGGGGTTGAATACTGGCGGTTGCAGGTCGGGATTTAGGGTGGCCTTCGGTCGGACGACATCAGCGTACAACCTGAGAAGTCTGTTAATTAAACGTAAATCAACAGAACCAGTGTCGCTTACAATTATTTCGCGCCAACCCGTACTACACACGGCCGAGCGGCCTCAGGGGATTTCAGGGTAGACTTCAAGCCACGTACCTGGCGGGGCACACGGGGCCAGAGTACCCACGACCCACCATCAACAGCCTAGTGTCTTACTAGTCTGGCGCCCCTGGACAACAGCAGCACCGCGACGCCCGTAGCGCCCGTCAGGTACTTCCCGGGCCCTCTACAGAGGCCGGGTGATGGCAAATTTACACTTTCAATTTCATGCCTCCTTCTTAAAGTGTGTCTTAGGAGTGAGTGTGTTACCCCCATGGGAATGCGATATATACGAATATCCAGAATGTCCCTCGCGGCCTTAAGCCTAAAATTAATAACAGTGTCGAGCCAATGTAACACACCTCCCTGTTTCCACTTGAAATTAGCCACTGGAGCAGTCGACAAGCAACAGTCTCTAGCTTCACTTTTATTTTTTAAATATAATTAATATATATTTTTGGAATACATAAAATTATAGGCCTTCCGCATTCAATGTATGCTTAAGTAATTATTAGAAGAGAGTATTGTAAATCATAACTATTTTATTTTAACTTAATCTTAAAGTAACGGCACTTATGAAACCTTGGCGGGAGAAAAAGGCTACATCTCCTCTCGTGCCAGGGTTGGAAGAAAAAATCTGCGTCCTCGCGAGCCGGGACAGACGCGGCATCTGCGGGAAGATCTCAACATTTTCGTCACCAATTATTCAACTCTGGTTGACATCGTACCGCCGGAGGCCATTCGAGCCCGGTCTCAGCCCGCCAGTATTCGCTCCTGCTGGTGGAACGCACTCCTAGCAAACGAAACCCAGGTCAAGCACGCAACTGTGACACAAGTACTCCCAGTGTTACAAATTTGCCACAGAACTCCACCTAGCGCGAACAACCGTCAATTATTCGTTGAACGCACTCGTAAACCAATCCCATTTAATCAACACGTAATTCGAAAAGTGCATCTTAGCACACGAGTGCAAGCCCCCTCAGGGAACAATAATTAACGAACGCCCAAGGGCCCAAGGGCTTAAATTAAGTGTAGGTAAGGTAATGGGCTGAAGCAACATCGAGAACAAACCACAAACACAAACAGAACCAGTGGTTTTTAACATTTAATTGCGAGTCTTTCCTTTGACTCATTTTTTCAAATAATAAAGTTTCAATATTAGCAATTAAAACTTTAGTCAATTTTTAGAAATGAAATTATCACCTGTATAATTAATCACACAAGGGTCATGTACATTTAGTGAGTAATTTATCAAATATTAAACCGAATAACGGTAATCTCTTTCTTGATTCGTGGCTTGGCTGCGGCGGAACTGTTCCCCCCCCCCCCTTAAACTCCACCGCATGCCATCCCCCATCGGCAGTTCTGATCAGCTCGCGGCCAGGGGCGAAAGTGTTCGTTCCGTGGGGAGCCTTTAACTTGCAATTCTCTGATTCTTCACACTGGTAATTATAGTCATGTCTCAAACCTTCTTTAACGTCAACTCCCCACGCGACCCCGGGTCAGTTTTTACGGTGCAGGGATTAACCCGGCTGTCGTAAATTTCTGCCTTAAGTTCACAGGCCACAGGGCCGCCTTAAGGTCAGCCATTATCCGGACCTCGCCGGATCCAGGAGACAGAGCTTTAGTTAACGCAGCCGAGCAAACGTTTGCCAGCCTCAACCACATCCCCTCGGGATTAATTTAATGTGAATAATTCGCACATGCGAATTAGGCTTACCGCTTGTTATCTTTAATATAGAGACGTGGCCGACTCCAAATGACCACTAAACCTCCCCTACGACGAACTGCCCTAGGGAGATATATTCGTAACATAATCAAGAGTATAGTGTCTTGTAATTCTCGTGTATCCCTTTCTGTCGAAAGAACTAATCAAGTCTAGTGTCGTATACAATCCATGTTCGTCAATAAATACGTGTAACCCATGTTCATGAGTGGTTCTGTTGCGTAGTTAGGCACCAGCTATCTATGCTGAATAGGGAGTGCCATCATGTTTCATTAGCAGCCAGATTACACTATTATATCCAAGCCACCCTCCCGGAAAATAAAACCATAATCCACAACCAGCCCCGTAGACTCGCCGCGGGAATCGAGCACGAGACCCCGACTGATGGCATGGTAATTATATTTCATCAACTTATATACTTTCCTTTTATACTTCCCGTGTGTTCCCACGCCCGCTTTACATTGCAGGGCTTAACCCGGCCCCTTTAATTTTGCTCATCGCACGACACAGGTCCGCGACATTGTCATTTTACTTACCGGGCCGACTCCGCCAACAGAAATTTAGCTATTCTATCGAGCGTACACCTGCCGATTTCAACATAATGAGAACATCTGCTGAATTTAGTGTGAACCCGTGACTCACACAGGTGAGCCCGCCCAAGAACTAAATGACGATCGACCTCTAAACTTGACGTGTGTCCGCGACTCACACAGGTGAGCTCAGTCACGCACTAGTTTTCAGTTATTAACGGGATTGGCCATCCAATTAATAAAAAAACACTCCCTCTTACGAAACTGTTCGTAAGGGCTTAACTTAATAACCAGTGCCACAGTGTAATTTTGGTAATTGTTTCGTGTGTGTTATGTAACCTCATCATGTCCTTGTCGTACCATGTCAACAGTGCAACGTACGATTAAATGCAAAGTAATTTTGACGTCGACCCAATTGTCTCCCTGGCTGCTTCAGGCCGTTATGCCTCGCCAGTGCCATCTCTTGCGTGTGTATTGCGACGCAAGTGAGAGTGACGTGCGACGTTTTTGTTTCCATACAGGATTTGACATATTATTTATTGTAAATATATTTTGTTTTACATTTTTTTGTATATTTTTGCTTATATTTTATTATAATTAATTTTGTATTGAAGGGTTATGTATTTGTATAAGTTTTAACTGTTCACCGGGCGCTAAGGCCGTGGCTTCCGCCTGTGACCAATCAGCGTGTTTCGCGGGCTCGCGGAGAAGGGGGGGAGACGCGGGCGCTCAGGCGCGGCAGGGGAGTGGGAGGGCAGTCGTGGACCCGGCACGAGAGGCGACGGACGTGTTGGTGACGCCGCTCCGGGACGGTGAGAAAAGCGGGCACGGTATTAGCAGAGGTTCTAGACTTTTGCCGTGCGGAAACGTTTTTTCAACTTTGCAGTCGAGCTTGTTAATTTGCTATTCAGTCGCGAGCTCTCATCTTGTTATTTTCACGCACGTGTGTTCTGCTTTCAATTTGGGCGAGTCGCGGTTCATTTTTTCAAACTGATCATTCGCCGTCATAGGTTCTGTGCTGTTCATTTCTTTCTGGCCAGTGTGCAGTACCGTCAGACAGACATCCTATCGCGCGCGGGTCATAAGAATTATATTCCCTACTGTGGGAGTAATAGTCGTCACGGACGGGACGTCCCGTAATTTTCTTAACCAGATTAGTGCGCGGAACCGGGTTTCGACCCACATAGAAATAGTCACAGGCGGAAACGCGGCAGCCCCATGTAAAGTGTTCAGCGTCTTGAGTATAAAGGACCATGAAACTTTATTCGAGTTGTTCTCATTTCATCTCTGGAGACTAAGTCCCTCGGCCACGCGGCCCGAACCCCCCTCTACCGAACCCTGAGTAGCCGGCAGGATAGCAGCATTTTCAGGGACTAGTCGACCAGCCCACGACAATTTGAAGATAGTGTTTTCTTTGGTAGTCAGTATACCTACAACCAGCAAGGAATCAGCGCACTATACTGTTTTGGGCCAGTGTTCCCTATCTAGAGTAGCACTCCCACACTCCAATAACACCGCCTACCACCCTAGTGGAATAATAGGGGCGAAGTACCCACGACCCTATTTTGTTAGACTACGAGCTAGCCTGGCTCCCTCCAGAAACCTTCTTAAAGCCACCAGTCTCCACTAGGCTCCACCTGGGACTCGAGCTCAAGACTCCAGGTGATGGCACAATGTGTAGCATAACCCCATGGTCAACATTTATTTGTCTTCATGTGAAATCTAGTTCATGATACCTATGAATGTTTTGAAATATTCGTGGTCGTGGCAGGTTTACAAAATTTCAACCAAAACATTAATTTCAACAATTAATTTCTTCTTCTTCGGCAAGTTCTTTCTGAGTCTCCACAGCATACTGACGCCGTCCCCGCTACCTCCGATTATATAGACGTGATTTTGTTAGGTTCGTGTTCTCAGGGAAGGTTCGGCCTTGTGGCTAGAGGTAGGGGTCAACGCAGTAGGGCCCCCCCGAGCTGTTGAGGCCACTCGGGACGCCTGAATAATAACACAAAACCTCTTCAGATAGTTGGTGAATTTAATACAGCACAGCCCAATACATGGTGCTGCCCGTTCTGGCCGTAACAGTTTGCCCGACGCGACTAGTCACACGCGCAGCTCACTTCCTCAGTGGCGGCTCACGATTCTTATGCGCGTGAGGGGCAGACTCGTATACGTGATGCGAAAGTTACAAAAGACACTCTGACATGGCACACGATATTTTGAAGCACAATACACTACACTAATACCTAGCTCTGGATTAAGTTTGGTGGCGCACTGCCGTACGACGGTGATACATAAGCCCTGACATGACGAATTACACTTAGGCGAACAACTATTCCACTAATACATTACACTTGATAAACTGGGCTAGCAGCACGTAGGCCCGTGTCTCCGGCGACTCTACGTGGTGTCTAGGTGTGTCCCAGGGACTGAATCGTTATTAAGTCTGATAGCACGTGTCGCCTGCTGGCTGCCCCGTGCGGGCCAAAACTAAATAGCCGGTAGGCTAGGTTGGGCGTGAAGCGCCGACGTGAAACCACATAATCTCCCCACAGTACTTACGTATGACGTGGAACACTCATCTTGAGCACTGATTGAATTAGGTTAAGCACCTCATGGTAAATTTAGGCCGACCGCGGAACTGTACAAAAGGTTGAAAAGAAATTACACTATGGAAAACTACATGTCGGTGAATGCAAAGGTTGAAGGTTCCGCGTTGCGCGCAGGCTGCCGGCCTGGTTGAGCTCTCGAAGGACACTGCAGGTGTCGCCGCGCACGACCCCCCTCCCCCGCCAGCCCTCCCGCGGAAACGTGTGAATTTCGCGGGAAACTGAACCGGCCAGGTTCGGGACAAATCGCACATTGAAACATGATTTTGCAAAGACTTAATTATTAATTAATAAAAAATAATGTTTAATAAAATCCTGTGGAAAAACATAATTATAACAATTTGTTGTAGTGCGGCGGAAGGATATGCCACACCCGGCCGGATCCTTGCGCCGGTGTAGCACTCGTTGTATGGCGTTCGCCTCGTCGCACGAACTGCACTTTGCTGCGCGCACGGGCGCATTCGGTGCACACGCTTTTGCGAGACGTTGATGAGGCATAGCGGTCTATGCGACAGAGGAGCATTGGCGGTCGGCGTCAAATGCCCCCCCTTCTCTGAGACCGCTATGTGCATCAACGCCTCGCTTCACACGCTGAGCACTTCACTGACGTTCGCCGCACTGCGAGCCCTACACTACGCGGCGGAGTGGTGGTGTGTTGTGATGTAAACATTCTGCCCTGAATACCTCTCCCACTCAATGAATGATAAGGGGTTACGCCCTGACCCGTGTCCTTTCCCCCCCTGGGACTGGGCAGCGACGTGCGCCTCTTCTAGCTCAATATGGTGACAAGTGGGTGGGGGGGTCAGTGTGGTCGGGGTGTGGCAGGGTGGTGGAATGGATGACGTGGGCGGGGGGAATGATAGGGGTCCGGCCACGAGTGTTGGCACCCCTGGATCGCCCCTTATGGGCCGCGCCCGGGTGGAGTAGCTCGACGGGGACCTGGACCACTCGTAATCCGCCAGGTAGGCCGGGGGTCGGCGGGCCCTCTGTGGTCGTGTGGTGGGGACTGTGCTGGTAGGGGTCTCCACTGTGCAGAGTGTGGTAGGTCCCCTCGTGTCCGGTTGGGTGGTCGGGCAGCTCGCCTCCACGGCGGGGACAGGAGCGAACTCAACCGGCTCGCTGTCGTCCGCGCAGCACATCCTGACCGGGGCCCGACGTCTGCGGGTGGGGCGCCTATCCCTACTGTCCGGCTCCACCTCCCCCTCCTCGGGCTCGTCCACGGATACCCGGAACGTGGCGTCCGCCAGGCTGAGGTCCAGCGGCCACAGTGGCTCGTCGTCCTCCTCCTCACAGACCTCCTCCCCCTCCTCGTCAGGAAACCAGACCAACGGATTCCCCACCTCCTCGGGGACGTGCGGAACTGTGGCCAGCGGCACCGGGGACCTGCTCGGGGTGTCCCGGAGGTCGGGTTGGTTGCACTCATGTGCCTGATCAGGGCTACCCACGTCTGTGTCGCCCGTGTGCATGTCCCCCCGGGTGGTGGGTTCAGGTGCTGCTCCTTCCCGCGGCGTATCTGTGGCTTCCTGGAGTGTGGGGGATGGTGAAGAGGGGGTCGTTGGGCCAACTCTGACCCCGTGCGCGACTACGCGCAGGTCGTCCCGGTGCACTTTAGCGGGCCACCCCCTTGGCGTCCGGACCGCATAGGATGAGGGGCCCGTCCTCCACAGGACCTCCCGCGGCTCCGACCATCGGGGCGCCAACCCCGCACAAAAGTTACGCGCCCCGGACGACAAGTGGTGCTGCCTGACATATACCAGCTGACCTGGCTGGATGGGGGTTGGGGGTGACTAGTCATGGGCGTGTGGGCCGCCAGGAATTGGGCCTGCCGTTGTCTGGCGTGCTCCCTCCCCTCCTCATGATTGGGGCACGCCACCGTGCCCATGGCAACATCGGCCACCCTGCTTTCCCCGGGCAAAGCCAAGTTCTTCCCGTACAGAAGCTCGGCAGGGGAATGACCGGTGACAGCGTTGGTGCGGCGCCGGAGGCAATACAACAGCTTCGGCAGGTGGACGTCCCATTTGGAGTGGTCGTCCCCCAACCTCAGCCGCAGCTGCGCCTTGACCTCCTGGTTCCGCCTCTCAGTGGGGTTGGCCTGGGGATGGTAAATGGGGGTGGTGTGGTGGTCGAGACCCCAACGGCAACAGTCAGCTCTCCAGCGCCTCCCGCTGAACTGACAGCCGTTGTCCGTCAACAGCACGCGCGCGAAACCATACCGCGGGAATATCTCGTGGTCCAGCAGGGCGGCTATGGTTCCGGCGCGCACGTTGGACACCGGGAAGGCCTCGACCCACCGGGTGAAAATGTCTGTGATGACGACCAAGAACCTCCTTCCCCGGGTGGTCCGCGGGTAGGGCCCCATTATGTCCAGGGCCAGGGTGTGAAACGGGTCGCGGGGCCGTCGGGGGCGCTGCTGCTCCACCCCGTCAGACTGCCTCGTCTTCCTCTGCTGGCACTGCTGGCAGCGCCGCACCAGGTCCCGTACGTCCCGCGTCACCCCCGGCCAATGGAAGGTCTTACGGATGTCTAACTGGGTTTGGTGCGCACCTGGGTGTCCCGCCAGCTCGTGCGTGTGGTGGAAGCCCATGACCTGCTCGCGGGCACCGAGCGGCACATGAAGGCGCCAGGCGTCCATGTCCCCTGGTACCCGGGTCTCCAACACCCCGTCCACGCACCTGTGGTAGGGGTGAACCTGCTCCCCACATGACCGCACCTCGGCCTGTGTGGGGTCGTCTGTCCGCTGGGCCTGTTTCACGAATTCCACTAATCCGCTCAGGGTCTCCACAGGCAAGACGGCGGGATGATCGGGGGCCCTTGGGATGTGGAATAAAGTTGCGGGCGCCTCCCCTGGAGTGACCGGCGGCGCGACTCCCCCTGGCGGCAACAGCCCCTCCCAGTCCTGGTCATCCTGAAACGTGTTGTGTGGGTCGGGATGGCGCGACAACTCGTCGGCGAACTGGTTGTCCCGTCCAGGGACGTGCTCGACCGCGAAGTCGAAGTTCTGGAGCATCAACGCCCACCTCGTGAACTTCGACTTGCGGCCCTGGGCGGAGTCCAGCCAGCGGAGACACTGGCTGTCCGTCCGCAGCGTGAACCGGCGGCCCTCCAGGTGGTGGCGGTAGCGGCGCATAGCCCAAACGACGGCCATGCACTCCTGCTCGTTCACATGGTACCGCCGTTCGGGCTGGCCGAACTTGGCGCTGGCGTACTCCACCACCCGGCGCATGCCTTTGTCCCCCACCTGGTATAGGACGGCCCCCATCCCCTCCTGACTGGCGTCTGTCTGAAGGAACAGGGGAAGCTCAGGCTGCAGACGGGCGAGCTGGTGGCACTCGCGGAACTGCCGTTTCACCGCATCCAGGGCGGCGTCCGCTTCGCTGGTCCACTGAAACCGGAGCTTGGGTGACAGCAAGTCCGTCATCGGGGCGGTGACGCTGGCAAAATGCGGAATGAACGAGCGCAGCCAGTTGAGAAGGCCCATCAACTTCTGCAGCTGCTTGCGGGTTCGAGGGGCGGGTTTGGACTCAATAAGGTTCAGGTGCTTTGGCAGAGGGCGGCAACCCTCCGCGTCCACCATGTGCCCTAGGTACTCCAGTTCAGCCGCGCCCACGTGGCATTTCTGGGGGGCACACGTGAGGCCGTGTCTGGCCAACCGCTCAAGGACCAGGCCGAGGTGCCGGGCGTGGTCCTCCCACGACCGTGACCAGATGATGACGTCATCCAGGTACGCGGCGGCGAACTCGCCCGCGTACCCGTCTAACACACGCACCATCATGGCCTGGAAGGTCGCGGGGGCGTCCATCAGCCCGAACGGCATGGCACAGAACTGGAAACGCCGGCCGTCAGGGGCAGTGAACGCGGTCTTCGGGCGGTCCTCTGGACGTACCGGCACCTGCCAGTACCCGGACTTGAGGTCCAGGGACGTGAATATGCGGGCGTCGCCCAGCCCCGCCAAAGCGTCTGTTATGTTGATGAGCGGTGGTGGGGCGGGTATGGTTACTGAATTGACTGGTTTGAAATTCACACAAAAACGCATGGAGCCATCTTTCTTGTTCGCCATGACAATCTGGCAGTTGTATGGCGACTCACTGGGTTCGATGACTCCATCGCGTAACATTTCCGTGATCTGGGTCTGGATGACGTGCCTTTCAGTGGGTCCGAACCCGTATGGTTTTACGAACTGGGGTTGGTGAGGTCGGGTGGGGATGGTGTGTTCCGTGGTTGTGGTACGGCGGAGCATATCTGTGGCCGCAAACACCTGTGGCTGTTGAGACAAGACATTGTTTATGAGCTCTACATGGGCAGCGGGCACACCGTTCCTCAAGTCCGCGAGCGTGATGGGTGTCCCCTGCTCGGCGGGTGGCCGATAGCCCAGGCTGTATACTGTGCGCCGCTCGTGGTGGCCAACGTGCAACCTCCCCTCCCTGACTTCCACAGTGGCGTCCTCCTGTGCCAGCCAAGGCAGACCTAGGATCAGCGTCTCCCGTAGTCCCTCTACTACTAGTGCTGTTGTGTGACTAACATGGTCCCTGATGGAGAGGGTGATGTTCGAGCGGCCGACAATACGCGCTGTCGCCCCCTGCGTCGCTAACTGTACCTCCTCCGCCCCTGAGTCAATGTCCCGTACGCTCGAGCATTGAGCCGACACATACGTGTGGCTGGCGGCCGTGTCGACAAGAGCATGCACCGGCTGTCCATCCATCCTGACGGGAATCCGGAGTAAATGCCCCGCCCCAGGTCCCAACTGCCCTAATTGGAACGACTCACCACACTGCTCCCGGGGCGCTGCCGCTGCCGTCAGGCGGTCCGCAGGTGCTGCCGGTGTCGCCGGGGTCACCTGGTGTCCGGTACTGCTCGCCGACGACCCGGTGCAGGTCGCTGACGAGTCGGGTGCGCCGCGCCCGTCCGTCCTGACGGGGCGTGCCGGTGTGTCAGCGGACACCGCAGGTGCTGCCGGTGTCGCCGGGGCCACCTGGTGTCCGGTGCGGCTCGCCGACGACCCGGTGCAGGCCGCTGACGAGTCGGGTGAGCGGCGCCCGTCCGTCCTGACGGGGCGTGCTGGTGCGTACGTGGGTACCGCAGGTGCTGCCGGTGTCGCCGGGGCCACCTGGTGTCCGGTGCGGCTCGCCGACGACCCGGGGCGGGCCGCTGACGAGTCGGGTGAGCGGCGCCCGTCCGTCCTGACGGGGCGTGCTGGTGCGTACGTGGGTACCGCAGGTGCTGCCGGTGTCGCCGGGGCCACCTGGTGTACGATGCGGCTCGCCGACGACCCGGTGCGGGCCGCTGACGGGCTGTGTGTGCCGCGCCCGTCCGTCCAGTCGGGGCGCGCTGGTGCGTACGTGGGGACCGCATATGGAGCTAGCCTGTCCCGGTATCGCTGTAGGAATTTTACGGGGTCTTCGTGCTCCTGCCCTCCGAACTCCGTGTCGCAGGTACAGGTGGCGAAAATCCCTGCCGCGGCATGAGATGTTGGCAACCATGGCAGAAGGCATGCGTGGCATACCCCTTCCATGTCTATGCTTACCGTTCTGTCACGGCTCATGTTCATGCTCATGTTCGGCGCGTAGCAGCTGCGCAGCTGCGCCACCTGATCCGTGTGCGAGGCGCGCAGACTTCCGCTCCCACAGCCGTTATCTCGCCTGGCGCGTAACTTGATGCGCGTCTGGCGTGTAACTTGACGCGCGCCTATCGCCAGGTGCCCGCTCCTTTGGCTGTCTGCGCGTCGCATCCGTTTCCGCGCGATTCCCGACTTCCTACGCGAGCCCTTACTGGTACACTAATTTGAAGTATAAAATTTGAAAAATTTGAGAAAAAATTTGAAAAATTTGAAACAAAATTTGGAAATTAATTTTTAGAAAATGAAAGCCACACTAGTCGGGCGCCAATTTGACGCCGTCCCCGCTACCTCCGATTATATAGACGTGATTTTGTTAGGTTCGTGTTCTCAGGGAAGGTTCGGCCTTGTGGCTAGAGGTAGGGGTCAACGCAGTAGGGCCCCCCGAGCTGTTGAGGCCACTCGGGACGCCTGAATAATAACACAAAACCTCTTCAGATAGTTGGTGAATTTAATACAGCACAGCCCAATACATGGTGCTGCCCGTTCTGGCCGTAACGGTTTGCCCGACGCGACTAGTCACACGCGCAGCTCACTTCCTCAGTGGCGGCTCACGATTCTTATGCGCGTGAGGGGCAGACTCGTATACGTGACGCGAAAGTTACAAAAGACACTCTGACATGGCACACGATATTTTGAAGCACAATACACTACACTAATACCTAGCTCTGGATTAAGTTTGGTGGCGCACTGCCGTACGACGGTGATACATAAGCCCTGACATGACGAATTACACTTAGGCGAACAACTATTCCACTAATACATTACACTTGATAAACTGGGCTAGCAGCACGTAGGCCCGTGTCTCCGGCGACTCTACGTGGTGTCTAGGTGTGTCCCAGGGACTGAATCGTTATTAAGTCTGATAGCACGTGTCGCCTGCTGGCTGCCCCGTGCGGGCCAAAACTAAATAGCCGGTAGGCTAGGTTGGGCGTGAAGCGCCGACGTGAAACCACATAATCTCCCCACAGTACTTACGTATGACGTGGAACACTCATCTTGAGCACTGATTGAATTAAGTTAAGTACCTCATGGTAAATTTAGGCCGACCGCGGAACTGTACAAAAGGTTGAAAAGAAATTACACTATGGAAAACTACATGTCGGTGAATGCAAAGGTTGAAGGTTCCGCGTTGCGCGCAGGCTGCCGGCCTGGTTGAGCTCTCGAAGGACACTGCAGGTGTCGCCGCGCACGACCCCCCTCCCCCGCCAACCCTCCCGCGGAAACGTGTGAATTTCGCGGGAAACTGAACCGGCCAGGTTCGGGACAAATCGCACATTGAAACATGATTTTGCAAAGACTTAATTATTAATTAATAAAAAATAATGTTTAATAAAATCCTGTGGAAAAACATAATTATAACAATTTGTTGTAGTGCGGCGGAAGGATATGCCACACCCGGCCGGATCCTTGCGCCGGTGTAGCACTCGTTGTATGGCGTTCGCCTCGTCGCACGAACTGCACTTTGCTGCGCGCACGGGCGCGTTCGGTGCACACGCTTTTGCGAGACGTTGATGAAGCATAGCGGTCTATGCGACAGAGGAGCATTGGCGGTCTTGTTTGATAATGGTAAGGAAATCTTAAAACTTAGGGGCTCGATTTTTTTCTGCCAAAATCAAGCTCTACTTGAGGTCGCTAGCAGTTCCTAAACAATTGGTTAAACGATTGTATGTTCTGGGAAGCCCTTACACAAGCGTTTAGCTACCCTTAAAAGTTAGGGAATATTGGTGAAACCTGCTATTAATATTGAGCATAAAAATGGTATGCGCAAATTTTGTAAGTTTGCATGTAGTTAATGGTATTGACTCTATGACGAAACATTTGAAAAACGAAATTACTGAAAACAAACAATAATGTGGTTTTTCCATTTAATTTGTTATAAAAAGTTTTGAAAACAAAAATACAATTGGATAACAACACGTTTGTATTGTTAAAACAAAAATATGTTGGAAAACCTCTACCGAGTGAGTTTACGAGTTTGGGTTTAGCTACTGTGTTAAAGACATCACGCTCTGGGACAGTTTTTTTTTTTTTCGCCGGTGAGTAGTTCTTGATTTCACCAAGTAAAGCCCACCGCACACGGTACAATATTTTCTACTAGTGTGCTTACTAGAATGTTTACTGGTTTCTGTACTGTGTAAGCTACAAGCTGAAATACTAGGTGCGCTACAAGTTTCTGCTGCACACGATTCTAGCTGCCTTACTAGTTTTGTTAAGAGAATATTCTCCACAACAAATTTTTATTATAATCACATTTTTTACTGCATACAAACAAGGCTCTTCTTTGTATGCATTTATTAAAACGAGGAGTTGGCCACTATTCCACTTCTTTCGTCCATGTTTATCACGACATGCGCGCTTAAAAGTGTAAAAAACCCTTAATGCTGTTTTCGTGAGTTCTGATTGGCCACTCCTTAAATATTGGAACACACCAAGCAACAAAAATAGGACACAGTCTATTACGCAAAACCAGTAGCTCAGCTCGTACAGCTACTAGTATCCAGTTTGAATTTGAGTGAAGAAACTAGTAGTAGAGCCAGAACGACTCCTAGCTTACAATATTGTAAGGAATATTGTACCGTGTGCGGCGGGTTTAAAATTGACTCGTGTGAGTTCACATGAGTGTAGTACTAATTTAGGGTAATTCTAAAGGAAAGTCTCTTTTCTGAAAAAAAAAAAAAAAAAAAATTTAAAAATGTGTTATTTAATTCCTTACATGTTTTGAATCATTCTTGAAGAGGATACTTCAAGTAGTTTAAGGCTATAACACTATCAACATAGTACCAGCACATGGATAATTATAATGACAAGCATTTAATCAAAACACAACTAACACAACGGACTGGCTAAAATGGTTAGAAACTTACACCGTTTGTTTGGTTTTCTTTTTGGTTGTTTTGACCTTGAAAAAATTAATGTGTCTATATTTGGTATTGTATGATTATAAAAAAAAACTACTCCATGTCATGTGTCCAAGTTTATACCTTGATGGGTTATACCATGCCAGATCATCCAGCCAAGATAAACATTGGTACATGGTATCTTCAGACAAATATAAGTACCCATTTTTTTTGTTTTTGGAATGTTGGGTCTTGTTTGGAATTTTAAGCCCTTCGATGTTTCCCTCTGTTTGGTGGACTGTGTTGTGACACATCTTGCTTCAACTTAAATATGTAATAATAGTTTTTTTTATGTAGAATTGTTAAATTCTCCATACTTATTCAAAACTTCACATAGATTTCAAATATTACTTATAAAATGTAATTAAATTCCCAGAAATACGTGCAATTTATGTTAGAATGGGATTAAATGAATTACCAAAAATTGTAAACATAATTTCAGTAATCCTTTTATAACTTTTTTCTATTAATCTTTACAATCTCGGTGCTGGTACCATTTGGAAGAGCACGATTTGGCTTCAAAATGGTGAAATAAAATTTTTGCATATTTACCTCCTCACCCTCACCCCACCTAAAGAAATGTTTTGGTGGATAGAATTTTTGTTAACTGTACATACATTACATAAGATTATATAAATAAATTAAAATTACAGAATTAAAGTACAAGCTGTGGTCATGGAAATTGCATTTTTTTACAATACTGGTATCACTTGATGTATATACCTGAAGTAAGCCTACTTTAAGTTCTTTATCAACAGAAGAAGCTGATTAAATTTTGACCATTTTGATGCAATTTTTCTCTCGCTCATGGATGTCATTTTATAATGCACCCTTCCAACCTGAGTCTCAAGTTCCGGAATATCAACAGTGCAAAGAATGTGACTAATGGCACCAAGCATGAATAATCCTGGCCATAATTACGATGTTCTGGACAGTAAAATAATTTACCTGGCCATTGAGAATGCACAAACTTAATTTTTGCATCTTCTTCTTTTTCAAGCACTAAACCAATATAATACTTATCATCATAAACTGAACACACGTACAGATTTTTTTTTAATTTTGAGGCTCTCCAATTTTTCTGTCAAAGAGTACTCTTATGAAAAATTCTCAGCAGAGCTAATTTGCTTAGCTGCTATTATAGTTTTAGTGGGATGAAATAGTGCAAGAACCTAGTTCCAGGCACAGTTATGAACTCTGAAATGCTTGTTAAGCTTTTCTTCCACTGCGTGAATATTTTCTTCTTTGATCAGCGGAAACTTAATTTTAGTAAAGTATTAATTGCAAAATTGAAACATCTGCTCAGTTGTTAAAATTCAGTCTTTATACAGTCTTTGCCAGCTCACTCTGGATACTGTCCTTTTAACACATCCTCCAACACCATCACAAGCTGTTTTACCATGACTTGTTGCATGAAGAGTCCAAGAAGCTTTTAAATCAAAATCTTACAAGTGATAGCAGAGGTTGACCAAACTTTTAAAATTCTTATATTGTGCTGCACTAGGCCTACCGTTTGTAATATACGCTACTTGATTAATGTTTAGGAATTCTTTATGAATTAGTAAGCTCAATCTTCTTTGAACCTAATATACAAAGAGAACATCATGGTTTAGGTAATCTGAGATAAAGCACAAAGACATATTACATGTTTTTCCATCCTTTCTGAAGTACAGAATTACTGGATGTAATGTGCAAGCAGAACGCACTCAATGATATGACTGAATTTTGCCTTGAATGACAAAAGAATAGTTTTCTGCAAAGTCCATGAAAACTAGTAGTATTTCATTTGGCTGAATGTTTTCTTTCCTCTATTTCACATAGTTTGACTGCTGTTTAGAGATGAATGAGTGTGGTATTAAAGCAGCTAGTTTCTTCAAAAGCAGATCAATAAATTCACATAAAGGAAGGATCAACGTTTGTAAATTGCTGCGTTCAGTAGTTACCCATTGTGAAAACTGAATGTCATCTTCATCATAAAAGTCAGTAATGTTTTTTTTTTTTTAATGTATTCTTGTACTTTTTCAGAATTTGGAGAGTTAAGTCATATTCTTAACATACAATAATGGTTTTCACTATCACATACCAGTAAATTGATAAGATCCTTTAGCTTTAATTTTCAAAATTCATAGCACTTAAAATAAGGATTGGATTCTGGTGTAGCCTATTGAGCAAACACAGACCAAATGTGTACATGGCTGACCAACTGTTACACACCATGTCGGCTGCAACTCACAGAATTTAAAAAATCCTACTTTATCTCAAATAAATTTCTTCTCTGTATGCTGTGTGTAGTTACTTAGATTGCAGAGTATTAGATGCTTTTGTTTATAAACATTCTTGTGTTACACTAACCTTATCTTTGGAACCTGGCATTAGTCAGGTGTTTTCATCTGCTTGATAAAAATTGGTAACTTCAACAACTTCCGCAGAAATTTTTCGACCTTGCAAAGGTTCAGGATTTGAAAGAATTCCTTTTTCTTTCACCAACTGACGTGAACAATGAATTCTGTGGAAATTTTCGTTCGTGACCAGGAATTAGGGGCAACTGATAAAATGTGTAACATCTCCCTTATGGATGTTGCATATTTCAATTTTGCTTTCATCTCACTGATTAGAAAATTTAAGTCACTTGCATTCCTCTTAATAAATTACTCTTCAGAAGTCTTGATCAGTACTTCCTACAGACAGCAATTTATCTTTTAGTAGCTTCAAAACTGCTGCTACTGTTGATTTCACTTTACTTTTGACTTCAGCTATCTTTCTTTTACCATACACTAATTTTGGATGGTTTGAAAGTCCTTTTAGTTTTAAGGGTGATACATCAAGAGTACTTATGCTTAAATTTAAATCTTCCTTTTCAAATGTAGTGTTACTAAGTTCTTCCTTTGTAGGTATAAGCCTGTGAGGGTCTGGGCATTCCTCTTAATTAGAACTATTCTTTGAATTTTCAGACACTTGTTCGTGAAAAAACTTCATTCTACAGTTGGGACACAGTTTTTGTACAGGAACTAACAAAACACCAGCTTTCCTTTTCGCATCTTTGGCAATTTGAAGAGATATAGGTCTTATGCCACTTTTTATAGACATTTTGTGTTTCTTTGCTGGGTCACAAAAATTTTTTAAAAGCTTCCCCGTAATATTTAATGAGTGATACATAGTGATGTGAACATATACTTGAAGTTGAATGCAGTGTAAATCCATCTATCCTCCAAAGCAGAATTTATTTTTCTTCCATCAGGAAGTTTAGCAATATTAAGAATTAGGCTATCTACATGTCTGTGTTTGTATTTATATGACACACAGATTCAATATAAAGACCTACACTAGACTTTCCATATAAACTGGTAGCCATTGAAGAATGTAAAAATATTGTCGATTTTACCCACTTCAGACAGAAAATACAAAGCAAATAACTTATCAATAATAATTAAATAAAACCAGCTACATGTCAACACTCAAACATTAACAGTCATAGATTAAACAATCCCAGACAACGTGTTGAAGTGCACAAAAAAATAGCAGCTCCTAAGACTCCCACACACTGGACAACCTGTGACTGACTAATATCTACAATGAGATCACCCTACAGTAAACATTTAGATGATGCAATATATTACATCATCTACATTTAAGCAAGAAGATGCAATATTATGCAAACTGATGGAGTGACCAAACATTAATTGAACTATAACTTTTCTTCAAACATTTTCTTCTCCTTTTCAAGTGTATTTTTCAAATATATTCCTACAGTATATTAAATGTACATTTCCAACAAGGCTTAGTCATTATTTCAAACATTTTTGCAATAAAAATTTTACTACATATTTGCTTTTACATGTACAAATTATTTTGTAAACTTAAAACTGATTTATAATCATCTTAACCACTTCTTTCACAAAGAACTTGCTTTTATAGAGAAGGAAGGTAAATATCCACAAATTATATTTCACCACTTTGTAGCAAATTCTGTGCTCTTTCTAGTGGTACCAAGCCCGAGATTATAAAGATTAGGTAATAGAAAAAAAGTTATAATAGGATTACTGAACTGATGTTTACAATTTTGGTTATTAATTTTTTACACTTCTAACATAAATTGCATGTACTTCTGGGAATTTAATTACATTTCACAAGTGATATTTGAAATGTACCTAAAATTCTGAATAAGTATAGTGAATTGTATGGTTCTACACTAATAACTGTTATTACAAATGTAAGTTGAAGTAAGATGTATCACTTGACTTTGGTTGTGGATTGAAAAATTTTCATCAGAGGGAAACTTTGAAAGGCTTTAAATTCCAAACTAGAGCCCATATTCCAAAAATTGAAAAATATGGGTTCTTTTATTTGTCTGAAGATACTATGTACCAAATTTCATCCAAATCTGAGATGGTGGGGTGGAAATCCCTGGATGATCTGGCATGGAATGCCCCTGATCCTGATTGGCATTCTTGCAATCTTGTGATTAGAAGTGAGTTGAGGTCTCATGGCACCGATCTTACTGACATTTTCCTATATCCTAAAAGTATAAAATTATGTGGTGGGCTTGAGCACGTCCAACACCCAACATGGATGTGACATCAGCCATTGTTACATGCCTGTTGGCTGACACCATTTCCTGTACTTTGTTGACATTTGTTGCAGTCGTTGATTTGGATGGGCACCCAGTTATGTTTTTATCTTCCACAACCTTCCTTCACTCAATATTGAACATCAACGTCCAACCAAGTAACGGAACATGGCTTCGTCTCCAATGACCTTCTGTAGTCTTAGATGAATATCTTAAACATTAGTCCCATGTGTCCATTTACAGAGCAAGAGAACACACACTTCCATTTTTTGCCACGTTTCCAGCTTGTCTTTCTGCCATATTGATTTGCACTTGACTGAGCTTAGTCACATCTGCCTGCTGCTTATCTCTAATCTTCGGCAACATTGCGCATGAGTCATTGCTCCTTTGCTCTCGTTCTGCCCATTGCGAATTTAGGCAATTATGGCAATGTGTTTTCTCACTATGTGATATAGCTTCCCTGTGGAAAAAAAATTGATGAACGTTTTTTCGGAGCATCCCTCATACATAGAGTAGGTAGGCTACTTATGCCAACAGCAGAAAATGTATTTTCTTTGGAAATTAAATATTGTTTATAGTATAAATCTACTCTGGCATTGGATTTCTACTGTATAGTTATGCAGTATTTCATGATTCTGTTTCTTGTTGAGATTAGTATGCAAAATCTGACAATAGGTTTATAATTCTACGGCCTGAAATGTACCACCACAATTTTATAACATTCAAATTTATTTTTTTATTTTTTTTTAAGTTTTAAGAAAGACAAAAAATATTTTAAACTTATAAATTCTTTATTATTATTTTTTTAAATTTGAGCAGCTAGGCAGCATTCTGCTAACATTAGAATGAAAAAAAAGTTTTATGAATTTAGTACAGCTGCTCATATGTTTGAGAAATATATTTTCAAAAATGTCAACACCACTATGACTGTATTATATACATATTTATTATTTTTATTTATTTTTTATTACAGTTGTGACATGTACACCAACACCTCATAAAGAGGGTAGCTACTAGGGTGTGCACGGGTACTAGGGTGTGCACGGGTGCAAAAGTGAAAACTATGTTTATTGAGTTGTATCAGGCATCATTCCTTAGCTGTTTTAGCTGTACTGTAAACCAATTTATTTAATTTCTTCAGCCACAGAAATAATGTTTATTGTACCTCATAAATTTATCTGTCCATAATCACAAACCTTTGGCCAAATATACCCATGTGTTGAAAATGTAAGGCATACTAAAGTTGCTAAATTTTATAGTTATAAGGTTAAATCAATATGGCTCTAAAAGATGTGAAATGAGCAGAAAGATTAACACATTGTAACACGTATTAAAATTCATGTAACACCCATTATGGTATACTTTTTTTCTAGAAAATTTTTTGATTTTATTACAGTTTTGGCTGGTTCAAACCACAATGGTTTAACCACAGTAGTTTTTATAAAAACCAAATGGTTTTTTAAAATAATCTATTTTAAAAAGAATATCTTAATTTTTTTTAATGAAAGGTCTGATTACACCCTAATAGCAACAAAAGTAGTCTATTAATGTTTTTTTGTGATTTACAGGAACAAAAATTATATACTAATCAAGATCTTAACATTTAAATTATTTGATGTAGTTTTAAATTATACCCAGTTAAATACTCCTGTAAAATTAAATTAATAAGTGAAATCTAGACAGAGTGTAAAAAAACAGCAAATAAAAAAAATTATTATTTAAAAAAAATTCCTATTGTGTGGGAAATCCCCGACTGTACTGTAAATTCCTATTCTGTGGGAAACACCCATTCTATGGAGAATACTGTTTCTATACCCTTTCTGTGGTTAAGTCCCAGTCAGATGTGCAGATTTGTCGGACTTCACTTCTTTGATGTTATAACTTTTCTGGTTTAATATGAGTAGCAGAAAGCGGGATGTTGTATTGCTTTCATTTGAACATGCTGAGAACAAAAATAAATAATGTAATAAAAAAAGCTTGTTTGAAACAAAAATAAACCCTTGTTTGAACAAAGAAAAGGGTTGTTTATTTCTAAAAAAAACTGGTTTTTTCCAATCATTTTTTAAAATAACATTGATGGTGTAATAATGTTATTTAGGCATTTATTTGTTCAAAACTCAAGTAATATATAATATATCAACCTTAAAATCACAGAGTTTATTTTTATGAATTTCTGTAGAGGTACCTACATGTACAAATTCAGTACACCTGTTACTCCATATTTTTAATTTTCTATTCTGTGAACATGAGGAGAAAATATTTTATGTATAGCATCAAAATCTGCTTGTGAAAATAAGTAGTATGTTAAAATGTTCTATCATATGTTATTTTTATTCTTTTAGAGTGGCACTTAACAGCTGTGCACACAAGATTTTAACATTTTCTACAAAAAAATTTCAGCCAGTGTTTTATGCATGCACTGTAAACTATTATTTATTAGTCTATCTCATCTGGCATAAGTTAATAAGCAGATATATATCTATACAGGACCCGTCAAAAGTTAAGGACCATTACAAAATTCGTACATAATGTTCCTGTCTTTAAACATTTGGTGCAATCATTTGTAATACATTCTTCCATGGTTGTTTTCATCAAAACATGTTTGTTATAAATTTGAATTATTTATATATGTTTATTAGTTTACAAGTTAAGATTTTTACAGGCTTTTCAAGAGTTGAATTTTGGTGCTTTTTATTATGTGGAAAAAATATGTAAAAAAATCAGTTTTATGGTATCGTTGTGTTATGTATTTTTTAATTACCTCTTGATATGTACATTAAAGAAAATTGATAAAAAAGAAAAAGTGTACACTTTTTTAAAATTATTTTGAAATTAACTTTTGAAGAATAATCACCCTTGAATTGTAAAATCAGCCCAAATTGTAAAATGTATATCTTTTATACAATCTGAACCAGCAAGATGGGGTTTGATGCACTCTCGTGAGGTGGAAAGAAATGAATGAATACTGATAAGCCCATCTCACTGGTTTGATTTGTATGGAAAATACATAGTTTGTCAATTTTAGCACATTTAAAGCTAAATGTTCTTAAAAGAATTATTTCAAAATTATTTAAAAAAAAGTTGTTTGTAAATTTTTCTTCTTTGTTTTAATTTTTATTTAATGTACGTATCAAGAGGTCATATTTATAGGTTATATATAGTTATATATAAACACTAAGATACCAGAAAATGTATAGTATCTACATATTTTTTTACATAATAAAATATACCAAAATTCTACTTTATAAAACCTGTAAAATTCATAACTTGTAAACTAATAAACCTATTACAATAATTTAAATTTATAGAAACATTTTTTTTTATGATAACAAAAGTGGAATGCCTTTTTGTAATACATAGTGTGCTGATCAACGAAAGCAATTCTAACCCTTGCCAAATGCTCCAGAATAAATCCTGGGCCATGCCGAGTGCTCCCGACTACCATTTATGCACGCACTATGAAAGTGTTTTTGACCTTAGCTAAAAATTAGATGGTTTTAGCATAAATTTGCTTAGTTCATACATTCTTCGCTGGTGCCAGACCATCAGGCATTCCAGATCCTTGGATGCCTTACTATCTATTGTAGTTGCAAGGTTCAGTAGTCATGTTTAGTTGTACATATCTACTGTACCACATGAAAAAAAATTATCTTATTATTCATGTATTATTTCTTTTGTTTGAAATTATTTTGTGAGATATATGTGAGTTCTAGAATTATTAATATGAATGTATTTGCACAACATCATATTTTCAGATTGATTTTCAAAAGATTACGCCAAGCTATCTAGTGCTGTAATGACATTAGGAGAAGATTTACTTTTACCCAACCTGCAAGGGAAAGGGAGGTTTATGACAGCATTCTGAGTGAAAACTTTTCAGTAAGTATTATGATAATAATGCAGTTAAGTTGTATCATAATTTTTAACTTAAACAGTTCATATACATTTACAGAACTTAAAGCCATTTCAGTGATCAATTAATACCCACATTTCTACACTTTATGGGAAAACATTAATGTGTTGCTGGGCCGTAGCTAGGATTTTGTGAAGGAGGGGTCAGGTGTATACATTATATAATTTATTTTATTAGTTAAGTTTCTTTATAGTTTAATTTTAAAAGAAAATTAACTGTCTCACTACACTCTCCAGGAATAGTAGATTTTTAGAACACCAACATCTACACATAGAAATATAAGTATTGATTTAGATTGAGAAAAGAAAAGTGAACATTTTATATTTTGTTTTTATTTAATTATTTTTTGTAGGTTGTTCTGAAGTTAATTGTTTGATGATTTCATTAAAACAAGTTAAAAATACATATATTAATGTTATTAAATGAATGAACCATGATGTCAAGTTTGTATAAATGACATGCTTACTGTAACACGTGTGAAAACCTGAATTAAATATAGACTACAGTACTTGTAAACACACTTTCTGCCACTTCTGGGTGTGAGGCATGTAGGGCTATTATGGGGAGGAAGTACATTTTTGTAGGCCACTAAGGAATACAGTATTCCTTCAAAATAATCTCTCTGTAATATTATGTAGCTAAGTTGCTATTATTTTCGTATTCTGTCTTCACTTTTATTTTTTTTATCCTGGAAGGGAGGGGTTCGGAACCTGTAGACCTTCACCCTGACTACGTTCCTGTGTGTTGTCAGATTTTATTTAGTGCAGGTGTTTGTTTCAAAAAAACTCACCGTAAAAATAATTGATGTTTTTGGGTGTTAGAAATTCTAGTAGTTTATCCTCCAAAAGAGCATGGATGTTGAAATTTGTCCTACAATGTAAGAAATTCAGAGTGGAGAGGGCTTTGAATATCAGGGAAATCGTGGTCTTTAAAAAAAAAGTTTAGAATAACTACCATGTTTTTATCATTGTCTCTTAGAGGGATAATCAAGCAATGTTTTATTTAGTAAATGTATAAGTACTATAACAAAATTAATTTGTTTTCATCACTGAAACTAACTAGGACCTATATAGTAAAATTTATGGAAGCTTCAGACTAATTTGCACTCCACATTAGTGTATTATGTGCTGCATCAATGTGTGATCACACAAAAGCTAACACATTCATTTGGGGTGAGTTTCAAAGACACTTGGCAGAATTATCATACATTGTGGATGCATATGCTGCAGCCAACTTCAGCATGATTGTACATAGCATACCTAGCTCAAGTGTTAGTGCAGAAATGGGCACAAAATTTATTTATTTTCTTGGTTAAAAGTGGGAGCATCTGTTGTATTACTGTTGTGTAAAAATACCAGCTAGAAAATGTATGGAATCAAATTGTGACATCCTTAAATATTTTGGTTTAGTTTATTGCGTTCATTATATATATATATATTTTTTGAACAAGTTTCACAAAGATTTGTAAAAATACGTCATACAAAAATATGATGCAATGACAATAAATTAAATAAACAAACATATGTTCTTATCTTCTACATGGTTATATGCATTTCTTAACAAACCTACATATTTTATGTTACATGATTCTGCATATTAAAAGTAAATTTACAAAGTTTTATCTATAAAAAGAAAGGCTTCTTTATCTTTATCACATTTAAAGTTTACATATGTTCCAGCATAAGAGATACAGCAAAATTTGAGAATTAAGGTCAGTTCTCACGCTTAATTTGGTTATTTCGTTTTATTGTCGTTACTTTTATTTAAAAGGTTTTCTTGTAAATTCATCCAATAGCATTGTTGTATTTAAAATTTTCTCCAAATACATTTACTAAATAGCTATAAAACTATAAACACTTGCATGACCTTGTAGAGCTTGAAAATAATGTTTAGCTTATATTTGATGATAAAATTTATGACTGAATAACTAATCAACAGAGCTATTGGAATAAATTAGCAGGAAAGTCTCTTATATAATAGAAGTGATGAGAAAATGAAATAATGAACATGGTGTGTGAGACCAAGCCTTGAAATAATTATTAACAGGATTAGGAAGGGTTGAACAGCATTTCCAAACTGAAATTACAACAATGTTTACATTTTTTGATGACACTTCTGAATGATAGATTATAAATTATTATTTATACACTAATAAATTATTAATATCTTTGCAGATAAACTTAATGCTTCCCAGGTTATAATTAGGGCTGTCCATATTAGCACCCGGGTGCTGTGATTAATCATTAAACATGAGTCCTTATATTTATAGTAAATCTTATACAAAATGGTTATGTTGAAAGTGCTAAGTACATACAGTACAGAGTAAAGCATATATAATCCATTTAAAATGTTCTCTTGTTTTCAAAGTCAATTAATGGACACAAATATATTAAAAATGAAGCGAGGTGGCATAGTGGTCAGGTATATAGCTCAAATTTCAAAGAACACAGGTTCATCCAGTGTGGTTTTGGTTTTTCTGTTGTTACCTAAGTCACTGTAAGCAATGTTACCTAAGTCACTGTAAGCAAATGCAGGGCTGGTTCCTTACTACAGACTATGGCCAATTCCTTTACCTAGTTTCAATTTTTTGTGTGTTTATGTTTCTGTCACTAATTACTTTGTTGTCAAACAAGGAGTCAAGCTAAGTGCAAAATAAATTACACTGTCTGAATGGTAATAGATTTACAGCAATGATAAAATGCTTCAAAAATGCAAAGCATTCTTTTAAATTAAATGCTTTAATTCAAAAAATTATCTTACATTTAATTTCCTTCAAATTACATGCATTACCATTGGGCCATATGCATAATATACACCAATTTTGTATATCTGTGGTATTGAGAGCACATAAAAATTCAACTGACCACTAAACAAACAGCAGCAATTTGTCAGAAGAATGAAAGAAAGTATTTTCAAAAGTTATGCAGTATTCATAAATTTTCTATGACAATCACAGGTTTTGGGGCCTACATTTTTAGAATTTTAAAAAATACAGGGCTTGTAAAGATATAGCAGCATCCACATTTTTAAAAAATACATATATTTAAATTATTGAAACAGCTATTTTTGATGTAATGCTGCCAACAGCATAAGTAAATTCTGATGCTCACATTTCCAGTTTTTTTTTTCTGTTTGGGATAGTCATCACCTACCATAATTTAAAATTTAATATCTCTTTATATATTTTTTCTGCCCAAAACTAACCCTATTTTCACAGGACTCCTATTTATGTTCTAAAATTCACTACACATATCATGGGCATGCTTAAAAAGTGACCAAGTAAAAAAGTGGCAAAGACTGACTAAATCAACTTAATCCATTTTTATTGAACAATATTTTAGGTATTGAGATTTAAGACTTAGTCAGAATAGTGACATTTTTATTCCTAGTTTACTGATTGACTAGGGCATTTTTCCTAGGTATGCTTATGGGAAGTTAATCTAATTTTTGCCACTTTCTAAATCGGTAATTTTTTGCAGTATACCAACGATATTTGATTATCTGCCACTACTTTTGTATGAAATTCAAATTTAAAATCATCGGGCGTGATTATGGGATATGAATTATATTGATTGCCATATTTAATGAAAAGCATTATTTTTGAAACTATTGAACAACTGATTTATGGACATGCTAGTTTATATTACAAATGTGGTGTCTGTAGTTGAAGTTCAAGGATAAAATGGGTGTTTGTTTTTTCGTTGGCCTAAACTAATCTGACTTATAAAAAGTTTTTATATTTTACATTATGTTTTGCAAGTTTGGCTCTCCTGATATTTATTTACATGTGACATTTACATATCTTTTATATTCAAAAATCAAATCTGCTTCAAAGTAGGTATGGGAATGAGTAAAAAAATCTGCTGTAAAACCACAACAGAAATCTCTCTATAAGTTTTTAAAAATTTAACTTGATTTAGTCAATATATCCAGAAATAATTCTAAAACTTAAGTTTTAAGTGAATGCTGTAAAAGTGTAAACAGTTGTAATGCACTTAACATGAGCACATTTTAAAATTCATTGATGTCAGAAAAAAAATACATTTAGGAATTGTTTG
Organism: Bacillus rossius redtenbacheri; assembly: GCF_032445375.1. Taxonomy (NCBI): domain Eukaryota; kingdom Metazoa; phylum Arthropoda; class Insecta; order Phasmatodea; family Bacillidae; genus Bacillus; species Bacillus rossius. The sequence continues at coordinate 86,818,349 of NC_086331.1, read as the reverse complement.
TAGTTGGTATCAATCTTTATGTGTATAGCTGTTAAGGGACTTTGTCTAGTACTATATGAATAAATTCCGGTTTAGAAAATAATTAGTATACAGATATTGTTTACATACAACGTTCATGAAAGTAGTTTTCCATGGAAAGTTAAATGTAATTTTAAACATTTTGTAGCATACTGCATATTCATCAGCTGCCAAGTTAAAACAAATCTACTTCCCTTGTAATAATTTGCAAGATGTCAACATTTTTGTGAATTTTATGTTATGTATTGGCTAGATAAAAATGAAGTACCTTAATTATATGTAGAGCTATTGAAATAATGTTAACACATTGGCCATGTGCAACTTATCTAAACACTTAATTGCATAGGTAAAAGTTCCGCACTTCTCTAAGATGTATTTTTATAAATGTTAAAATCACGTAAGAGGCTTCCACTATACTATTATTAAGGTATGTTATGAATATGTGCAAGTGTAGCCACATAATTATTAGATCTAATTTAAAGATTGGTGGTAGCCAGATGTTCCATGGATCACAGGGCTGATTTCAAGGACCACCCAACACTATACTTACACATTTATTTCTATTGGAAATTTTTTTAAACAGGAATGAATCATCTGAACTGGAATGCACAGTGCTGGAAGCTACTAAAGATATAGATGTTGATATTGTGTTGTGTGATTCTGGTTTGCCAACCATCAGTAAAGAGTAACTGACTCGGTTGCATTGCAGTTCCATTATGTCTCGAATAAAGCTGAATATGGTGTAAAGTATTTCAGTTGATGTACTAAAATAAACAAATTAATTTCCTTTTTGAATTGAATATTTTTAAACTGACATAACTATCACAGTTTATCTATAGTGTCCATCTTGCTATTTTCTCTCATCCAATGAGTATATATGATACATGACGATAAAAAAATTAATTATTCTTCTGAACATTTCAGTACAATATTATATGAAAGACTGAATTAATAAATCTTCACAATCTGAATCTTCCGATACCAGCAAGGCAGTCGCTGTGTCCATAATGTGTAGAATCCTGCAGCACCACATGTTTTATAAAAACAGCTCCACCTACACGATAGTGCATGCAACATTGCCACAGCACATATCAAGCAACACATACCACAATGCACATTTCTTAGGAAACACAACCTTTATTGGTTATCCAGCTGGGAAGTGAAGAGTAGGGGAGTAGGGACACTAGCCCATGCTGCTACTACACCATTGTGCAATTACTGAAGGTCAGAATAACTACATGAAAATGGTTTGAGTTTAAAATCTTGTCACATCGAGATCATTAAAAACAATGAAAGGTTATGAGATGCCATTGGAGAATTGAAGGAATGAATGAATGAATGGGTGGGGAAAATGGGAGTACCCCGAGAAAATCCTCCATTCATGGTAACGTCTGTTACGTCTCCACTTGCAAAAAATCTAGATTCTACTTCGCTGGGATTCGAACCTGGATTGCCTTGGTGGGAGGCAAGTGGTCTGACCATTTACCACTGTGGCCCCACCATACATATAATAAAAGTGTAAAGACATAATTAAAGTTTACATCTGCAGATCTGATGAACACTTGGTACACAACAAATGGAATTAAGGTAATGTTTTTCATCACATGGCTATGAACAGAGGCAGTTGATTGAATTTCCAATATTATAGTATGTGTTGACATCCTTTGGTGCTGATTCAGTGCTCATAAATTTTGAGTCATGCCAGGGGTTGGAATCAAAACAATATTGAGACCCCCACATATGAATATGACATGAAGTGTAATAAATAAACTGCTTTACAATGTTCCATTAATTTGGAAATTAATAATACTAATAATTGTATTTACCAATTGGAGAATAGAAAGAGTTTTTATATTGTAACATTTAGAAATAATATTAGTACCCATTTGTCTAAAAAGCTAAAGTGACATTATTTGTTTTATGTTTAAATGGTACGGTATGCAGTAATGTAATCAACTTGGTTAAGTTTTGACAGTCTTTGATTTATGTTTTCTATTTCCTTTTTATATTTTTATGGTTGATTAATGTTTTTAGCAGAATGTACTTCAAATGAACTGTTTTTGCTACTATAGTTGATCAGTGAAACGGTATAATATTGACTTCTTTCCCATTGGAACTTGGCTAACAAGTAGGCTGTGGGATGAGAATAGACTAGAACTAAGATGAGCTCATGGCACTGTGTTATTCATTAATAGAGCTATACCCAACCAGCCTGAAGAATCATTGATGTGAGATAAACTGAGACTAGAATGTAGTATAATGAAGATAGAAGATAAAATATGAGTATCGTTTTGAATCTCCACACTATGATTGTGTCTTTTAATCATACCAGAAAATGTTTTGCTGGTCAAAGCCTAACCTCAGAACCAATATTAATATTTAAAGCAGATGGTAATATTGTCTTAGCAGTGTTACTGTGTGTATCTTAACTTGTGTTTGCGGTGCTAACTCTTTATGATTTTTCCAAGCTAGCACTACAGTTCATCTTGATGAAACTAGTTACTACCAGACTTACATTGTATAACAGATATGTGAATAAATGTAGTAACAAAGTTATTGCTTTTGATTCACAGATTAAGGTTAATGCAAAAATTGTTTACTTTTTTCCTTCCAGAGATGTTCTTCAGTACTTTGACACCAAAATTCTATGTTGCACTCACTGGCACCTCTTCACTTATATCAGGATTAATCTTGGTAAGTGTGCAAGTAATCACGTGACTTAACCTGATAAAAGGTGGACCAATAAATATGAACATTGAAATATATCGCACCACCTCTATGAGCCATAGACATTGTGGGACCTTGTAGGATAGTTGTGTCAAAATACTTGGAAAACAATATAGGCACAAAGATCAGGAGTGTTTGTAACATAGCATGATTCCTGTCCCCTTAATTAATTGAGTATCTGTTATGTTACTGATTTTCTCTTCATATTTCATAATTAATTTATACTAATGTTCCTTCTGTTATGCAAAGGCATTTTGTTTGTGCTCGAATATTAATTATTTTTAATTTTGGTTAGGTTTTACGTAAAGATGAATGTATTTTTTTGGTTATTTTTTCACTATAATTTTTTTGGTCACTTAAAATTATAATATGCATTAATTAAGTTTTTACAATTTTGAGGCATATTCTGGTTAGTAAGGCTGTAACATTTGAGAAGGTTTAAAAAGAAAGGAAAACACAGGCACGACACACTGTCACAGTAATTTTTCACACCTCAAGTTAGTGCATTGTTGAGAAAATCCAGCACGTAGGCGTACAACTGCACAGTAATGTAGGTACTAGAACTTTTGCTGAGCGCCACTACCTCGCCAGCCAATTACAAACCTTGAGGTGGTGTGATGTGTTTTTCTTGACTTTCAGAGAACAATGTTTTTCTAGTATTATTCCCTATATGGTTATGTTTCTGGTTCTGTTTTGTGATTGGTCGGTTCAACCATGAGGTTGCTTCCCTTTGTAAGAGAAGACAACTTCGTTGTTCAACTAGTCGTCGCCGAGTGCGGTCGTGTTGTCGGCAGCTCATGAAAAATATGATGTGAAACTTTGAAGGGATAATTTTATGCCTGCTGGTTGGGGCCAGGCCGAGTTTTAACCTTTTTTTTTAAATTTTTTTTGTTTGGATTTTTAAACTATAAATTCTATCTCAGGTGTCGGCATCGGCCTGTGGCGATGGTAATCGCCGGCGAGACCACAGACCACACTGGCCTCACATAATTCTGTATTTTGCTTAAAAATTTAAGTAGAGGATGTCAATTAATTTTATTTTGTATAATCGAGCAACAAGCTATAGTGACTGTGGAAAATCATCTTGACATGTAAGTTGTGATCAACGTGATGTTTTAAAGGAACAAAATGAAACAAAAGAAGTGTGCAAATAAATTATTTTATTTAAAAATTTCTAGTTGGAAAACTACTACATTGAAAGAACAATTAACTGTCAACGTTGGTAAAAGGACCAACTTGAAAACAAAACTTCAGAATTATCTTACATAAATATCATAAAATCTCCTGTGATTAAAGTGTCTTGTTACTATTCTGGGTTACGTAGCCAGGCCACCTGGAATGTAACCAAGTTCATAATCTTGAAACACAAGCATGGGTTTAATTTTGGTTACTGATAATCACCACTAAATTTAGTGATATATTTTCATAGTAAACTTGCTTAGTAAGTGGTGCATTTGACTCATAGATGTCACTACTATTTGCCTACAGTGTTAAGATATATCATCAAAAATATTAATCCCTCGGAATTCATGATTTACTTACAAATGCTAAAGATAACTTTTTTAATTTACTCTGTTAAACCCATACCCATTATGCAATCTTCAAGTATCTTCAAGTTTTAAGGTGCAATTGTACCTAACCATTGTCTTACAAAAGTGAACTTGCATTGACAACAATTATAATAGCTCGCAGTCTGTTTTCTTTGTATACTTGTTAATTATTAAACTAAAAAAAATTCTTTGGAAGTATTCTAACTAAACAAATCCAGGGGAATCTTCTAGGCATAATTTAGTTTATCCTAAACTAATTAATGATGAACCAAAATTTTAGATTTCTTATATTATTTTTTGATTAATATTTTTGATAACTATTAAAAATCTCCATTTTATACCATTGAAAAAGTTTAAAGATCTGAACTATTGACTAACTGATTTGACTTTTATGACTCAAAAACATTGCTGCAAAACCAGATCACTGCTGCGGTTTGCAGTCTCTCTTAGCTTCTCGGCAGAATGGCTAACTGTTGGATCTTGCCAAGAATTGATGCAAGACTAACGTCTCCCAGACCTTTGCAGCCTACCAGTTTAAACCATGTATAAATTTTTATTTTATTTTTTTAGTAGTATAGGATTAAGACCATCCAACTTAGTCCATATTATAGTTTTTTTTTCTAAATTTAACAGTTAAAGTAGATCAAAACAACTTTGTTTGGTGTTGTGCACCAGTTGACATTTGCGAAGTAAATGAACAGCGTAACAAAGATGGTTTAAAAGGTGAGAATTTTTGCATTTCTTGAAATGAATCAAGTATCAAGTCAGATGTATGCTTTTTATTTTACTATTACTGTCAAATTGTGGTTAGTTGTATTGAAATAGTTGTGGCCCAGTGTCGGGTGGTGGGATAGTTGGTCCCTGATCCTGACTGGAAAGGGGAAATATGATTGGGTGTAAGGCACCAGTTTGGTCATGGCCAACATTTACGAGTACTTGTGAGGATCCAGGTGTGTTTCGGCTGGAGTCAGGAATTTTTTCCACTAGGTAACGTTGAACAATTGTACACGACACATTATAGCAGCGGGTTATTTGTTTCCATCATTCAGGAGACTATATGTTGCATTCTCTAATACTGTCTTACCAAGTGGTTACTTGGGCTTTATTCATTGTCATAGTAGAACCTGTATTCCAGAGCCATTCGGTATTGCTCATGGTAGTACGTACTCCAATTTGTTGGCTACCATGGATGGGTTGTCTGTATGGAGAAGTTAGTTTCACACCTAGAAATGCCCAGGGGCCACATGGAGATTTTATGAAGGTGATTCAGAGATCTACAGTGCTTCTGAAGAACACTCTCAATCAAAAAATTACACAAGATATCATAGTGGCATGTATTTTCTAAAATAATTTACAGTAATGTTGACGTTTAAATAGTGGTTGTATTTTCACATTTCAACTATGGCATGTATTTTTTGGAGAATGTTATTGTCTAAAAAAGGTTTTTCAGACCAATTTTTCAATGAAAATTGTGAAAACAGTGGTACTGAAACTTGAAAACACCGTAGGAATTTGCATTTTACCTTTGTGTTTATTTCCATCTAATAAAATATTACGGTCACAACTTAAGTCGTGCAGTTCCTAGCTGCATAGCCAAAAGACTGTGTGCCAGTTCAGAATTTTACTCTAAGAGATGATTATTGCATTTTGTACCAGCAAATGTTGCACTTACCATTTTGGCTTGCAAACAGAAATACACCTTTAGCTAGGCAGCTTCTTTAAAAGCGAGTGGAATGTATAAAATCCATGAAATAAACAAGTGAAGACCTATGTCCTGTAAAAGCAGACTACAAAAAAATTAAGTTGAAGTAAAATATTCAGAGTGAGAGATTAATAATAGATATCAGGAATAAGACAGTATGGAATATTGAGCATCCTTTTTAGTTGCACAAGTGCTTAACCCAGATGGCACATTTGTCCATGCACATGTAAACTGAGTGTGTTAACATGTTTGATATTGTATCGGTTCACATCAGTCAGCTGCACTTCAGAGAGCCTGCTACTGTGCCTGGGCATCAAGGACAACCTGCAAGATATTACGCCTTGTCATTTTGCTTGTTCTAATACATGCTGCATTATTAAAGTACTTTGATTCAAGCCTCCTAGTGTGAACATAGTTCCAGTAGGCTGTCGCCCAGGAGTTCCTAGCACTGTTAGGGGTATCTTGCGGTGTGGTATGAGCATCTGGGGACCATATGTGACATAGGTCATCCCGTGGGAGCCATGCACTGACTCCCAGCTTGCTGAAATTATGTGTATATTTTATTTTTTTGTCCATCACAATTTTCACTTGATTCTTGGATGAGAAATATGTAACTGTACATTATGTGAACACCCATTATTTTATTTCACCAGCTGCAATTGTTTTCTGATTTGGTACATAAATGGTGTGTCTATGATAATTGTGAAAATTATTTTTTTTGTCAGATCTTTGAATGGTGGTATTTTCGCAAGTACGGTACATCATTTATCGAGCAGGTATCCTTGAATCATATTAGTCCATGGCTAGGAGGCAATGAAAATAATGTGGAAGGAACTAATTCTAACAACAGTACCACCACTACAACCAACACTCAGCAGACAGTTCCAGGTATGTGTTAGTAGTCATTTTAGTGAATTTGTATGTGTGTATTTGTGATTTTATTCATAATAAGCTCTAGGCATCTTTGTTTTGTGTTTATAATGCCTCCATTTAATTCTTTGAAACATATTGAATGCAAGTATGATGCCCCTACATCTTACATGCATTCTGTCTTGCACCTTTTTAACAAACAGCGATGACCTCAGAGTTTCCATTTATAATATTAGATTAGGTAGCCCTATTCTTAGTGTGTTTATTCTAAGACTCATAGAGAGCTAGGGCAGTATGTTTACATCAGTTTTTATTACAAACCAAATATAACAGTTGCTCTCCTGTCAGGAGAAACTATACAATATCATGATTGGCTCAAAGTTAGATACTGAAAACAGTTCCACAATAACTAATACAATTTCAAAAATCAAGCATACTAGGTAACTGACAAATTATTCATCCATTTCACAAGCACTGGACAAATGTTATATAAGCTATACAGGGTGTATCAAAATTCATGTTACAACGCTTGAGGGTAGAAAGCTCTTATTATTTGCAACCATTTTTGCCAATAAACATGTTGCCGGAAACGCGTGGTTAAGCCCCTGTAGCCCCAGAAAGAGTCAGCGTAGGCAACCCATTGTAGAGTGTTATGTTGTGGATGTGCGGGCGTTCAAGTAGAAAAATAACCTTTTTAATAGTGGCACAGATTTTAATTTCACTCTGAAATCAATCACAGCTTCGGCTTTGTTTCACAACATGGAAATTGTTGCATACGTTTTAACAACGTGACAGCCTAAAGCAATGGCTCAAAAACACGCCCACCTTGAGCGACACAGAGGTGGCAACGGCGAATCATGTTTTCACGGATACGCTGGAGCATGTGTGGAATCGACCTTATGATTTCGAACGCTTCAATGATTCGCTGTGTAAGGTCTTCTACCGTTTATACTGGCGTAGCTTATATAAGCCCCTTTTACGTAACCCCACAGAAAGAAATCTAACAGGGTTAGGTCCGGTGACCTTGGTGGCCATGCGACATGGCCCGCTCGTCCAATCCATCGGTGTGGAAATGTTTGGTTTAAATACTCTCGCACTTGCAGGGAAAAATGAGGTGGTGCCCCATCATGTTGGTACCACATCACACGTCGGACATGCAATGGAACCTCTTCAAGAAGACCTGGTAGTTCGTTCTGAAGGAAGTGGAGGTATCCAGCGCCGGTAAGTCGTGGCGGAAGAAAAAAAGGCCCGATGAGTACGCCGTCAACAATACCGGCCCACACATTAACTGAAAAACGTTCCTGGTGAACTGTAACACACGTTGCATGCGGATTGACAACATTCCAAACATGACTGTTGTGCGAATTGAGAATAGCGTCTTGAGTGAACTTGGCTTCATCGCTGAATAAAACCGCTAACTCGGGGTTCCTCAATACTCTTCGAATGTACCAACGATAAAAGGTCATGCGAATTGGATAGTCCGCCGGACCCATGTGTTGCACTTTTTGAAGGTGGTATGGGTACAAGAGTTGCTCATGAAAAACTCGCCAAACAGCCATTTTGTCAGCGTCCATATCGGAACCTTCTGCCCTTGTGCTTGTATCCGGACTCTCCTCAAATCTCTGAAGTACATCTTCTTCAAAACGGGGAGTACGAACCCTGCGTGGAGCACCAGCATTTGGTCTTGTGATGGCACATGTACCAGTATCACGCATTCGCTGAGTAAGTCTTGCAAACATGGTGTGAGCTGGAATCCTACGACCCGGATATTGTTCTTCGTACAGACGACGGGCGGCACGTCCGTTTTGTCTAGCTTCCCCGTAAACAAGCAGCATGTCCGTTTACTCACTAAACATGTACTCCATTGAACTCCACTAAAACATCGCCCTTTTCAGAACCACAGCGAAAGAAATGACACCACGAGTTTGCTTGTACGACAGAACAGTCAACGACAGACCGCCAGTGATATCATAACACACTGTGACACTGCAATGTCACGCTGCGCAGTGCTATGGCACGGCACGAACGGAAGAAAAGAGGTGAGGGCGCCACCAACGGAAGTAAAAAGGGGCGGGGGTCAGCATTCGACATCGTACAGTCCTCTCGAGCGCTGCCCGGCGTCGTAAACACGTAATTCACCACAGCATCGTCTGTCTCGCACAAAGCCCAACGGGTTGCCTACGCTTACTCTTTCTGGGGCTACAGGGGCTTAACTACGCGTTTCCGGCAATGTGATTATTGGCAAAAATGGTTGCAAATAATAAGAGCTTTCTACCCTCAAGCGTTGTAACATGAATTTTGATACACCCTGTATATAGAATCAAAATTATAAATATGATTGTCAATACATATATTATACAATAGCAGTACCAAGGGACATTTAACAATTCCTTAGACAGCTACGTGAGCAATATAATCCAGATTTAGATTCCAATTACATACAAGGATTAATGCCTGCAGACCGAAAACTGAAGTATAATAATTACACACTAGTAATTGGGGACTACAAGTATCTCTGGAATTTACATGAGAGATGCATGACTTGGTCTGTGCCGGCCCTATCATGGTGACCCGGACGTCGCCATACAAGGATTACTCTTAGTCAGATAACATATGTAATTAATTACGACACCCAGATTTACAAAAGACAATCTATGAAGGTCGTGAGTGATCGCAAGTGACTTTAGACGACAAGGAAGGCTGTTGTAATAAGGATGTGTCTCCAGCCATACCAACTCGGAGGGCTAGCGGGCATGACCGGTGAGGCCTGAAATATTAAGCACCGCAACATAGCTAGGTGCCATGGGGCATGCAAGAAATGATCAAGATCCCAGTAAATGACAATAAGTATCCTCCAATTAATGAAGAGACACTAGATCAATATCTTAATCTAAAAATTTAATAAAATTAGTATATTCCATATTTTATTTTCTATATAAATTATCATCCCTGTTACAAATAAAGAAAAAATTAAAACATCTATGTTATGTCTTAAGTTATATTTTATTACTTTAGTAGATATTATTTTCTTAAATAAAATCAATTTAAAAATGTCCTTTATATCATCTTAAGAGTTTAAACTAGTTAGTTTGTAGATTATGTATGTTTATAAATCATACTGAATACTTTACTTACAACTTGATTAGATCGTTGATTTTTTTACAATAAAAAAACTGACTGCCTTTTCACCCCTTTGCAGTTGAATAGCGGAAACTGATAAAAAATTGCTACACAACTCATTATGAAGGTTATACTTACTCAGTTTCGTACCTGCTGCTTAATTTTTTTGGAGATATAATTTTCACCCTCTTTCCAATTGGAACTTGAGAAAATGTGAAAACATGCAAGAAAACTTGTATAAATTATTCGTGATTTGATACTTCCTCCAAATATATATATATATTTATATTACTGCAGGAATGCATGCAAGATATTATTAATAAATAAAACTTGTTATTATAAAGAACACCTTAAAGGTGGAAGTAGTGAATGAAACAAGGTAAAATATAGAAATACCAACTCTTATTCAGCTCAGCAACTTGTGGATCGTTCAATTGGGAACGAGAAATAATATATAAATGGTAAATTACAAACAGGTATCTCATGATTTGTCTGTTACCTTTTAGTAAGTTAAGGTTTGAAATGTTTTTGAAGTTAATTATAGTGATAACAATAGTGTGGTTTTAAGTAAATTGTCAGTTAATTCCAGAAAGGAAGATAATATATTTTGGAACTTAACAAATATCAAATCATGCCAGTTACAGTGAAGTTATAATTTTTAAAAAAGAATGAAGACTTCGTTCTTTAGTATCCTTAAACTAGGGGTTTTGTAGGAAAGAGAGTCCAAGATTCATGTTGAAAAAATTTTAAATGATTGAAAAGGATCACATTCATTTATGACTTAATTACTGTACGCTGGCTGTTGAGAGGGAGTCCTCAGTGGAGCATGAAAGAAGGACACTGAGAACAGCAGCACATAGAAAAGGTGCGCATCTCAGGAATCTGCTGAGGATAATTGAGAAAGTCAGCCCAGAAGAGAAGAAAGTTGAAGCGAAAAGAAGCTGCCAGCTCCTATACTAGAAACCCACTGCCAGAAACCAAACAGAGTTGTGGTAAAAACAAGATAATTGAAGAATAAACATAATAGGCAAAAATGTTTAAAAAAACTAGAAATTTAGGTTTTAGCTTCAAGTGGTAAGTTCATCTTACCCCTGTGGGTAAAATCCTGAAGTTGCATCATGGGTGGATCAAAAAAATAAAGAGTTTTTAACATAAAGGCGAAGGAAAAAACCACAGAAAATTACACTAAAGCATTACATGTTCGGCTGACCCTTTGTCAATTGCCTTACTCTGAGGATGTGCCTGGCACATCATGATGTCACCTACCTTGTAAGTGTTGAAGGATTGTGTTTATCATACTTTTTCTTATTTTTATCAATGGCAGGTTTAAGATTTTTGTAAGCTCTTTTCCAGATCTCCCAAATGTTCCTTGGATCATCGGACGAAAGGTCTTGCAAAGACCAGAGATTGGAAAGAGTTGTGTTGGGCTGATAGGTGAACATAATATGGAAAGGGTTTGTTTTGTATTCCTTATGGTGAGCTTAATTAAATGCTGTCTGCAACCACACCAGATTGGTGTCCCATGTATTCGGTGGATGTGCATGATACGCTATGAGTACAAAACAGAGGTTTCTGTTGAAACGCTCTGCATGTGACGGCTTTGGATAATGGGGATGTGGTGACTTGCTGGATGCCATGAAAGAAACACATTTTTGAACAATTTTGATGTAAATTGGGAACCATTATCGAAGACAATTATGGATGGCAGGCTAGAAATCTTGAAGATATGGTTGCACAAACCTGAACTGCTGTAACTCTCCTTAAGGGAATGAGCCAAATAATTTTTGAAAATCAGTCTATAGATACCAGTAGCACAGTGTGCCTATTTTTGTAAGGGGGAAAAAGAGCAACAAAATACATAAAAAAGTTTTTAGATAGGGTGGTCAGCTACATCGGATGACAGAAACCAAACTGGGTGTTCTGGGGGGTTTGTTGAGGGCACTGAGTTTGCACAGCTTGACGCATTCAGAAATATTGTGATGCATGCTGTCCAAAATTAAATGATGTATTCATTTGATTGTTTTATAGGTGCTGAAATGAGCACTTAAGGGAGATATGTGGTAATACTGAAAAATCTTGTCTCTAAAATTTTGGGGTAGAACTATGAACTTTGATAGATTTTCATTATTGTGTCTGACATTACAAAAATCCTTTGGAAAATTTGTAAAATTTTGGAGGTGAACCTGATTTCACTTTATCAATGATGTTCAATATGTATGGTCCGATTGTAGGTCTTGGAATGCTACAGGAAAATTGGTCAGCAGAGCAGGAACAAAGAGAAGAGTTTGGTTGGAGGGGTTCACAAACATTCGAGAAATAGTGTCTGATACAATATTTTGGAAGCCTCTTACGTGCAGTGTTTGAAATTTGACACAGGAAATTTTGGCAATCTAGCATCTAAGTTTTACTAACTGTTTGCCAGAAGCTATGTGAGGGCATCATCACCAGTTTCTAAGATAAATTCACTCACTTTGTTCTAAAAATGGTTTGAATTTAGCTATGCCAAAGATAACTGCCAAGCATTGGCATTTCTTTTTGATGGTTGAGAATTTGTGAAGCAAAAGCAATTGGTTGGTGGCAACGTCAAACTTGTAGGACAGTACTGCTCCTACTCCTATGCTAGCTGCATCGGTTTGTAGAATAAATGGCTTAGTAAAATTGGGCATGGGTAAAGCTGGAGGACTGGCAATTGCCTGTTTTAAAAAATTGGAAAGTTATTTTCTGTTCAGGTCCCCAGTGGATTTGTACTACATTTTTCTTGCACAGACTATTTAGAAGGGCTACATTTTCAGCAAAATTTGGTATGCACTTAGAATAAAAATTTGCTATTCTGATTAAATGAGGCTTGAACTCCATGATGGCCTGGGTACGGTTGGGAACAATTTTTACTTCTTTGCTGGTGACTTAATGGCTTAGAAAAGATATTTCCTTGACTGCAAATTTTACTATTTTTGTATTGACTGTTAGACCTGCACTGTACAGTCTGTGGAGTACTTCTGTGAGGTGGGCTATGTGTACTTCAAAACTCTCAGGATAAACCACAACATTGTCCAAATAGTTGAAAACATTCTTGAATTTTATGTCTACCAGTATTTGGTCGAGCAAGTGAGTTAGCACCGCTGCACCTGTTGCCAACCCAAATGGTACAACCTTGTACTGGTAGAGGTTTCACGGTACAAATAATGCCATAAGGTGTTTTGATTTCAGAGTGTGGAGAATTGAGGTCAAAAACACAATATTTTACCTTAATGAACCAATGAAAGGCTAAATTGAAGTCTGATAAAAGCATTGACTCGATATTGAGCTGCCGATTAATCTTGCGCAAATTGCAACAAGATTATAATCAATGGATTTAGGTACCAAAAATAAAAGTTAACTGAAAGAAGAGGATAGTTCAAGCAGGTTTTATCTAACAAATCCTGTATTTTGCTAGGCAAAATTTACATTTTAGGGCCCAACAACTGATAAGGGGGAAATTTTAATTGGGATGGGGTCCAAAAGTTTAATATTGTATTCAATAAGATGGATACATCCAAGTTGTTTGGTTAAATCATCTGAAAATCTGCTACATAGGTCTCTGATTGCCAATTGTTTATCCTGGCTGAGATGGTACAGAAGTAGAAAATGTTCCTCAACAGCACTGGTTTGTAGCAAGTTTAACCTTACTCTGAACTCTAGAGTTAAGAGCTGCAAAGTGTATAATAAATTGCTTATCAAAAATAATGTAAATTTTCCTGCTTTAAGGTCAATTACTAAGCCTGTTTTGGCTTGAAATCTGAGCCATAAATGAGATCAGTTGCTGAATCATTACACATTTAAAATTGAAAGGTCCATTAAAACAAATAAATTTTGATCTTGATAACGTAGCTGTGTTAATAATGTTCACTGGCTGCTCTGATGCAGTGAAACATTTGAAAGTTACTGATTTGGTTTTATTAATTAAATTATTATTCTCAATTTTGTAAAAAGAGGTCCTAAAATAAAATCACAGATTGAGACAGTACCAATTAAACCTGATGTTTTATTTGTGCTAATCTTTGTGTTTGCACAAAATAGTACAAAGTGTAATTTTTCCAAAAATATTGTGACATATTCATTTTCCTGGAATTTTTGGACAAATGCATGTTTTGCTCTGTTTGCTGGGGGCAAAGACTTTGTTACGCCAATCTGCCAATTTTATAAGATCGGTTTTTAAAACTTTTTTTTTTGTTTTTTGTAATTTTTTTGTTTTTTTTCTGTTGCAATTTTAGTGTTTCCCTTCATTGTTAAGTTTCTGTGTGGAATAACTTTGCTGGTAATACTGAGTCTGTGTATTACCTGAGGTGGACTGAATATGAAAAGAGCGGCTCCAAGGTGCTTGTAAGCTAAGAGGCACAGAAGAATGGTTTTCTGGCCATCCTGTTATGGTTTTTTTTAAAAAATTTTGTGTGGTGGTAATTTTGGTGTTTGATTTTGTACGCCATTCTTCAATCATGGCCATATTTCTTGCAATATCTACACGGTTCACTCTTGTGAGTGATTGGACCTGGACTGATTATTACTAGGATTGTTTTGTTGTGGATTAAAGGAGGTAGTAAGATTCTCTTTTATGTGTTCATGTTGAGTTGTAAAAAATAAAGGTTGGTTCCTCTGGTAGATGGCGAAATCAACATTTGTGGCATGAATGCACAACCGAACCAGCTCAGCAAAATTCTGTGGGTGAAATTGGAAGACAGAGTATGAGCGCTCATCAGGATTCATGCCATTCACAATGTTGGTAACTATTTCAGTTTCCAAGATGCCTAAATGTAGGACTTGTACTTCTTTTATGTCAGAAATGTAGGCAGATGGTTGAACCATTCCAGTCTTATATTGGTTAGCATGCGAGAGGGAATAAAAAAATTTAAAACATTGCTTGATACGGATCAAAAGACAAATTATTTGCTATAGCTAAATAAGTGTGTTCACAAGTGGTGGCTGGGTTAAAGGAAAAATCACTTCAAACAATTGTTTGACCGTTATGTTACACTTCTGATGTAATCTGAGAAGGTGACACAAAAATTCTATCTTTTTTGTGGTCCAGATCATTAGTTTCAGGTAGCCCAGAAAGTAGGTGCTCAATGAGGTGGGGAATTTTTCCATAGAATTGGATTCATACCCATCAGCTGTTAGGAGATGATGAACATGAGACTGATTTTGAGGACGGTTTGATGGTTGGGGTAGATGGGGTGGGTTTGGTGAGAGGGGCGCCGGAAGCCGTGGATGGTGATACGTGGTCAAGGAACTGAACTGAAAGAGCATCAAATGAGGTGAAACATGAGACTGGGGAGGGATGTATAAGGGCAGGGTAGGCTGCAATTTTGGTTGCTGTAGGAAGTGGGGTAGTTTGCCGAATGTAAAAGAGGGTAATTGTTAATAGAGGTTAGTAGGAAGGTTTGGTAGGTCCTTGTGCACTGGATGTAGTGTCGGAAGCCAGGGAGCCATGGTGGCCATCTTGGATTACATCACTTTCAGGGGCCGTTTTGGTTTATGGTATTTCTGGTGGTCATCTTGGACTGTCACTTCTGGCGGCCATCATGGATAACCTTGACCTTTAACCCCGGCAGCCATATTATTCATTCAACATTTTGGTTTCCAGAACATTCCGCCATTTTGAATTATAACTTCATGTCCTCCATCTTGAAAATCACAGATAAAGGTTGATTTTAATTTTTGCTTCCAGTCCTGCACTTCACATAATGCAAGAAGATTTAATTTTACTTTATAACATTGGCAATACTAACACTTGATTATCACATTTTAACTTCACAAGGTTAATTAGTAACTATCCCACTCAGAAAATTACTACTTATATAAACCCTAAGTAAAACCTTGTGGCCAAGTAACATGGCACAACGGTAAAATGTTGAACTCACAATCAGGCCCATTCATCTTGATTTTGGTTCTCTGTCGTTTTTGAATAACTCCAGGTGAATGCTGGGATGGTTCTTTACCTTAGACCATTTTCTGATTAGATTAGAGTATGTTCGTCTTTAATGACAATGTTGTCATATTTGTGGCAATCGGTTGTCTGTCTGATTGCTTCTACTTACCCAGTATACTGTGTACATGAAGTTTTATTCTGGTACTTACTGGAAAATAGCATCTTGATTTAAACTTTTATAGAAAATAGAACTTTTCTTTGTTTACTCCTCAGTCAGATTGAAAAATTTGCTGAACTATATAGGCAATGTTTTAATTACTTAAGTAGTTAATATGGAAATATGGGTAAAAGTTTTTTTTCCTCATAAACCTATAGTATATTTAAGTCAAATAAGACACCACTCACTTATACATAAATTTTTATTTAATTTATTAAATATATAAATATATTAAATAGCTTATTTGAAAATTGCATTAAAAATGCCCAAAAAAGCTATTTACAGAAAAAAATAACATTTGCATGAGAAATTCTTTTGCTAGAGATAAATGTTTTTATGCGTAAATATACCCACTCACAAAATATATACAAGCTGTAATTACAGTACATGTCAAAACTGTGGGTACATATGCAAGACATGTATAGGATGCGTAAATGCACGAAATTTCAATGAACATTGATGTTGTAATGATTTTGCTTATATCTAGACCATAAATGTGTACAATAATAGATTTTTTTTAAAAATTTATTTACCATTACATCTCGTTCAGAGTGAAGTAATTAAAAAGATAGCACACAACTACATGGAACAGGTATGTAGGGGAAGGAATCACCCACGAGCTTTCGTAAGGAAGCATCCCAGCTTTTGTCTGGAGTGACTTGCAGGAAACTATGGGAAACCCAAAGCATGATGGCTGGACAATGATTTGTACCCTTGAGCTCTGGAATGCGAGTCCAATTCCTTAACACTGTACTACCTCGCTCCATTCAGAGATACAGCAGATCCTTGTTCAGTGGAATGTCATATCGGCCAGGTCTACTAACTGCTGCTTTGTAATGTAGTTTATGATGAAGATGACTAAAAAATGTGATGAAGATGAATAAAAAACATTTCACCCTTCCTGTTTGGTGCCCTGCACATAAATGTTGTGTACAAATTATCTGAGATACCGACTGATACATAAGATGGTGTATGCACTCTTGAACTACGTGTAGTTACTATGTAATACCACATTGCAGTGCACCATGCTATCAGAGCTACAGCCAAAGCTTGCATACACTCACTCTACGTAAGTATGGTGTGTTGTGTACCGTGGACACAATCACCAATACGACATTCCACGTAACAAGATTCAAGTGCATCACATTTTGCAAGTTAGTTAGTGGCTCTAGCAATAAAAGCAATAAAAAAAAGTATTACCAGATTTATGTTCTCTGACATTAGACCTGCATATGTATCCACAGTTTTGAAGTTTTAAACACATCATGTAAGTAAATACAAAAAAATTACACCCACTTATGTAAATATACACTTTTGATATGAAATAAATAAAACTTTTGTAACTTTAAAGAGGTGAATGCCTAAACCTGAAGCAAGATGATTATAATTCCTAGTCCCAAAATTAGCAATGTCAAAATAAAACCATATCCAATAAAAGAAGGAGTGAGTAGTAATCATGAAAAAAATTATTTTGTGTAATATGCTATAAGTTATATAAGTGCATAAGAAGTGGAACAACGAAACAAAGGAAACAAGTGATATACACAAATCTGTCTATTTATGAAAAGTTTTTGCAGTGCTTTCCCTAAAGTTAAAAAGCTATTTTATAAATGCATAAAATATCATAGTTAAGTGTGTTATAGTGATAGTTATAAAGCAATCTAAATAAGCAGATTTTTAAATAAATGTGAGTGTTACTAGGTTTTTTCCTCATTTGTAATTCACAATCATTTAATTGTACATTAGATTGCAAAAATTTTTCTCTCTATTAATTTAAGCTAAGGAATAAATTTATAACCAAATAATCCTGCTGCCATTCATCCCACTTTAGTAGTTTATTATTTTTTATGGAATCAGTCAAACCACAGTCTTGTTCGCCTTAAGCCGTAGCGGGAGCAAAAATTTAAGTTATCGATAAAGGGGATGTACAGCCAAGGAAGGAAGGAGTATGCACCTTCTACACTATATATTTTTGTTTATCATAAAACATAAAGTGTATATTATGAATGACCACCATATTGGAAAGAGAAATGATCCGGTTGATCCGGTCATTGCCTGCAATCGGCCCGTTATGACTTCACTTTCACTAGCACATGCTCCATCTGGACTTTTTCAATATTTGTTGCATATAGCGGTCACATATCAAAAGGAAAAGCAACATTAAAACAGCCATTTTTGTACCTACTAGCACAAACTGAGAAAACATTTTTTTTAAAAAACCTTTATGACTTAAACAAAAAATATTACTAACAAACATTCTGTTATAAACATAATGTTCGATAGCAGTGACTTAGCCTATTTTTGATTGTTTTAATTTAGAAATTACATCATAACTTTAACCATAATGACTGTAACATGATAAATACTTATGAATAATTTTGAACACTTTTATTTTAATTTTAACTTAGCTTTCAACCATTATGGGGGTAATTATTTAAAATAAAAAAACATCCCATAGAACGGGTCACTAGGACTACCAATGTAAAATAGAAAATCATTTTTCTAAAGTAGTAAGGAGAAAACTATTAATAATAATTATATAACTGACAGCAGTTGGAATAGTTAAAATTTTATTGAAGCATTTTTTTCCTATTTGGGATGTAGCTAAGTCACATCGACAGAAAGTTTATAATAGATGGTATGGTTATACAGATACAAAGAACTTTTTTGGTTTTCTCTACATTAAGTAAAACAAATGGAACTGGTGTAATGTAAACCAAAACATTAATGCATTAGGTACTAAAAATAAATAGTAACATTTTCTTAAAAGATGGAACCAAATATAAATGTTTTGTTCAGATGTGGCTGGCGAATCCTTGGCTAAAGTGGACATTCTTTTTTGTCTGTTCCACTTATGTATGGAATACGTTTTGAACCGAACGTGAAAGTTACAAAACAGTCATAAGGGTGCTGCACTCACTGTGGGAACAGATGAAAGAAAATATGTCTCACTACAGTCCTTTCAAAATTCTTACGCCGTCTTCTCATCCATCATCGGCATTGTGTGTTTCTAAGTTACGTGTTTCTAAGTTAGGACAGTTAAAAGTTTTGTGTTTCTAAGTTATGATAGTTCTGACTTGTGTATTTCTAAGTTGTGATAGTTATAAGTAGTGACCGGATTATATGCAATTGGAAATTGCATATTCGCATATTTAGCCCATTATCATTGGTTATTGCATATTTTACCTAAAATCTTGTGATGTATTTTGTCCCTATATTTGCAATATTTCTTGGTAGGATAGGATAATGAACAAATGAAATCTTACGTTGTAGCTGGCCATATTGAGTACTGCATGGTCCTTTGAGCGCACTTATCAGCCGCCCGTCCATTGTTTTGGTAGAATAGTATTAATTGAGGTTAGTCACACCAGTCAATTGTTTTCAGAATACAAACCTCTGGAGTTTGTTTTCGTTAGTTCAATTGCTCACAGTCTGGAATATAACCGTACACCACTATCACTAGGCAATTAATTTACGCATGTTATTGTTTACGCTTTCTCATTGCATTTGTGTAGTGTTTTATTTGTTTGTGCAAAGTTTAAAGTGTATCATGCCGGCCAAAAAAAAAAAGTATTTTTTCGTGGATAATATTTACATACAATGGAAGTGTTTTATATTGTCGAGTTTACGAGAAAAATATTCTGAGTGTAAAAAAATTTCAAATTGACCTTAATGTCAAGACAAGTCTTCGTGTCGCAGGAGGCTATGGCACTTTGTCAGCCTAAGGAAGCATTTAACGATTCTGGTATTAAAAAACACATAGCAGTGATTAGCGCACACTTTATCCATATACCTATGAGTTTTAAAAAGCTTGAAACTCAAGCTTTGGCGTTGACTGAATCAATTCAGTTAATGAAAAATCCGTCAAATAAACTCCACATTGCCAGATGTATTCCGGTGTAAACTTAAAGAAAAGTTTAAAAACATTTTGAGCAAAAACCCAGGCTTTGAACCTTTGTGTCAAATTGATAGTTTTTTTAATGGGACGGGTGAACTTTCGCCAGAAACAATAATTGCTAACATAGCACCCAAATTCAAATACTGCCCAGTTACCTCAGTGGATGTGGAACAGTCTTTTTCCACTTATAAAATTTTTTTGCGTGAGCGCAGGCACAATTTTAGTAACGAATATTTGAATTATTACCTGATTATTAACATCTACAAGAATACAAAATGTTAAATAATTGTTAATTTACTCTCTATATCTTACTAACTATATGTTATTTTGAAGTAAAAAAAAACCTAAAGACTAATATTGTTTTGTTATTTAATGTTGCATATTTTAACACTTTTCATGCATATTTGCTTGCATATTTCAAGCTTTTTATGTTGCATATAATCCAGTCTCTAGTTATAAGTTATGATTTCCTAAGTTGCAATGTTTCAAAGTTATAATAGTTCTAATTAACAATTTTCTAAGTTACTATGTTTCTGAGTTGTGTGGTTCTAAGTTACATGTTCGTTAGTTATGACAGTTCTAAGTTGTGTGTTCATATGTTAAGATATTTCTAAGTTATGATTGTTCTAACTTATGGGTTTCTAAGCCATGTGGTTTGGCATTTTTTGTTTTTCAGCTACATGTTTCTAAGCAATGCCAGTTCTAAGTTGTGTGTTTCTAAGTTACAACAGTTCTAAGTTATGAAGATATTCATGAATTCTAAGTTATTACTGTACTAAGTAGTGTGTTTATCCCTTTGGTGAGCAGTTACACCAACTGCCAAAACCAACACATATAGCCTCTAAATTTTTTTTTGTTGGTTTGTAAATGGTTTTGACTCAACTTGACTTTAGTAGTGTATCCCCACTTCTGGGATATCAGAATCTGGTTACACAGTCTTTATGTCATGGCCATTGCCATGTTTATAATGTGTTATCACGCTTAATAAAATTTACCCAGTACTTATTCAGGGTGTCTAGCGACCGGGAAAACCGGGAAAACCGGGAATTGTCAGGGAATTTTGAGTGTCAGGGAAATGTCAGGGAAAAGTCAGGGAATTTTTAAAAAACACCTGGAATTTTTTTTTTGCTGTAGCTTTAAAATAGTTTAGGTATCTCACGGAAGATTAGTTTTAAACATTTCTGCTGTCACGGTAATTTACTTATAATTATTGACATTTCGAAGAAACTACACTTTTCAAAGTAGCTTTGTTTTACGTTGGATGTTACCGTCTGCAAAACAGTTGTTTTCTTTTTCGATAACATCGAGGTTAGACTTCTAAGATAGATCGCAATATAGTTTATATCGATTTATCGACTGCGTGTTATACCTTCTACATCTCGGTTTGTTTTCGGTTGTTTTGGTCGTTTCCTGGCTAGCCAAGCCACGCCGTCACAATTTTTAGCTTGCATTTATTGTACTTGTTTCTTTCGTTTTATTTATTGTGGTTATTTATTTTGGTGAATTGAGGTTACGTACTTATAGTCATGCATTGATAATTATCTTGTTACTTTCTATCTAGGCGGCAACTACAACCCAGTGCGTTAAAATGCTACGGTTTTTCTCCATGCTTTCGGTCTTAAAAATGATTTCGTAAATTTTTTTTGTTATTGTTTATATCTCTTTTTATTCGTGTTATAAACCTGGATCGTTACGGAGGCCTAATGGTAGTTAATTATACTTAGTTTCTCGACGATCTGCTTTGTTTATTTAACAGGTAAGTGAGCATTATCTGTATTTCTGTATGTGTGTGATTTCACAGAACCTTTTCAATTAATTAGGTTATGAAGTAAATACCGGTAGTTATAATAATCACGTCAGTATGACGTCATTTTAATCTTTTTAGGTTATGAATGCAATTATTTTTTTGTTTGTAAACAGTTATTTTGCATGATGGCCTACTGGATTATGTTTAACTGGAGATCAAATTATTTTTAAACCGTGAGAATGGGTGGGTTTTTCCAAAAGTGAAAATTTTTTTTATAACTTACCTATTGTTCTTAGAACAACACATAACCTAACATACTTAAATGATATTGCAAAGTACCATCAGGTAAAAAATGAAACCTTATTTAAATTAACTGTAGGCTATTTTGGACTGTAATTATCAACAAAGAACTTTTTTTTTGCTGTGAAGGTACAAACCTTTTTTAAATTATAGCTGTGATTAAGTTTGTGATGCAGGCTGCCTGTGAATATACACTTGATACAGGAATAATATATAACTTTTAATAAGGTTATGTTAATTCAGCTGTTACACTCATGAAGTAGGCACTAACCAGTAAGGATGTAGTATGTTGATAAGATTGCAGATATTTGATAGGGTTTTGGTTACTCTGTATCAACTCAAAATGTACTTTCTGTATGTAAGCTGTAATTTTTAGAAAAAGTATTCATTTTTAACATCTGTGTTTGTTCCCAGCTCAAGGTGTCATGCCGCCTTCAAAATTTAGAAAAACGGTATTCAGAGCTGAATGGAGCCAGGACCCAATGTATGCGTGGGTGAAGGGTATTGAAATAAATCCCTATTCTGCATGGTGTGATGTGTGCAAGCAAAAGTTTGAGCTTAGCAACATGGGGAAACAAGCTCTCACAAGTCATGCGTCTGGGGCTAAGCATAGAAAAAGATTACAGGCAGCCAGTAAATCGGTCCCAATTACAATTTTTTGCAAGACAGGGCTATCAAAAACAACTTTGCAAGTAAAGTCAACAGATGTACCTGAAGTATCATCAGAATCTATTCAGAATTCATCAGTTTCTGAGGGTTCAAAGTTATCACCATCACCTAATGTACTGAAGTTGTTAGAAAATGCAGTTGCTGGCTCAGCATGCTCATGTATTTGCACATGCACATCTGTAGAAAAGAAATCAAAGTTATTGAAAACATATTTGTTGAATGATAATGTGACAAGAGCAGAGGTCATGTGGTGTTTGTTTTGTGTAACATCACATAACTCGTTACGGAATGCTGAAAGTAGTGTTTCAATCCAGCGCAAGATGTACCCTGACAGCAATATTGCAGCAAAAATGAAATTGAGCAAAGCAAAAGTATCTTACACTATTGTTCATGGCTTGGCGCCACAACTCGAGCGAGATCTAAAAGCTGCTATATCAAATTGTTCACATATTGTCATCGGTTTTGATGAAAGTTTAAATAAGGTTGTGCAAAAACAGCAGATGGATTTAACGGTGCGGTATTGGGACGATGTCAAGAATGTGACTTGTACTCGCTACTTAACCTCTGTTTTCTTGGGTCACTCAACTGCAGCAGATTTACTTTATGCATTCAAAAGTGCGTTAACTTCTGCTCTTTTACACAAGATACTTCAAGTGTCTATGGATGGTCCGAATGTGAACTTACGCTTTTTAAAAGATCTAAGAGAAGATTTAAAAGAAGGCCGTCCACATGAAGGTGTAATTTTGGATATTGGCACTTGTGGTCTGCATTCATTGCACTGTGCTTTCAAGACAGCAATGAAAGGAACAGAATGGGAAATTATTCCATTTTTACGTGCAATTCACAATCTTTTTTACAATATCCCTAGTCGTCGTGCAGATTTTATCCGCATAACAGGATCAGATTTGTTTCCTTTGAAATTTTGTGCAGTTCGTTGGTTAGATAATGTGTGTGTAGCAAACAGAGCCTTGAAATTACTGCCCTATTTGCTCAAATACATTCAGTCACTTTGTTCAAAGTCTGAACCAAAGTGTGCAAGCTTTATGGTAGTTAAGAATGCTCTTCGTGATAAATTGCTTGGTCCTAAACTTGCATTTTTTTCATCTGTGGCATCTGAAATTGAACCTTTTCTGAAAGAATTTCAGACCGATAAACCAATGGCTCCTTTTCTTTATTCAGATTTTTGTGCTGTTGTTAAAAATCTTATGATAAGGTTTGTCAAACCTGAAGTAATTGAATCAAAACCCTTGTCTGCGATTGATTTATCAGGAACAAATCTTATGTCTCACAAAAATGTTGACCTGGGTTTTGGAACAAAAGCAGAATTGCGTTCTGAAAAGAACTTAACACAGAAAGACATTGAGTTATTCAAGCATGAATGTTCTAAGTGCCTACAAGAACTTGTGAAGAAGATTTTGAATCGCTCTCCACTTACTCTCAGTTTGACTAGGAGCATTTCATTCATTGACCCTTCAGTAGTTTGTATTCCAAATTTGGCAAATAAGAGACTGGCAGCTGCACTAGAACATTTTGTATGCAATAACTGGATTTCTGGAGTGCAAGCTGATAAAATTTGTAGAGAATTCAAGCAAGTGTGTGCTGTAAAGTTAGTGCAAGAAAATGTGAAGATATACACACGCAGTAAATTTCGCCTTGATCAGTTTTGGTTTGATCAGTTGAAAATTTGTTCATTTGAGGAAACAAAAAATTTGGCATCTTTCCTGAAGATGATTTTCATCTTTTCACATGGCAATGCTGCTCTGGAAAGAGGATTTTCTGTGAACAAGGAATGTCTGGTGGAAAATCAACAAGAAATATCTCTCGTAGCTCAAAGGAGAATTCATGATAGTGTCTCTGCAGCTGGGGGAATTGATGATTTCCCTGTAACAAAGCAGCTTATACATGCAGCTCGTAATGCACACTCCAACTTTAAAGACTATTTGCAAAAGCAGAAGGAGCTTTCTCAAGAAAAAGCAGAAACTAACATCTTGAAACGTAAAATTGCTGCTGAACTTGCAGAGCTTCAGGCAAGAAAAAAGAAAATTTTAGAAGATGCCCAAAATGAAAGTGCAATTCTTGATTCTCGAATAGAAGCTCTTAAAACGTAGTGCAGTGATAATAGACCCCATTTTGTAGTGTTTAGGCCTACTAAATTCAATCATTATTTTCACAAAAAGACCTAAGTTATTAATATTTATGCTATAATTTTATATTTCTTTAAGATCCATGTCATATATGTTTATATTCATTTATATGTACGTACAGCTACAATTTACTATATAGAAGTTTTTTTTAAGATTAATGATGCAATTTTGTGAATTTGAAGACTGTGTTTGGAGACTGGAAACTGTTTTTGAGACAGGATTTGAAGGTTAATTGTGTATCATATTCTTATAAGCAGAACACATCTTGACATTTGGATAGTTTTATTGTGACTGAATGTAGCACTTCAATAAAGAGGTGAGTCTAAACTTTTTGAGCAATGAAAATTTAAATTTAATTAGAATACATATGTCTGTGTGTCTGTCTTAACATTGTGTATCGTAAGTCTGTGTGCATGGTTCATAAAATAATTGAGAACCAAAATCAAGTAATACTACTGTATTTAAGTTGGCGAGTTAATTGTTTTCACATGTGGTATTTATTATTATTTTTAAGTATGTCTGGAAAATTTTCAATTAGTCTGGAAAACCTGGAAATGTCAGGGAATTTTAAAAATGCTTGGCACTAGACACCCTGTTATTAACCAACACATTATTATGTAAACTGCATATTCCCAACAAGGTATATGGGCCCAGGTTTGCGGATTAACTAGTTTTTGTCGACGCATAATGCCGATATTATTAACATTTAGCATCGTGGCATCATGGCATTGACCACTTTATACATTGTGGAAAAACTTATAGGCCATGAAAACTACGCATCGTGGGAATTTCATATGAAAGCCTTGTTAAGCTTAGAAGACCAGTGGGATGTCGTTCAAGGAAACATCAAGGTAAATGAAGCGAAAGAGAAAGATCGCAAGGCATTAGCCAATATTTCACCATATTGAAAAATGTAAAACATCAAAGCAAGCATGGGAAAAGATCCAAACACTGTTTTAAGATTCTGGTCTCACTCGTAAAGTCAGGTTTTTACGTCTGCTTACCGTGACTTGCTTGGATAGCTGCAAATCCGTTGAAGAGATTTTGAATGAAACTACTTTAACAGCCCAATGCCTATGTGATATTTAGTTTGAGATATCTGATGAATGTGTTGGGACTTTATTGCTAGCAGGTCTCCCAGAAGAGTAAAAACCCACAATAAGGGCGTTGGAGAGCTAAGGAATTCCAATTACAGCTGATGCAATCAAAATCAATCTGCTACAGACATAAAATCTAGTTCAAGTCATGTTTGTCACCCAATATCGATATAGCACTCTACAATAATTGATCATCGTGGAACAGCAACAATCAAAACAAACCACCAGAAGTGACTTGTAAATGCTACAACAGGTTGTCAGATACAGGCGAACAAAAAACGAGGGATAGTAATTTCGACGCTAAAACCAACAATGCATTTTTAGCATATATGCTAACGAACATTGAAAACAGTGAAACTGATTGGTATTTAGACAAATGTGGGTCAATGCATTTGACAAGAAATAAGTTAGGGAATTGTGTGTCTGAATTTAAGCTGAAAATCCTAACTGCAAACATCAATCTTCTTACGATAGAATCTGTGGGAAATGTTGATATTGAGTTGTTAGTCTACGAAAAAACCGGCCTCATCACAGACATAGTAGAAAACCTGCTGTGAGTAAAATCGCAAGCAAAGGGAACACTGATTTTTCATGGTAGTAAAATACTGAACTGAAGTGATGAACTGTTAGCCTCGGCATTATTGAAAAATTGCATTTATCAGTTAGACACACTGCAGTCTGCATGTGTTGATAAAGTGCATGCTTTCACTTGTGGTGGAGATCTATGGCACCGCAGGTTAGGTCATTTAAACAGAAAATACATAAACTTGTTAAAACCAATGCCAGGTGGAGTGCAGTACCTGCAGACAAGCAAGGCCCCATGTGAAACTTTGTGTCTAAGGCAAAAAATCTCATTTTCCATTCACACAAAGCATCTTTAGAGCAAAGGAACTCTTGGAACTGGTGCATACGGACTTGTGAGGACTTATGAAGACAGTGTTTATTGGAGGTAGTATTTTTTTGTTTTGTCCTCAGAGACGATTATTCTCGGTACACAAATATGTACTTCTTGAGGCCAAAGGATCAGGTCTGTGATGTGTTTAAAGAATATAGTGCATTCGTAGAAAATCAGTTGGGTAACAAAATAAAAATATTGTATTCAGATGATGTGACAGAGTTCGTAAACAGTGAGTTCTCCAGCTTCCTGAAAATTAAGGGCATTAGACGCTAACTCACCGTCAGAGCTTCACCACAGCAGAATAGGGTCCCGGAGTGTGCTAAAATAGCTGAAAAGGCACAGAGATTATTATGATATGCAGGACTACCAAAAATGTATTGGGCCGAAGTAGTAGCAACATTTGGCCATCTCAACAACAGGAGCCCAACAAAGGCCATTGAAGGAAAGACAGTTTGAAGCATGGTATTCGAGGAAATCAAACTAGTTACCTCAGGATTTTTGTTTGTGAAGAAGCTATGACCCAAATTCCAAGAGATACGAGGAAGAAATGGGACCCCAGATCCGAGAAATTGATAGTGTTTGGTTATTGTGATAACACAAAATGTTATCGCCTCATAAATCCCACGACCAAACAAGTGACTATCAGCAGACACATTGTGTTTTTAGAAGAAAAAAATGCTTAACAAAATGTCAGCAATGGTGAGAGAAGGCATGCCCACCTCATAAACTGTTGGTACAGTTGCAGAAGTTTCCCCCCCCCAGGGGCTGGTGAGTTAGGTTTTTCCTTGCTACAAACGGTTGGTGATGATGAATAACTTATCTCTTGAGAACCAGAATCTAAACAATATAAGTTAATCATTGACTTCGCTGCAGATTCAGATGAAGAGTCCTTCAAGGGGTTAGTGGAAAATAATAATCTAGAAGAAACCTCCAGTCCTCAACAGTTGATAAGATCTCATTGTATCCCAATACCTAAAGTTGCCGATCCAGATTTATTGACTAACTTCATTGCAGAAAATAATGAGTTCCTTATGCCAGGGAAAACTTTGACAAGTCCACAAACTCAAAGTGAAGGGAAGCTACTGACTAAGAACTGTCTTCATTCGTTAGTAATGAAACTTATGAATGGGTTGATTTACCAGATAATGTGAAGTCTCTCAAATCAAAATTAAGAATCTGTACCCCAAAGAACCTAAATACAAGGCTAGACTAGTAGTCAAGGGTTTTGGACAGAAGCCTGATAGACTTTTAGGAAACCTTTTCACCAGTAACTAAACACACTTCACTAAGATACCTCTTTACACTGGCAGTAAGGGAAGGCCTTGAGATAGTGCATAGTGCATATGTATGTGAAAATGGCCTATTTACGTGGCCACTTACATAAAGTCATATATGTTCAACCTCCAAAAGAGCTTGAGAGAAGGCAAGGTTTGGCGACTCAAAAGGGCTATGTATGGACTTGGTACAGGAATCGTTATCTAAACAGACACTCAATTACTTGCTATAGCATCAAGTTCATGGGCAGTCTTGTGTCATTGTCTAGCAAGAAGCAAAGAACAGTTGCCTTGAGCACAGTCAAAGCTGAATATATGGTACTCAGTAATCAATAAACTTTGTTGTTTTAGAAAGTTGTGCAGTAAACTGGAACCTGAACATGAACCCAAGCCATTCATTGTGTATTGTGAATATAAAACATCTAGCTAAAAACAATGTAACAAGCCAAAGATCCATACAGGCATCATTTTATCAGGGAGCATGTCCAAGACAAAACTATTAATGTCAGTTGTTTATCAGCAGATAGCATGATATCAGACATTTTGACAAAGGGCCTAACCAAGGAAAAACATAACCACTTCATCAATATGTTAGGTCTTAAATGAGTTCTTGTGTTTATTGTCGAAGCTTGTTTATTTTTAGCCTGTTCCTATTGAATGTGTGTGTTTTTTTAGCGTCATGAATCGAAAGGATCTGTTTGTTCTTTGGTACTTTCAAACAATTCAAGGGAAAGTGTTGGTTTGTAAATTGTTTAGACCTCAACTTAACTGGAGTAGTGTATCCCCACTCCTGTGATTCCGGAATCCGGTTACGCAGTCTGTATGTTGCGGCCATTGCTGTTTCTGATGTGTTATCATCCGTAGTAAAATATACTCTGTACATATTGACCAACACATTATTATTTAAACTGCGTATATCCAACAACTTCCAACCTCTGCTTATTATCCAGCTTAAAGCCATTTTTAATATGGTACCTTAAGCTTTGCAAAGAGGATGAAAGTAGAAGAGATGCAAGAAAATTGGGGTTAGAACAATAGGTTTGAAAAACAAAAATGGTTGAGAAGAAAAGTATAAAATGGGAACAAGTTAAGATGAATCAGGGGTTTAAAAAAAATGTATTAGACACTACAAGAAGAGAAACATTTCATGGCAATCTGATAACAAATTTGGTGTTCAAAATCACCCAGTTTGAAAATTTTTTTTGTTCTGTAGTCTGTTTTCATGTTCTTTTGTTTATTGAAAAGGGAAGTGAAAAGAATGATTGATGGGAAGAATGTTAAAAAGGTGTGGTCCACTAGTCACAGTAGGTACACATGAGCAGTAAAAGACAGAATAATATTTAAATGCCAAAAATACATTAGCTTACATTACTCACCCCTGTTACAGATATGAAAAAAATTATGCTATAAGTGTGTAACTTCAGCAGTCTTAGAAAATTTTCAGTTACAAACGATTTCTTTAGTATGCCAAGTCGCGGTGGCTACAAAGAGGGTTATCGCTAACCTATCTGAATAAACTAGCTGGCTACAACACATTGTATATGAACATAAAACCAGTACTTAACCAACAATAAGTCTCTACATCTGCTCTGTTAAGCAAATCCCGGGAGCCGAGCCGACGAGCAACATTACTCCTGCCACCCCCCTGCCTCTGTCACCCCCTATCCTTCGCCCTCCACTCTGCCGACATCACAGTGCCGGCACAAACTGCTGGTAGATAGGCCACGGGTGAAGCCGACAAGCTTCAACCACCCACCGATGACAAAGATCCTAGCAGAGGAGGAACAGGCCCTTTTAGAGTGTAGTGTTACAGAGGGCATGAGTTGAAGTTAGTGGATTATTCCAAAGTTAAAGGAAGGAATTATAAAATAGAGGCATTTTAAGAAGACCTGTCTACAGTTAGAATAATTCAGATGATGAAAGAACCTGAAACTGGACAATCATAATTTTGTTGTGTCTGATTGTATGATGCAGCACAGCAGATTAAAAAAATAGTTTTTGTCTAGCATTTAGACTGCGTTCTTGATTCAATTGCATTAATGAGTCTTTCATACTAAAAAAAAGTAGGCAGTAGAAATAATATAAATATTGTGTAATGTACATTTTACATGTGCAGTTTGCTTTTATAATTTTTTCATAACTATTACTTAACAGATTTGAAAATGTTGTGTAACAGTAATGATGATTTGGATAGTGATAAAACATCTAATAATGTAGTTTTAAATAAAAAAAAAATTCGTATACATTTTTATTTTATTTTTTGCTGCCAATATGAATTAATAAATTGATAATTTTAAAGTTATGAACATGCAACTTGTAGTAGTCAGATATTTTACATTTATTTTAGGTACCTTGGAAATCATATGAAATATAGTTTCTCTGTGAGGAAGCAGTTGTAAGGTGTGATTGCTAACAGTTTTGTTTTCTTGCAGAATGCAAGGTCTGGAGGAATCCTCTGAATTTGTTCAGAGGTGCAGAGTACATGAGGTTTTACCTGGCAACAAACAAAGAACCTCTTACGTACTACGATATGAATCTTTCTGCGCAAGACCACCAGACTTTCTTTACTTGCGATGGAGATGTTGGAAAAGAAGATTATGAAAGTTAGTGTTGCCTATTTCACTCTTTGTTATTATGTAGTCGCAGGTCCCGCATGTATGTTCCTTTGCCAAATTTATGATTTCTGGCAGTGGTTTTATGCTGCTTTTTGTCCCTTTTTACTACAGCATTGATGCTGAAAATTATCAGTCGCAGTTAATTTGTGTAGTTAATACTTGTTAGAATTAATTCTTAAAATTACTGAATGAATTGAGGCTTAATGTCTCGTCATCAGAGACAATGAGAATTGATGAGATGTAAATGAGCATTGGCGAAATAACTGTCTGGAAGAAAAGGGAGTACTATGAGAAAATCCACCAACTTGCATAAACTTCGCTCATTTTTCCCACTTGAAAATTAATTTGGGAATCAGATACAGGTTTTCTTGGTGAAGCAAGTGATCTGACCTCTCAACCACTGTAGCCCCATGATTGTAAGATTTGTAAGTTTGTCTCTTTGCTTAGGGGCAGATTATTGTGGTAATTGCTGAAAGAACAACACTGCAGCTAACTGAGCAGCATGTAGAAAACCAGGTGTGGTAAATATGTTTAAATCAAAAGTATAATTTTGGTGAAATCTTAATAGTATTTCATGTAATGCAAGTTAATTTTGTGGTTGAAAGATGGTATAAGATGCCATTTCCTCATCACTTTTACATGTCGTTATTTTGTTACTGTAGAAGTATATGGAGCACATGAGGACAACTTAAATACCACAGTAATATTATATTTATTTTAGTAATATTTGTACTAGAAAATATGATTTTAATATAATTGAGAAAGGTACTCCTATTTCCACCACCAATTGCATTCTGTCACTAGTCATTTCTTCACTTCCCATTTGTCTTCAGTGACATCCCATCCATAATGATAACCAAAATGTTGATGAGACAATAAATCGTAATTCATCCACAATCCCTTTTTCAAGCTTTTGAATTGATTCCCTGGCCAGCCTCCTGTATCTTGTTTGCCATGATCTGACTTCTTCTGTGTTTTGGTTACAATTACCACCAAATGGCTTAGGCCAACATTGTGGTGGCGAGTGCAGGAATTTGTAGTCAAGGCAGAGTAGTGCATATCCAGCTCATGTTTGTTGTATGCCCTTTTTACATTCTGCTATCCCATTAATACAACGGAGTTACTGAAATAAAACTATGTGTTGTAGTAGAATGCTAGTTGTAGGTTTTTGTGGCAGGCATATTCCTCTTTCTCTATACCTTTTTTTTTGTCAGTTATGCAGACCGCATGGAGGGAGCGCAATCCTGTTACAAGAATCAATGCTGCACACAGAGCAATAGAAATGAATCCAGACTGTGCTTCAGCATACATACTTCTGGCAGAAGAAGAAGCAGTAACAATACTTGAAGCTGAGAAGTTTCTGAAACAAGGTTTAAAAGCAGCTGAAGCAAACTACAGGAAGTCCCAACAGACTCAACATCAAGACTTCAGTATGGAAATGTTACACAGTATGTTCTTAAAGTCATGTATGAGTAGCTTTTGGTAACCTTTCTGTGTTACTCAATGATTTGTTTACCAGTATTATTTATTGAAAATATGGTAGAAGACGATTTGTCAAATTTATTGTACTAAAAAGGAAAAATCTAGTAATCTTTCCCATGAACGAGTACACTTTTTGATATTAAATTAACTAAAGTACTTTGTTTGCCAAAGAAATAGGCTAACATATTTTTTACCTGAATTTTTCTCAGAAATAATGGAAGAAAGTTTGGCTGTCAGACTAACATTGATAAAGTTACCAGTCAGAAAAGATACTCATTTATGGGGAAAGGAGATAGTTGATTCAACATAAGTATAATATTGTGTAATGCATCAAAGTGGTAGTTTTTATCATCTTATCTAAATAATTACTGGTTGGAATCTTTGGTCTTAGACAAAGTATCTTAGTTACAACTATCCCCATTTCTACTGGAACTTTGGCTAAAATGGATAAAATTTTACTTACTGCCCAATAGAGTAATCTGCATATACATCATGAATATATTGTTGTTGTCAGAATAGGACACAAAATTTTCTCGTAAATATCATCTCTTCAATTAGGTAATTTATACCTCTACTCCTGTCAAATTGATCTAAATTGAGCCAAAATTAGCTAGCCTCACAGATGCTCCTCAGCTGCTGATAAAAAGTTTTTTTCTACTGGAGTTGGCTCTGTGCAGTTTTGTTCCAACAGGGTGTCTACCTGGGCTCACTTGGTCAAAAATTTGAGTTTGATAAAACTTTAACAAATTTCTCAAAAAGTAAAGTCAGCTTGTTGAGCCTTACAGCATAAGATGGTGATATCAATACCTTTTAAAGCTTTTGAGCACTAGAAGAATTATTATTCTTTTTTTATATATTTTTTGTAGCATACCCACTTTTAATATAATTCTTATAATATATTTAATTATTCTGGATGCTCTAAAAGTTTGTTAGATGGTTTAAATGTAGCTACCACCCTACAATTCTTAATTAAGAGGCCGTGTCAGTAAATTTTTATTTCCAATATTCTGGTCTAGAAGTTCTCTCTTTTAACAGTGAGATTTAGTGGCTTATTCAACCGAAGTAACTGTAACCGCAGCGCGTGATAAAACTACTATACCGCCAGATTACTCGACGAAAAATGTATCTGGTTCCTCGACAATCTGAGAGGATGACAATCTGACCGGCGGCTCACTAGGAAATTGCGGATGCAGGGATTCAGAATCAAGAAACCTCACATTTACAACTGTAGTATGAGTCGTATCTAAAAATTTTAATACTTTAAATGTATCGGAATACAATTAATCTTCAAACATGTGGTAATTATTCTTTATCTGGATGTAATATTCCGTGAAAAATAATGGTAGTTGACATTAAAAAGTATACGAAATTCATAGTGTAACGTTTTAAAAGGATAATAACATAAATTCTTATGCTTAGATATTGCATATGCATTACACACAATCTAATTACAATCTCACTTAAGTCAGACTACCTAATTTTTTTACAATGCACCATCATACAGTTTAACAGAGGTAGGAGAACCTCTTATCGATGTTGTTTCAAAGAATCTAAATTTACAAATATTACTATTTATCTTATTATGATATGTATCTTTATGAATAAGAATTTACAAAAAAAAATGAATTGATTACATTACACTTTAACATTACAAAAGACTAAAACACTAACAAAACTTAGTTTTATATATTGCTGTAGCATATTAGAAGACGAAATAACTCACTAGACTAACATTAAGAGGGCTGTATCACAAATTTACTTTACAGAGGAGAAAATATCTTTTAAAGATATTTAATTACCTCATTGATTACATAATACTGCCGTTGATGTGATCGTAGATATAAAGTATTGAAAAATTATATTTCATTATGTTTATGTAAATATTTAGAAAACGTTATTGCTTATAGATGCTCATTATTTAAATAATAAAGAATCTTTTACTTTTATGTACTGGACAAACAAAATACTTATAAGTTAATAAGCTTAGTTGAATAACATCTTCAATTTGTATTGAATTCAATGTACAAATTGAAAATCATGTACAATGAATGCAACTGATTGAATTCAATAAATATTTGATCTTGTGAAACGGCCATAATGGTGATGTAGATAATTATAGATACTCACATGCATTTTGAGAGTCCTTATAAAGCCTATTACAATTCTATAAGTATACATTAAAATGATTTTAAAATAGACATGTGTAATATAATTAAAACTTGTTTAAATAAGATCATAACAAAAAAAAAATGAAAATCCTTCAACAGTAAGTTATGTTTTATAAGATTTTAACAAAACACACATACCATAAGAGAATATTAATCATGCCACATAATTCAACACAAAATATTCATTCCAATAGGCGCTACGTAAAAATAACTTCTATTTTTATGCTGATAACTTTGCATTGTTTTATATATATCATTATTTCTAACTTTTAATATTCTCCACACATTAACTGAAATTAAGTATTTTCAGAGCCTTAGCAAGTGTTGGTCTGTACCACATACAGTTCGTACGATATCTCTACGTGAAACACATACAGTTCATTATTTGTAATTTTAATTATATTTCCATGAACATAATGAAATTAGTATAGGGCCTAGGTTGTTCACTGTTGAGTACTTCTGAAGTATTTTCATTGTGAGTTAACATACATACCAAATGCCATTCTTCCAGTAAAGTTACAAAGAAGACAACAAGATAATATATGTATAATATATATAATATGTATAATATATATAATATATATAATATATATAATATGTATGTAGTACCATATTTTAAACCCCTATTAAATGAATAATAACTCAATCTCTTTTCTGGACTATTAAGTAATAGTTTTTGATTACTGTTATTTGTAACTTAAATAAAATGACAACTAACAAATTAGTAAAATATATAATTACGTGCGATATAGTGACAGTTTTACTTGGACGGCAAACGAATATAATAAAATGTCTATGACAATGTTAACTTTACTCATTATTATGGAAAGAAACAAAATGGGCAGATAAGCATATTCTACGCTGACATTTAAAAATGCTCAATTCAAAATGAACATTTCTTCCCGATGACAAACAAAAAAGTTGTATGGTCGCGAATAATACATTCGTATGGCGTCACATCAGCGGAATATTCCCTTGGCATAAATGTGTGAAGTCTGTGACACAAAAACAAATGAACGAACAGCTTTTTTTTTATCGGATGTGCAATCGGAGACCCTTGGGGTGGTTGAAGAGTGTCAGGTCGGTCGCCAGACCAGATAGTGAAAGCTCAGGGGCTTAGGATAGAAAAGGCCTATCTCCAAATTATTAAGTATAAATGTTGTCATGAAATAGTTAAAGACTTGATTACAACCAGGTTTTTTAAACCCATCATGATCATGAAGACACTGATCGGAAGGTAATGTACAATACATTTCAATGGCCTTTTCAGTTTTTGCTAAATAATTATAAATATAAGCAAAATTCCACTGTATCTGGACAAATCAAAATATTGATTATATTTTTTTCATCACAGAAATAATATATGATATGATAACTAAATTTGAAAAAAGCGGTTATGTTAAATGTATTGTATACTTTCAGTAGGCAAAATTTCTGGCCCCTACCTCTTATAGACTTTGAGAAAAACTGCCTTTTAAAATAACATTGATATAGATAGGAGCGCAAATTTGTGACACGGCCTCTTAAGGAGTCACTATTTATATGCTGTTTTGAGCATTTTGTGTTATCAGTGATTGAATTGATAAAAGTTTATTGCTGAACTGCATGATTTTTTTCTTGTTTTCAGAGAGAGATATTAACGTTCTCATCTATGTGAAGCGGCGATTAGCAATGTGTGGTAGAAAACTTGGAAAGCTGAAAGATGCAGTAAAAATGTTTCGAGATGTAAGTAATATTTTTGGCTGGCAAATATTAGTTTATTGTGTAACATTCTATTTTTAATTTCTGTCATGTCCACAGCACTTGTGCCATTACCATTGAAAAGGAGGGAGGGGGGGGGGGGGTTCTGTCACCTCCAATTATTAGGTATTTTAATTTCCCCCTCCCCCCCCCCCAAATAATTTACCCAAAAAGTAACTATATCTAAAATAGGGTAACAGTTATTGACCAAAATGATTATACACAATATTTATTATGCAGCTGTATACTTAAAACCTTTAGGCCAATTAAAAAGAGGTGAGTTTTAGTGGTAATGTCACTGTTAGTAAAGAAGGCAGGTGTATGTGGGCAACATGTTTTTGTCTACACACATCACCACTGAGACTCCGGCTAGCCACACAACACTTAAAGCAACTTAAATATATACTTATTACAAAGGTTTTGAATGAAATGATGTTTTAGTTTGCACAGTTAAATACAAAAAGGTGGTTTATCTGTGTTCATTGTGGGTTGCGAACCATGTCTGATACTGACTCAGTGCTCATAAGTTGAGTTATGCCAAGAAGTGATTACAAACCCATGACCCACTTCACATAAGCGTTGTCTCAACGATCATATCTATTAAGGACCAATTGTGTACTTACCCTCTTTCAGTTTCATGTAGGCTCAGTACTAAAATCTTTTTAGTGCTGCATTTTACCAAAAGTGCTGTGTTACCAATCATAGAAAATTATCATAAACACTGTGCTTTTTATTGATTTTTAATATATATATATATATATGCTTACATGAGTAAACCATAAATAAATTTTTAAAAATATAGGCATTCTTAATTTAAAATGTATATAGCTAACACTTCTTTTACAGAAACCATTAAAACACATTAAATATGAAAAAATCTACCAAAAAATACATAATGTACAAAGATCAAGCTTCAGTGCACTCAGGTTTCTGTGTTAATAAAGCTGTACTGATAAAGTAGACATTAAGAATCCAGCACGCCAGTTTATTTAAAGAATAATTAGTAAAGGACAGGACACTATAATCCTTAGTTTCAATCAGATTGAGTAACATTATCTTGTTAGGTTTTAACTTTATAAGTTTGTAATATTTTCCTCTTTTTCTATTTCATCATTTTTTGTGCAAGATTTTGCGTTAAAGATATTGGTTTCATCTTTCATAATACTGCTATCAGGTAAACTGTACAGATGGCATATTTCACTTTACTTCCTGTTATTACAGTAAAACCTTTTTGTTGCGACCCCATTTATTGCGACCACCTCTCTATTACAACCCGATTTCGAGGAACCTTAAAAAAATTGCCGAAAATCGGAATAAATTCGGACAGAAAATAAGTTTCTTGTGGTGAGTAGCATGTTACTGGGTTTCTCTTGCCGAGTGCTGTACCGCCGTAGCAGCGCAGATCTAAAAATAGATACCACTTCCTGTCGACCGCTGTTAGAGCTTGACAACCACCATTCCACGTCCCTTCAATGCAGGAAAAACCCTCCGGCCGCAGCGTGTGAACATGGTAGTCGGCCGCTCGCTCGCCCTTGCTCACCCTCTCCCCGTACCGTGCGCTGCGGCCAATCTTGGATGCTGCTTGTACTTGTTAACAATCATGTTATCTGCTTCATTTTAATGAGGAGAGTAAAAATATATTAAAACTGTCAGCAAATTGATAAAAGCTTTATGTGTCTGCAAAACAGGGCACAACACTGGCACGCCAGTTGTTTTCATTCAAAACGTGGCTAAAGAACTTGCATGGATCAGGCTGAAAACATCCGGCAATACGTGTAGGTTATAGTTATAAGGAATCTTGTTATGAATTGAGATGTTATGTTTTTCGAGTAGATATACATAGCGACCGACTGGATGCACGCCCACCTCGACTTGTTTTGACTGCCGCAGCGATGTTTATTTTGACAGCTCAAGCAGTTATCTTTTCCTGTGGGTTGACAGAAAAGGGTCGCTTCACCCGTCATAAAAAAAAAAGGCTACGCCACTTATTCCCCACGCAGGAAACACACTCGCTGTTGTCTGTCTCCCCCGAATTTATCTGGTTATCCTTGAAGAATGTAAACTAGGGGAGGGAGGGGTGAGCTTATGCGTCATGAAGCCGCTGCCGCCAGCCAGCCTCGCGTTGCAGAACCTACAGCTGCCATATTTTTAAAGGAAATGTCCCATTTTTTTTTTGTTATTCTTACATGAACATTATTGGAAGTATTAAAGCCGACACAAAAATACGCTGTGTGTTAAAATTAACAGATTTTAATGATCTTTCATTTCATTTTGTTTTTAATTTTTTTTCAGATTTTCACATTTTGGTCAAAATGTCCAATTTTTTGAGGGTTCCCGAGAATGTATTCGTATAATCACTGCTTCGTTAAATCTGGGGTTCATGACATCGGGGTTCTAGTATATTTAACTACGGCAAGCAGAACACGTACATGTATACTAACCAGTAAAAATAAACTGTCTTTTAACATATTTTCTTTAGAGGTGGCTTGTAGAGCGGCGGACTTGTCATGAAGGTTGAAGTGGGTTTAAAGCAAAGCCGTCTAGCATTGTGAGTGACAGCATCCTGCCACTGTACGGCTGGTTAGCGAGTAGCGGTTTGGTTAGGGGGGGGAGGGGGGGTTAAATCAACTGAAAATTTCGGAAAACATCTATTACGACCCCCCCCCCTCCTCCTATTAAGACCCTATTCCTGGGAACCGTGAGGGGTCGTTTCAGAGAGGTTTGACTGTAATTATAAAATATGAACATAGTAACAGTCAACCTTGAATTTTTTGCAAATGGAAAACATGGTGGACATTGCAGTGATCCAGTAGGTTTTCTCGGGGTGCTCCCTGTTTCTCCCACCAATGCCACCAATTTTCATCACGGTTTCATCCACATCACTTCACTCCTCATCATTTCTAATGACCTTGATGTCACCCAGGTGTTAAACTTCAATTAATTTTTTTACTAGTTTTTAAATTCATCATTATTATTTATGTTCCATTCTACAGCCTTAAATACCAGGAAATATTGTCGGTTTTTGGCAGGAAAAGTCAGGAAGTTAGATAGTGAAATTTCGGTGAGATCATTGTAATAACCTCTATCACATTTATAAGTCAAACATTTTGATCAATCATGACATACAGTACATACCTGTTACTAACCCATGGCTGCCATTTTGCTATCGAGACTGTACAAGGCCACTTAAAAAAAAATAGGGGAAGACTATGCATCACGACTCATGTCAGACAGGAAGTAAACTGTATACCTGTCCCTCTGCAGAGGATACCCAGATGTTGCATTGTGTATTCTTTAATATCTCTGGTCAAGTAGTGACTCCCGATGCAGTCCTTGAAGTCAGTGATGTTTAGCATTATTCTGATATAACATACATAATAACAATAATATACATAATACAGTGTGCTACCCCATCTTAGGTGAATCCGGAACTATGCATATTTTTAAATATTCTCGTCGGTTTGTTCATCTTTTGTTTTAACATCTCGTGACTCTTTATTCTCCACTCTGCCCACACCATTGTTAGCGCGCTCCAAGAAAATTTTGCTTTAGAATAAAAAAATCTTCCATCTGTCTGACGACTTTGTTAGATTTTGTTATTTATAATAATAGAATATATTGTATTATCTAAGATTTTATTACACATTTTTTTTTCTAAATTATTGTTTTCTTATGTTTCCGGTCCCAACTATGTTTTTTATGTATGTATATATGTATTATTCAAATGAAAAATGAGACCCTGACTTACGCGAAGTAGACTTACATAGTTATCGCTCAGTCCCACAAGTCGCCTAAGTTCAGGGTATTACTGTATGCATAATATACATAATGTATGTATAATTTTACGATTTACAATGTGAGAACTCAGTTTGTAAGGGATAGCCCAATTGAGTTTTATTACAGTTTTATATATTACTAATATTAACATTAATAATAAATAATTGTACCCAAAAATGTCCAATAACAAGTCACTGGCACTTAAAAAATGTTTATTCTCAAGTCACTGAATGTCTGTCAAGTTTCGCAGTTCACACTCCTCACTGGAGCTAGGCTCAACAGTGGTTTGCCTCTTACCTCATGCCTACCCACACACAGTCTCGCGCCACTCAGCCGCCACACTCTCACGATCCAGTAGGACTCCGCGTCATGCCACTCTCAGGGGGAGGGGGGGGGGGTCTCTCACCTTCTTCGCCAATGTCGCACTTCCCTTCACTCCCGGAACTCTCTGAACTCTCGGAACTCGCTCGGAACTCCCGCGAAGGCCGGTGTTGCTGCTTAAGTACTTGGGCGCCCTTCTCGAACCAATGAGAGCGTAAGTGAAGAGTCGCTTCATCCTGGGCTTACCTGATGCTGAACAGTCTAGAAGGGCAGCGTCCATTCTCGCTACAACGTGCGGCGGCCCGTGGAATTCCCAAGGCACCTTAGGGATAGATAACAGTACCGAGGGATGACGATGCACAGAGAGTGGAGGGGGAGGGATGTAGCGACGACCCTTGTAATCTGGCCAGGCACATGTGGCATGCCTTTAATCATTGAATTGCACGTGACATGGCGCGTGACGCCAGTGGTCGTGCAGGGCTGCCAGCCAGGTCCGATCCTGACGCTTGTCGCGGTCCTCGCGTTCATAACAATAATATACATAATATACAAGCAAGATGTCTCATAATTTGTTGTTCACACATTAGGGGCGATAGAACACAACTAGACAATCACAAGTCACCACACAATTTATGCTCGGAACTCAACTATTAAAGCACTTTTGAGGGAGCTTTCCAGCTAGCTGTTTACAGCAACCATTGTCATTTGTGGTGTGGATCTCAAACTAGATGGATGCATGCACAAATTAAGAGAAGCCCATCCTGTATTACATGTACTGGCTTGTGGACGGCAATGCAAGGGAAGCACAAAGACTGTACTGAGAACATTTTCCAACAAGATGCATATGAAGCCTGCGTCACTGTTGGCGACTGCAATTTTGAGCAATGGTTGTGATGTGTTTTTTGTGTAGTTGGAAGTTGGGCATTTTTCTTAAATTCATCAATATCGGTTTATTTCGGCTCTTTCTGTCTTGTTTCTCATTACTTCATAGAATAGCATAGCATGTACCACCCTCTAGTGCTTCACTGATGTAATTGCGAGCATATTTTTATTGTCTCAGGAGAGAGATTACTATTGAGAGTGTTTTTTTTTTGCCTAAGGTGCCACCATGGGGAGAGCACGTGGACCCAGCAGAGACTCATAATAACAGGGTGTGACTTTTCCTGTATGGGTGCAAGATTTGGTTCCCCCCGATTATATCCATTCACAAAACCTGACCCACTCTGAGCATCTAGCATGCTACTTCCTGATTGTAGAAAAAGTAACTAAACGTGGGATAATCTTTAAGTCGTCCCACATCCCTCAGTCTCTAAAGTTTTACTCTGGGGGTTGAGCGAAAAGAAACACAACCATCAGATAAATTTTAATTTATTTTACAATACCCTTGTACATGATTATAATTATAATTCAAAAACATTAGTGAAGCAGTATGAATGAAAAGTGCAATGGCATGGCTTTGGTTTAGGTGCAGTCTAGTACACCCATTTGTCTGAATGATGGGATGTTGGAAACACTGCATCAGCAGGATGAAAGTTGGGGTGATGGGTCACATCGGGCCCCTAATCGATGACATATTAATAATTATGCTTGACTAGTTGTGTTCTATCACCCCCTAATGCATAGAACACAAATTTATTTATTTGGTGATTTTGTGGATTTTGAATGCCAGCTAAACAGTCAGGTGACATAAACTGGCTGAAATTCATAAACACAAACTATTGTCACATTACAGGAAAGCTTACAAAACATTCTAATTATAATAAAGAACACCTACAAATAAAGGGCATACATAAATGCACACACACATATATATAGCCTACCAATAGGGAGAAAAACATGGTTTAAGTAATTATAAATAATTTAGTTTGTAAATATTATGCAACAGTTGTATAAACTTATTAATTAAATTTTATGTCATCCTTGACCATGAGATTTTTACTGTCAAAATTAAAAAGAGTTAAGTTATGAAGTTGTTAAATGGTTTGTTAGCCTATAAGCTTTGCCATTTAATTTGGTTTAAATGGTTTGTTAGCCTATAATCTTTGCCATTTAATTTGCTGAAAAGAGTAAATGTGAATTTCTGACAGACAAATATGGGATTTTAATTTTTTTTTTTTGAGGTAGAAATTTCCACACAATAAACTTTCGCTACCTAACATTTGGAAATATATAATGCATTTAATAATCTCCTCCGTAACTCTAAAGTTAGTGAAAGTTTCAGGATTTTTAAAAGCAATATAATTTTTAGTTTGAATATTTTAAAATTTTTTGATGTCAGACTTTGTTTGAGAATTTAATATAAACAGATCCATAATTTAATCTTTAATGTACTAGAGAATATTACAGAGTACAGAGTTAGAATGGCATCAGGTTGTGATACAACTTAGGTAATACACTGAACTTGAGAAAACAGTTTTGCTGATGTAGATATAAAATTATTTATATGATGATGGAAGTATAATTAATTTAGTTTCTATAAGAAGACCTAAAACATTTTTATAGGTGCTTCTATGATCCTGCATTCACTACCCTGATGCCTACGACTGCTCAGCTCAGTGGCTAGAGGTTACTCCAGCCAACCATAGCAAAGCTCTCCAGGAGAGGTGTAGCCATCAATCAGAATGAGGAAGGGGAAAGTCGACAGTAAATAAGTGACGTCCTTGAGACTGGGTGGGGAAGGGGATGGGCTAGGAAGATGGTGAAATCAGCAAATCACAGCGTATGATGTGATTCCAAGTTTCATTAAGTTGATAGTTTTTCTCATTTCCCTGACTCCTATATTGATAAAAAAAATTATATTTGTTTCAGCTCACGAAAGAGGTGCCACCTATTATGAGTGTCCTCAACATTCATGAAAATCTTATTGAATCTCTACTAGAAATGCAAGCATATGCTGATGTACAAGCAGTATTGGCAAAATACGATGACATCAGTTTGCCTAAGTCAGCAACAATTTGTTACACAGCAGCCTTGCTCAAAGCTCGACTCGTGGCTGACAAGTAAGTGACTTACTTTCACTTACATAGTTTGTAACAAGCATGTTTTGAAGTCATGGCTTTATAATACATCATCAAATTGTGAAAGAATAGTAATCATGTATTTTCCTGACTAGTCAATCTAATTGCTACAGTGATTCTTCATCTTGTTATCATTAATTTCATAAAATTTGTCAGATCTGTTCTGGCTGTTACTACTTAACATGCTCACAGTTGTTTGTTTACTCTTTTAAATTCTAAGTGTCCTTAAAACTTATCTTCTGCTACTTTATGGACATCATTTTTTATTTGAAACTTTCCCATCCCATTTTATCAATGGGACTTTGTGCTTATTCTCTCTGTATATTCAAACTGTGTAGTCATCCTGGCACTCATTACCAAGTGATTCTAAATTCCTTATCTGTTGTATGCCAGGGACAATGTCAATGAAGTGTGTTGGGTGAAGAGAGTTTTTAGCAAGTGTGAAACGTTTAAGATTTATGTTGAGCCAGTGGCCTTAATGTTCACCAAGATGTTAATCCCCAATCTTTAAACTAGTCTTCCAGTGTTCTCTTGTACAATCTTTAGCTGAAAGTAATTACTGTAACTTTGATAACATCTCTACATGGTTAATACCTTTGAAATGGTCAACATATATCAAATGAGATAGA
The DNA here is from genome assembly GCF_032445375.1 of Bacillus rossius redtenbacheri. Lineage (NCBI taxonomy): Eukaryota > Metazoa > Arthropoda > Insecta > Phasmatodea > Bacillidae > Bacillus > Bacillus rossius. The sequence continues at coordinate 86,774,467 of NC_086331.1, read as the reverse complement.
GCTGGTGTTTTTTGTGTGTAGCTGTATGCCCTCATGCCTGCCAGATAATATGAGGGCTAGAGTTGCAGTAAAATGAGTGCAGACTTACCAACTTTTGAAACCCTCAATTAGTAAAATACATAAACAATAATATAACACGCATAAACTGCTCACAGCAATTGAAAAATTAATAAACTTTCATGATATCACTTTTTTTTTCTAGTAATCGAAATTATGTAATCGTTTTAACTTACATTAACATTGCAGACCAACAATCATGCTCATTATTTACCATTATGGAAACATTTTTGCTTAGTATCACATCAAAGTTTTCCTCGCGTGAAAGAGAGCTGCATTTGTCTTTTAATGTTGATTTTGCTTATGAAACACTATTATTGAAGTTAGTACACTCTTTTTGTACAGTCCCATCCAATTTCTGCTTCTTTAGAGCAGCTTGTGAGCTACTAAAGCTTGCTTGCTTTACTTCACATTTTTTTAAAAACAGTTGAGTACCTGATACAGATTTTCCACTCTCAGATGAATCACTAGAAGTTGCACACTTAGATTTCACTGGAACAATTTGTGTCAATATAGAAGTACTCTTTCCTGAATCACAACTTGGAATTTTGTAAATCATCAGTGATGACTGCTGTTTCTGGACAGATACTTCATCATTAAAAAAACTCAACAGTGGCTCCCATTGCTCAAGTAAGCGAACTAAGCTTTTGCCAAGTGACAACCATCTTGTACATATATGTTTCAATATCTTTCTTGCTTCTTTGCCGTGCAATACTTGGAACTTCTGCAAATTTTCTTATCTTTTCACACTTTTTTCCAGAAAATAATATGTATCAACCAGAACATCTTCAATTTGACACGGGAGAGTAGCTGCTGCTTTCTCTGCGGCGAGATTGATAAGGTGGCATGGACAACCTACAACAAGAAGTTCTGCCCGACTCTCTTTTAAAACTGCTGCAACATCGTTTTTGTGTCCCAACATTGCAGGGGCATTATCAGCAGAAAACGCAATTAGATTTTCCAATGGAATATTCAAACGTCGCAATTCTGAAATAACTAACCCCCCAATATTTCTTCCAGTAGAATCTCTTTTGAGTACTGGTAATGAAAGCAACCTTGACACTATTATTTTAAAACTTGCACCACAAAATGTTACTACTAGTGGATATACAGTAAGTCCTCTATTTACGTCGTACCGATTTACGTCGTTTCGGATTAACGTCGCTAATGTTTGAGTACTCATGTTTCAATTTAAGTTGTCGCCGATTCACAATAACGTCGTTTACAATGACCGTAAATCTTTATTTTAACCAAAACACCGTATATAATTCGTTTATAATTCTTTGTTTCCTTCGGTAGTTAATTTATGCTATGTAGCGTAAGCTACACGTTCACCGCCTTATCTTATCATACATCATGAGGGACGCTTCCTGCTATCCGCTGCTCTCCGCGCGGTGATGCAATACTACCAGCCCGCCCGCTCGGCCACCCACGTATCTCGCACGTAGAAGTGTTATCTACTTCCCGCAACGACACAGCATTTTCTCCTACCCCTTCCGGCCGACCTTGGGCCGTGGCCGGCCGGTGGCATGAAACATGGCTCATTTTGCGTCGTTTCTATTTACGTCTGCGGTTTTCAGGAACGTAACCCCGACGTAAACCGAGGACTTACTGTAATTTGGATTCAGAGTCGTTGCTGCCGTCGGTCGCTGCTGAAAATGCCACAGTTTGTAAATTAAAACAATTTTATCAGTTGCATCTGTTGCCATTTCTTTCACGATAGCCGTCGACTTTGTTCTTGCGCAACCAAATTTTTTTGCTACTTCAGACTTCAGACTGAGCCATCTGTCACAATGTGAGATATTGAGTAATATTGATTTATTCCTAATGTAATCCCGGGATTACAATGTATTTCTTAAGTTGTGATTATTTGAAGGACTTTGGTGTAAAATATAGTAAGTAACATTTTACTTCTTATAAGATACATTTGATTTGTTTTTACAAAAATCTTGTGAGCATTTATAAATTGTAAAGTGAGAATTGTTTTATTTTTTTTTACTTTCTTGTAACTACAGAGATACAAAATCTATAAGCATGAAAGGTAATATATTTTTTTACATGTTTGAATGAAATATTTTTTGAAGTTTGGTTCAATAAATTTCTGCAGTTACCATAGTTAACACTGATATAGTTAACACTTTTTTTTTTCCATAAAATTAATAAATTCCTGTATTGCTAATATAAATTCAGACAATAGTAACAAATAATTCAGTTTTTATAACTTTTTAAAATTTATACATATTGTTACGAACGTGAGCAAGGCCGCGTCACGCGCAGGTGCAGAGCTAGCTGGCTGACAGGTGGCCACTGAAACATGAGACGTGCTGCACGGACCTGGGTCGCTGCTTCCCCCCTCGTTCTCTCCGCTCCCCGCGCGGCGCTGATAGCTAAGACACCTGACACGTCACAGCTGCGGAGTTACGCGAGCTGCCGACACGTGTTTTGAGAGATTTCTGCCGTCGGGTCGGCGGGGAATGACGCGACTGGCCCCGGCCGCGCTCGTGAGTTTTGGAAATGGCGTCTGATATATAAAAAGAGGACGGCGGCTTTGGAGGGGAGTCAGTGGAGTCAGTCAGAGAGAGTTCAGGCGGGAGCTTTCCCGCGGCGGAGTTTCCGGGGCGATAGTGCCGCGGGTGCGGCAGAGTGATGAAGTCCTTGGACGAAGGTTCCAGGGAAGGGAGTGAGTGAGTGAGTGAGTGAGTGAGTGGAGTCGGGAGTTTTCCCGTGGCGGAGTTTCCGGGCGATACAGCGGCGAAGTCCCTGAACGAAGGTTCCAGGGCAGAGAGTTCAGTTACGGGCGATAGTGTCGCGGGTGCGGCGTAGTCCCGAGCGTAGTCCTGAGTGAGGCGTCGAGCGGAGCTTTGGCGAAGGCAAGTGCGACGGTGGCGATGGAGTCCTGCGACGGAGGTCCGCGAGGGGTGCTGCGGCGAGAGTTGCGTCAGAGGTGCGGCCCAGCGAGGTGTGTGGTGTGTGAAAACGAGTGACTGGGGAAACAACATTTTTTTTGAGTGCAATTGATTATTTGCCATTTTAGAAGATTAATTGTAAGTGACATAAGTAGTGGCCATCAATAAAACTGTGTAGTGATAAAATCTTTAATTGGGCTATCCTTTAGGAACCCAGTAAATCATAACAATATTTAAGAAAATAGTTTTTATGGAATACTTTAGCATTAAAAAATAATTTGTATGTGTTATTTGGTCACTAAGCATTAATTAGAGAACTATATTCACAAAATAAGGCATTAAACTTTGTGCATAACTTTAAAGTTCTTGAAAAATTCTTGATATGCTAGAGGTACCCAGGGAAGACATGACAGTACATCTTTCTGTTTAGCATCTTCAATCGGTCTGACAGAACCATACTTCGTTGGAAGACATCCTCTGAAACTCTCTAGGAAGCTAGTTGGACGCTCTTTCTTTCTCATTGATATGGGTTCCAAACTGCCATTATTGTCACAAACATTTTATTGATACTTCCATCCTCTTTTTCAGACAACTCCAGGCGAACTGCTGTTCTGATACCCAACTTTGTACCAGTAGCTGTAGTTGTATTTTGATTGAATTTGTCTCTTAACAATGTAATATTGAAAAAAATCCACTTGTTTCATTCTTGAACAATGAAAGGTTGTTTCTTTTGGCAGATTTAGAATATTGAAACCCAATGCTAAAATGTGTAGACATACTGGCAATGGGCTCGAATATATTTTTCAACAATTCCAAAATCTCTGTCTGAAGGTAACATTGAAGTAGCTTGGTTTCTGGGTTGTAGCCGTGTCCTTGGCAAATAATTCACCGACATTTCGGTCGACATTGCAGTCGCCATCATCAGGGAGCAGTTGTGTGCTAACTGTGGTTGAATTTTTATTTTGGCCGCCATAATTATCAGATATTGTGATGAATTTATTGTCCCTACATTGTTAACTTCAAAATGCTTTAATAAGCAACTACCAATTTTGTCTGCTCCTCTGCCATCTGTACTTACATCCCACACATAAAAATATCTGTGTTCCTTCCCTAGTGAATGTACACTTAAATTGTAACAAAACATATTTTTTTGTAAAAAGTAGGGGTGTTGAAAGTTTTGGAGTGGGAAGAGCTTGTTGCAAATCCAAAGTAATTGCATCTATTCCTTTTTGTTCTGCTTCTTTAGCTGCTATTTTGATGACATCTGGACCAGCTTTTGCATTACGGTGATGAAGCTTTTTTTTTCTGAATTAGCTGCTGATAAGCTTCTGTGTTTTTTCATGTTTATCTTTCTCTGTAGCAATATTCAATGAATCACACTCGCTGCATGTATCAGTCTTTGGGTTTTTAAACAAATCATTAAATTGTTCTGTAAATATGCTGCGAAATTTGTCCTGCTTTCTCTTTTCTTAGTAATATTACTAATATTGTAAGTAGCAAGATTCCACTTTGTATTTCATTTTCCTGGGTTGTCATTACGAGAATAATGGCTCATGTACTTAGGTAGCTTCTCAATAAAGTTTTTTGCATGAGATATATCTGATGTTGAATATTTTCTAGGGTGATTGCCATACTCGTCTCTTTTATCGGTGGGAGGGGAAACTATGGGTTTATTAAGTCTAGCAGCTAAATTTTTCAATGTTTCCCTTGTTATTCTGCAGGTCATGTTTATTTAAAAATGCCACCTTATAAACGTTTAGTCTGTCATCGGATATTCCCAGTACCGAGTAACTGCCGGGAAGGGCTTCCAGTCATCTTTGTTTTACGTTTTAAATGTTCTTTTTTCATGCAGCCAAATACATAAGCAGTTTGAAGATCATAAGACCCAAAGCCCAGAACTCTGAGAAGAGTTTATTCCTGATTTCAGTTGCCACAATTTCAAAACATCTTTTCTTACATTTACAGTCAGATCCTGGTTTCTTCTTGTTTACAGTCATTCCTTTTTCTCTTCTGAAAACATACTCTTCCTCGTGGTTTTTCCTTCTTTGTATCATACTCTGGTTGTTACTATGTATTTTTCTTTTCCTCCCATGTGGTTCCTCAAATTTTTCACTGCCATTAGAATATATCACAGAAGATCCAGATACCTGGAAAATAATATTTGTATTAATTAATAATGTTTTCATGTATCATACACATTTTTTTCTACTTTTCTTGTCAACCTATATGCTCACAAAATATTTTTTGCTTCATTTGTGGGATAATACAACAGAACAAAATTACGTTATTGGAGCAGTTATGAAAAAATGCTTTTAATAAGAAACTAAATATGTACATAATTTCTTACAAGTATCTGCATGAACAGAAAAAAGTTTACAGTATTACTAGAAATACAAAACTTTTTTTGTAAATGATGTCCAAAATTCTCAACAAATGAAAAAAAAAATTAACACTTTTCTGAATGAAAATGTACAAAAAACACAAAATCATGTAAAACATGGTATCTGCTGCACATAACATGAAATGATTTCTTTGAATGTTTTTAATTTTTACTTATCTCTGAATAACTTCCAAGAGGTTAAAGTAATTTTTGAACTGGTGGAACAAATTCCGTGTCTATCTGAATCATATAACACTTCGCTATCACTGCTTTCTTCGCTACAAACACCAGAATATACGTTTTCTTTTTGCAATGCATCAAAAACAAGACCTCGCTTAGCCACCATTATTGTCACATAGCATAGTTTACATGAATCAGACCGCACTTACCATATATTGAAATGAGAATAGTGCTGCCACCTGTTGGAATTTAAGGAAATTCTTTGCTCTAAAATTATCAGGGCATCATATACCATTATGTAAGTACAATAACTCAATTTCGGTAAAAATGTTGGTTATCATGGTCTACACCCGAACCCTTAATTTGTGTTTGTGACTATTATCATTTATAAAATATATGTATTCCATTATAGTTGTGCTATCATAAAGATTTATTTGCCATACTGATATGCGTGTACGTTCCACAACATTCATGAAAGCGAGTATATACATGTTTTTGCCGCCACATGCGGTTGGCTATTGGCTTGTGGACGCATGCACATTATAGACATCAACATGTTAAACTTGCGTGGCATGGTGCACATGCAGATGTTTGTATTTTTGTTGAATACTAAATTTTCACCCTCAACTAGCCTAAAGCAAGTATAACTTAAATCATAATTTTCTCTTAAACAGTATAAAGCAGTTTTAAATTTAATTGTAACTGTATATAATTTAGTTTTAACTCCTACCTTTTTGTTTTTCTAGATTTTCTCCTGACATTGCAAGCAAAAGGGGTTTGACCACTGCAGAAATGACAGCAATTGAAGCCATCCATAGAGCAGTAGAATTTAATCCTCATGTTCCAAAGGTAAGTTAAATTTTGGCATCCTTTTACAAATTTTTTTTTATTGCAAGAATGGTCTTCTTCATGTTAACTTGTTTCATAACTTTCCAAAATTTGTGTATACTGAAACTCTCAGAATATTGCATCATAGTTGTCTGTGTTCACTTGATATCATTTGAACCAAAATTACAATTTTTAGTTCAACAGTGTTTTTTTCTGAGTTGTCTCTCTTGTTTATTTGTGTTGACATGCATCACTAAGCTCACATTGACATCACTTAGAGGTAAGCTCTTCAAGTTTCAATCACAGGAGTAGAGTGTCTAGTGTAAAACCATCATAGTGGTTTTCCATTCCCACTCAGAGCGAATGCTAGTGTACCGGTGCAGTTTCTTAACATATACCTTTCTTATTCCCAGTCCATCATGGCTGGTCATTATTTGGCAGCAAGCTGTTGGCCAACACCTAAAATAAAGCAAAAAAAAAAAATCTTACATATTTTTTGGGGTATCTATTATTCTGATTATTCTGCATGTACCTTCCTTAGTAACTGGGGGTGTATCATTTGTCCTAAATGCATTTTTCCTAAAGTCATTCATCCAAAAAAATTAGGATGACTTTAGGACAAACAACGATAGGACAAAAGACATTTGGATAAATGACTTTAGGACCAATGCTTTTAGGACAAACAACTTTAGGTCAAATGACGGTATATGGTCAATAAATATTTACTCAGTTGTAGAAAAAACAACTTTAGGACAATTGACTTTAGGAAAAATGACATTAAGACAAATTACTTAAGGATAAATGACTTTAGGACAAACAACTTGCTGGTTGGTGTATGTTTTAGCACTATTTCACTGAGAAAAAACCCATCTTGAGCAAGGAAGTTATTATCACCTATTTTTTTATCTGACAAAGCATATGTACATTGCTCGTCCTATCATTATTCTCAAATTTTTTGTTGCGTACTTTTATGTTTTATATATGGAAGTAAGATACTTTTAAGATATTTTAACCATTTTTCTGTAGTGAAGAATTTTGGATATAGCCCCAAAGAATTGTAGTTTAACTAATTATTTTTGTAATTGTCAAAATGGAAAATTTGGAAACTAAATCTTGTGCCGGAAATTAGGCATTTCGTCACCTTTTTTCTTATTTTTCTATAATTTAAAATTTTTTGGGAATTGTTATTTTTTTAATTTATCTGGTTGTTAAGGGAGTGATTTACTTTTTGTTAGGCCGGTGTACGCCACGTGTTTAAACTTTGTGCCAGTGGACCGAAGCCCCTTTCTCAGGGGGCCTATCTGATATTTTGCTGTCTAATGTGGACGTGGGCAGCCCGGTTAATTTTCTCTCGCCTGCGGTCACGTCCCGAGTTGGTAATATTATTTCTCTTCATGACCAAAATTGCATAGAGCAGCTTCTGGGCTGCAAGCTGCTACTTCTGAGAGGCCTGCTGAGAATAGCAAGTCTCGTCACGAATGGGTCTCCAGTGGACCTGCGTTCCCACCTTAGTGGCATTTTCTGCCCACCCTCCCCTCTCTCTTCACCACACCTTAGTTCTGAGAAATCAAGTTAGGAGCAGTGACCTGACGTGAACTTAGCCAAGACGATGGCCTAATTCAAGGACCTTCTCCCTGGTCCGACAGAGACGTCCACGACATCTAGCGGAAAAAAAAAGTAACCGCGGGCCTGGTCGCCAGCATGCAGAGCTCACCCTCGTGACACCTGGTGGCAAGTCAGCTCACCGCCTCAGTTAGTTCCCTTTTACGCCGCTAGAGAGCAGCGCCGCGGCGCCATATGGCACTATGCTTTTTTCTCGCGGCCTGTAGAAGTCAATTGTTTGTTGCCTTCTGTTCTGGCCGGTAGAGAGTGCGCATGTCGTGTTCTTGTCACGCCCGCCTCGGACTCCTTCGGAAATTTTCGGCTTAGAACCGAACCTTCCCCCTCCTCCCTAGGGCTTTAGCGCCCGTTTTAATTAGAAGCCTTGTCCGCCATCGCGGGCACTCAGTATTCTGACCTCGGCTGCTGACCACGTCTTCTCGGCGTCCTCTGCGCTAAGAGGCTTTTCGCGGGAACGGCGATTTTCGATTGCATAAAAGATGTAGTCAGTTGCTTAAGGGATGTGATCCCATTTGTACAGTAGCCAGGCAGATGTAGTTTTTAGAAAAAGTCGTGTGTAGTTAAATTTTTTTTTCTATTTTTTTTTTAATTCTTTTAAATTTGGTTTCCTAACGCGCATCCGCGTTTTCTCGGTGCGTGTCATCCTGATGTCGGCACGAGACACCTCGGAGGCCCTGTTTCCACACCCTGTTTGGTGAGTAATCCAGTTTCCCCCCCCCCCTCCCCCCCCATATTCCCGTTTGTCGGCCTTTCGCGCCGACTGTGTATGACTGTCTGGAAGCAGGTCTAATTCGTTTTGAATTTGGCTTGTGTTTCAGACAGGGTCAAAGTTTCCGGGGAGAGAAATTGCTCCCCGCATGATCTTCGGGACCTCCAGCTGATTTCCCCCTTTAGAAGAATTTTCCTCTCGGTCCGACGTCATCCTGGGAAGACCCGGGTGATATAAGCTATATATATATATTCCACTTGCATAGAAGGAACTAAATTCATTAACAAGATACCAGCGAGCAGTGCTTTAAGAACGTAATCCTCAGGAACATGTAAAATCAAGGAAACTCATATATATGTAATCGTTGGGAGAATCAAATTTTGGTGCTATACTTGAAATTTTGTTAATGTAATCATTTGTTTGTTAAGGTGTAATGTGTATTGTTTTAAATAATGTAGGGGCGCCCCCTTAACTTTGTTAATTACTAAGATTTTTATTATCATGTCGAAATAATGCTAAAACAAAACCTCTTAAAACTAAACCAGGAAAACCCATAGACCAAGCTGTTTATATAGCGTATTTATTTATCATATACCTTCTTCTACATAACGATCCACGAACTCCCAAATGACTAGTGTGCAGGGAGTGTAAATTTTGTCTTGTTCACCGCCTCGTGTCCCCACTGGTAATTAATTTTTATTTTCTTAATATTTTTTCGCAGCTGTTTCCAAGGTGTTTTTAATTAATTTAAAATAATATAATTTTTGGGCACGAGGGGCGTTACAATCTAATATTGTATGTAAATATTTATCCATTTTTTTTAGTTTGGACTTAATTCTCATAAAGCTAGACGTGAATTTTTTAATTATTTTATGTATTTGACTGAGTTTTCTTTCTCTCATAATTATAGCGTAATATTATTGATGCTTTTATTTCCATAAGACCAGGTAGGTTTGTTAATAGTGTCTTGGTTTATTCTTTAGTTTGATGCACGGCGAAAATGTTTTACTTGTACGCAATACAACAAAATGTTTGCTATCTGCCAGTGGGTTGAAACAGCATACCATGGTAGTTAGGACTTGTATTGGACATCTCTGCATGAACATTGTGACAGTGGAAAATGGTCAGCAGATTCTCCCTGCTCCCTTTTACAACAGGAAATCTCTCCCCTCCAAGGACCCTTCCCTGCCCCCACGCACCCACCCCGCCATTCAAGGTCGAACACAAGCGTAAATCTGGCAGGTAACCAAGAAGTATATAAAGACAAATTTCAGGATGTAGATGAGCTGCCTTTTCCTACACAGTTCATCTACTTACACTTGAGACACCTTGACATACTGAAAAATATCTTATTCAAAGAAATCAACGTGAACCTTGGTAATGTCTTAGTAGTATCAGTATTTAACGAGGATTATTTTCTAATATCGGCACGACTCTGTGAAATCCCAAAAGAAAAATCATAAAAGAATTTCTGACATATTATTTAAATTTAAGGATGTAGTAGCATACAACTTTTTGCCTCCTGGTTGTCTTGTGGGATTAAAATGAAGGAATGAGACAGTGGAAAGAGTGGGAGTGAGGCCTGTAGTTGATGAGGTGCTGTCATTTTGTTTTGGAATTGATGGTGCCAGGCACCAGTTCACATTAATGGAAAGGGTAGTGCGTGAACTGATAGTAGAACACAAGTCTCTGGAGAGATTGTGACATGACCATATGGCATGAGGACACAGGAGGGACTGAATATAGACAAAAACTCCTTACTGTGTGCCTTAAGAATACAATGGTACAAGTAAAACACAAATTAAACAATTATAAAGTTTTATTTATGGTAGATGATGCACTGTAGATACCTATCTCGAGTAGTAATCACTTGAGCCACATCACTTCTTGGTGTAATTTTGTACTTATTGCATTGACTCGATGGTGACATGTACAGGCTACTATGCGAGTTAATTAACACTGAAATATGTAACATAAAAAGTGACTAATCTTAAATAACAAGAATGTGGCATTAACTGAAGGTGTGAATGAAAGAAATGCTAATAGCTGCATGGTGCCCTGCAAAATCTTGCTTGTATAAGCTCCTGAATGAGATTGCCGCCTCCATGGCACCCAGTGTGGCAGGAAGCGTGGCTTTAGAGCTGTGTGCAATATTATCGAGGGCATGATGACATAAAATGCCCCCCCTCCCGGAAGGCCTTTATGGGCGACCTTTCTGTCACACACACTGGGCGATGTTACCTGAGTTGTGTGAGTGCTGAGATGCAGCTCTTATGAACACCTGAACCTCAAGTGGCATGTGTTTCGGTGGTAAAGAGATAAAAAGGTTTTGCTTAGTGAAGCATTGCAGTACACTTGTGGCTGAGCTGACCTGAGTGAGTATGGAGACCTTGGGACTTCAGGAGATATTAACTGGTGGCTGGTTGAAGTGGAGGGTGGCAGTGGCCTGTGCCTGCTACGTCAGTCACTAAAGCGCTGAGGAGGGTAGTGATTTCACTCAGAATGACGAAGCATTGGCAATTTGTTACGTGTAATTATGTCCTTCAGGTCGCCTCCACTTGCATTTGCTGAGGCAGTGCATGTGAATTGTCTGTGGTGATCTGAGGGGGCTGCAGGAAATGTTTGATGGCTCCCCTCAACCTATATGGAGCAATCTTGGTCTGGAAACTTGTTTAGCCTAGTTGATCTTGGGACGGTGAAGCCCCCATCATCGTCATCTGGGTCTTCCACTCTGACATTGGAAGAGAAGTCTGAAAGTGATTTGTCGAGCGGTCACCGGGACTCAAACCTATCAGGCGAGTTGGGCCATGAGTCATCAGGTTGCCAGTCTGTTAGTTGTGGGTCAAACCACATTGTCTTATCAACCCTCCCCCCTTCCCTCCACAGCTTCCACCTGGGGAACAGGGGGAGGTAGAACTCTGCTCTAAGTAATTGCTCCGACAGAAGTCTCAGGACATTCCAGGGTGTTGGAAATTGGTTATGTGAAGAGGGTGATAGGTCTTTCCTCGTTCCTGAATGAGTAATTCCTGTATCATCCAGCATGACTCGCACTTTCTGGTCTTGGCCATTTGTGGAGTTGTTCAGAATGGTCGAGTGCATCAACCCATACATCATTATTGATTTCTGTTGCGAGGCGAAGGTCGTCCTGATGGATTTTTGCCAGTCACTTACTCAGTACCTTTAGCAGGTATGCAGTGGAACCAAGGTGGCTGACCACCTTCTGAGGCCCCGCCCACTTAGGAGCCAATCTAGCACGGAAATTCCGGTTTCTCGCAGGCAGGCACCCTGCTCCTTGGCCAGAAGCTGAAGCTCCGTGGGCAAATAAAGGTTCATACCCTTAGCAACTCTTCTATGGAGTTCCCAGTGGCAGCATTGGTGTGCTGTCGAAGGCAATATAGCAACTTAGGTATGCTAGTATCCCACTTAATATGGTCTGTCTCAATGCGAATGCACAGCTGTACTTTCACCTGTTGATTCCTGTGCTCTGTTGGGTTTGCACGTGAATGATACACAGGAGTGGTATTGTGTGTAGACATTCTACTTGCCACCTTCAACCTGAAAGCAATGTGACATGGTCTGTTAAGAGAATTTTTGTATATCTATAGTGTGAGAATACCTCACTATCCAAGAGAGGGACAATGGTCCCAGCTTGTACATTTGATACATCGTGAAACTATAATGATGTGCTGCTGTTGCACATCTTTCTCTGTCTGTTTAACAATTTGTGACGACGTCACTCTGGAGATACTTTGTTTAGTTGGTTTAGGGAACTGTATGTTAAACTATGTTTACATGTACATGTTGTTGAAACAGTGATTATCAACAAATGTTGAAGTTTATGGCAGTTTGATTTTCATTAAAGTAAATAAAAGATACATTTGATACCTTTAATTAGTTTAATTGCCTCATTTATGTCAAAATAAGTTTTTTATTTGTGGTTTTCTCTTTTTCGTCTGACCTTATTTTTAAATGGACAAGAGCATTTAAGTTTACTCAATTTTCAATATAGCTTGGAGCATTTTTTAGTGAAATACATATACAACACAAATTTGGCTAAAATAAAGCTATTAATTTGTAGCATTGACTCCAGTTAATTGTTTGTTACAACCATGACGAGTGTCAATCATCGATAAATACATATGTTATAAAATAGTTAATATATATAACATAACCTGTCTAGTAAGAAACTTCTGCTCGGGAAATAAAATAGTAATTGTAAATGTTGAAGACAAATTATTTCATTGGTTAGTTTACCATCTTCCGAAAAAGCCACTTTTTTCAAATACAAATGTTAGATAATTAGTAATGTATCATCCTTGCGATATAAAATATTATAAAAAATTATGTTTAATATTTATTTATCATTGCACAAATCTTTTAATATTTAATTTTTTAAAGTAAAAAAAATGCTTACTCTTTTCTGCACTTTTAAATGCAATTTTGCCACCCTGCTTCTCTGAACTTACCTAACACACCTTAGACTTTACCTGCAGCTTTTATCCCTATTTAAAATAATGGTAATTTCTTAGAGAATGTTCTCCCCTAAAATAAAATAAAAATTATAATTGCAAAAAAGGTTTTTTCTTAGTACAAAGTGTCCTAATAATGTCCTTTAATATTTGTAATGTTGCTAACCTAACCTATCCAACAATTTACACCAATTTAAAGTCTTTTAAATGCAGATTGCATATCATAACCAAATGTTCACACCATTTTTCAGTATTTGAAATAGGACTCGCCTAATCCAATCAGCCATTCATACGATCTAACAGTTTTTTAAACACAGCTAACCAAACCTAACCAACCATTCAAAATATTTTACAGTATTGTAGATAATCTTAACATAACCAAAAATTCTAATAAAATGCTTAACTACCTATAAACACTTTAAAATATCTAAATGCTAATTTACAGCAACATCAAATATCATGGAGGGAACTCAAAAATATGATTTTCAGATCTTTATTTAATTTTTTTAGAAAATTGCCAAATGAAAACAACATAGTAAAACCAACTCTGAAGCATGAAGATTAACATTTAAAATTTATATACAATTTTTTTTTGTAATTACTATTGACAGAACATAACAGAAACTTGTAATATCGTAGAATTCCTGCCCCCTACTACTAATAACACTTTGACTTAGAATGTTTTATGTTGATATTTTCTGAATGTTTCATAATTATTTTGTATTTATTTTCTTCTATTATGTATAGTACCTAATTAGTATTTTTTTGCTTTAATATTATTATTGATTTGGGTTATATTTTATATAAAACTGAATCAAGTGTGTTTTATTATTATGTGTTTCACTGTAATTTACTTAATCACTTAAAATTAACATGTATATTAATTGTGTTTTGTCAATTTTTAAAGCATATTCTTGGTAGTAAGACTAACATTCTAGAACATTCTAGAAGGTTTCAAAAGAAAGGAAGACACAATTGCGACACTCTCACCAGCAAGTTTCACACCTCAAATTATTGGGAAAACCCAGCACGTGAGTGCACGACTGCGCAGCAATGAACAAGAACTTTCGTTGGGCACTGCAGCGCCAGCCAATCAGAGCGAGCCTTGAGGTGATATGAGGTGTCTTCCCAAACTTTCAGAGAAAAACATTTTTCCAGTATTTCTCCTTATATGGTCATTTTTATGGATCTATGTTTGATTGGTCAGTCAACACGAGGTTGTTTCTGCTTTGTTGTCACCTTTGTAAGGGAAGACAGTTTCGTTGTTAGTTAGTTGTCACTCGATCGTCACTACGTGCGACCGCATCATCAGCAGCTCGCCAGAAACAATGAAGTAAAGTTACAAATAGCTAACTTCACGCCTGCTAGTTGAGGCCAGGCAGAAACGTAAACTTTTTTAAATAAATTTTTGGACTTTTAACTTAAAATTTGACCACAGGCACCGGCATTAGCCCAGGGTGAAAGTTATCGCCCTCCTGGGATATTTTCTGCGAGTTTATTGGTACCTTTTTTCCACAGTAAAACAAAGGGACTTGAATTTTTTTTTGGTTAATCGAGCAATACTCTACAGTGAATATTTGATACATTGTCTGGACCTGTTATGTAGGTTATGATCTACTGTTTTTTTGGTTTTTGAAGAATAATAATAAAAGACTACCTAGAACTCTTTCATTTGTAATGCAGCTACATAATAACATTTTATTATCCTAAGGAAATAATTTTATCTTTGATGTTGGCAACTATACGAACTTAAAAAAAATAAACTTCAAAATCATCATACATAAACATAAACTTTTCAAGTGATTAAAGTGTCTTGTTACTATTCTGGGTTGCTTAGCCAGCCAACCTGGAATGTAACAAACGTAAAATTTAATTAACTAAAAATTTTGTTTCCCGTTTACAATAAACACTTAGGGACAAGTTTATAAGTTTTCCAAAGTTCATCAAATAATACAAGTAGTTATATATGTTCATTCATGTGGCAATATAAGATACATTTGGTGGCTAAATGAAACGTACACATCAATACTAATAACAGTGAACTTGTATCGGTATTGTACATTCGTAACAAGTATATTTTTTAGAGAGTCAATTAAAAAATTTTTAAAGAAAATATTGCTCAACTGTTTAAGCCTGGGTCCACAAAAAAATGCATTTTCCCAACATCTGTTACTATAAACTTATTAATTCTACAATTCATTTAAACCCTACCTACCTTGATTTGGGATTAACTATTGTTAAAATTAATCTTTATGCACAAATACACTCAATTCTGCAGAGTTATAGTTTTAAAATACAGTGTAATGCTTTATTTAATCCACTTTATTCTTTTACTGTTATTTGGGCAACCATATTACACACAACTAAGCATTTTCTCATTTCATATTGTTAAACTACCATTAAAACCCGTGATAGATTAGTGCCACTATCATCTGCAGTATCTCCAATGAGACGTAGGTGCGCAGAATGATAAAAAGGCCTGCGGATCTGGCAGGCCTCTATACTACTTAGGCCATGATTTTATACAGGAAATACGTCAACCCACCGGGTAAATAGGTCTGTTAAATGGACAAGAAGCACCTGCTCCGGGATGTCCCGAGGGTATGCCCCATGACATCAAGAGTTGTAGTATGGAATGGCAGTTTAGGGTGCAGAGGACGCTGCTGTTTCATATCATCTGGCCGCCTGTGCTGGCAATGGTGACACCTCTTCACATACTGCCATACATCCTGCATGACGCCGGGCCAGTAAAATGATAGACATAGGGCTGTGAGTGTTTGTTTGGCCCCTGAATGGCCAGCTAGTTAATCATTGTGGAAGAAAACTAAGAAAGCTATGACACTGGTTTGTATTGTGCTGGGCACATGAGCTGGGAAACGACTCTGGAGATGGCCATCAAGGCTGAACCGTGGCACTGCATGTTCACTGCAGGCTGTCAGCTTGCCCTGGGCATCTGCGTCCAATGACTGTGCTGAGCAGACAGAATGCGACAGCTTGTCAGGGGCGTAGGAACCGGGGGGGACAGGGGGGACGTGTCCCCCTGAACTTTTTGGGTGGAGGGGACTGTCCCCCCCAACTTTCTAGACCATGATATTTTTATTTTATAATATTATTCTGCCTAACTTTATTTGTAATTTCTACACTCTCAAATTTTATCTTAAGGAAACAATAATAATTTTAACATCGATGTATCCAATGGTTAGATACAAAAACTGCTTAAAAAAGCGCTATTTTGCACTTTTAAAATCAAAATTTTCCGGTGGAGGACCCCTGGACCCCCCCGTCTTAGTATGAGGGGAATGGGTTTACATGACATCAAAATCATTATTTGTCCCCCCCAACTTTATGAACACAGCTACGCCAATGCAGCTTGTCCAATGTGTTTGGATCTGGTGAAAGTTGGCATTAATTGTGCACAGGATGGCTGCCATCTCGCTAACAGTCCTGAGACCTTGGGGTAACAAATCTTCACCCTGGTCATCACCAAATTCTGTTTCTGGATCCAGGTTCTGGTCAGCCAGTTTTCTTGCCCTGGGATGTGCTCAACATTGAATGTGATTGATTGCAGCATTAAGGCCCACCAAACCAGCTTTGATTTACACCCCTGCGCGGAATTCAACCAACGTAAAAACTTGCTATCTGTTAGAACAGTGAAACGGTGGCCCTCTGGTGGTGGCACGACGTTTTTACTCCCTACACCACTGCGAGGCACTCCTGTTCATTAGTACGGTAATTGCACTCAGCTGGGCCAAATTTTGTTCTCCTATAATCAATCACACGATGCTCCCCTTGTTCATCGAGCTGGTACAATACTGCACTACTCCATCTTGACTAGCATCAGTCTGTAGATAATTGTGCTTATCAGGTTGGAAGTATGAAAGTGGATGACATTCTCATAAAATAATTTTAAGCTGACCAAATGAATGTTGAGCTTTATATGTACAGTGGTAATGTTCTTTTGGTGATAGAAGTGCTGTCATAGGGGCAGTGACTGATGCAAAGTGGGGATGTAGGAACGAAGCCAGTTCGCCAGTCCTTGGAACCTCTGCAGTTGTTTTTGTGCCTGGGGAGCATGCTTGTTCTTGATAAGTATCAGCTGCTTCTTTCTGTGTTGACTACATGGTCGAGAAACACCGGTCCTGTAACACCAATATAACTGATTTAATGCAGTGTTTTTTGGACAGAGCCACTGCAATGGCATATGTCCAAAAAAACTGCATTAAATCAAAATTCCCTATTGCATGAATAATTTAAAGAACGTATCAATACAACTTTTGTGAGGGGCGCATCTGAGCTCATAGGTTGCAAGGCACTCCAGCCCAAAGGACCTGAGATGTGCTACTTCCTTGTCCGTGAGTAAATGATTACATCATCGAGGTGTGTGTGTTCGTGTGTGTGTGTTGGTGCGTGTAAGTGTGGGTGTGCGCATGCATATCTATAAGAAAGGGATGGTGTAACTTGGCAATTTTCTTTTAAAACATTCTTTTACAGTGACATTTAAAAACAAATATTTTTGAAATTCTTTCTTCAGGGCAAGTCTTCTGTTTCTATCTTTGAATAATGAACTTTTTATTTGCATTCGAGTTGGCAATCAATGGTGTGGGATATGATGTTTTATATTTTTAATATAGTGTTATACATTTTAAATTTGTTTGATTACAATGACAACTTTAAAATGATTTTAACTCCTTGATGGTCTATGGAAGATGTTATTCACAAATACTGTGGGTTGGATGATTCATGCATAGAGCCAAGATTATATGGTGAATTGTGATAAAACTGAAATAACACAGAAAAGCATGTCAGTACACCTCATAACACTGAAATGTAAGTTAATAATCCATTTAGCACCAAAATGCAAGTTATATCATGGAATTAAACAGCATTCAACCAAAACTATATATATTAAAAAAAAATTGGTTGTCTGTAAAGTCGGTTTACGGACGATAGTTTTACGTGACGTCATGACAAAACATTGATGAAATGATTGCATAATTTTATGAATAAAATTGAATCATTTTTATTGAATTATCACTATTTTGTATGGATACAAAGGAGGAGTGAAATGAAATCTACAATTTAATTGATAAATTTACTTTTATTTGCACTCATTAATTCAAATATGTTTATTACTTTAGCGAAGAGATTACTTTAACTATAACTTGTATACATGTTTGCTATTTAACTTCTTCCAATCTGTGTTATTCTGTTAAGAATAGGACGATGATAGGAAAAGTAGGAAACGAATGTGAGTGTTTCAAGTTTAATGTGCCTCAAAAAAGTCATATCGATGGTTGTTCCAATCGAGTGGAAGAGAGATAGATGTGGTGCAAGCGTACAATGAGCATAACGGGACACAGCGTAATGGGACAATGTGCGTAACGGGACACTTTTTCGTGCATGCAGCCGGCGATCATCGATTTATTAGATGTCACGTCAAAAAAATGTAATATTTGAAATTTAAGTAATGTCATTTATTTCTGGACAAAATTTTTACAAAGTGTATGGACCAGAAATATGATTTAATTTTTTTTGATCATGCAACTCTTGTTGAACCACTTTTAAACTACATTTCTGGCATATTTATATCTATTGTTCTGAATGTATCTGTTTTAGTCAATTTTATTATAAATTATTGTATTCTTCAAGTGCACCATATAAACATTACTCTATTTGGGGGGAATAAATATTTAAAATGGAATTTATAAAAATAAAAACAATAACACTGAAATCTGTTTTGAAAATAAAATTGTACTAAAAATAAAACCATAAAATATTGTCTCTTTTCATGCATTATATTTTTGTTATGTTACTTTTCGTACGCTCTACCAGTTGTAAAAATGTTTCACTTAAAAAAATTTAATGCTCTGAGTTTTATGGAAATTGTAATGATCAAGAAGAGTGTTAGAAATACACTGCTATCAGGTGCCATGTTTGTTCCACTTGCACTCTTTAGCAACATTGAGCAGTTGAGTATAGTGAGGCCTTGGGACTGCGGATATGTCAACTACACAGTACACCTATTAGTTTGATGACTCTTAATACTACTAAAAACTGAATTTTCAGGTTTACATAAATTTTGAGAATACAA
Source organism: Bacillus rossius redtenbacheri (assembly GCF_032445375.1). Classification (NCBI taxonomy): domain Eukaryota; kingdom Metazoa; phylum Arthropoda; class Insecta; order Phasmatodea; family Bacillidae; genus Bacillus; species Bacillus rossius. The sequence goes on along the minus strand of NC_086331.1, from coordinate 86,755,227 downwards.
AACTTACATATACACTGTAATTGTACTGTACTAGCCCCTCAAATCACAAATTTATGTATAATATTTTTTATATCTTGTTACATTAGGGACCATGGCAAGTCAGTAACTTTCTCATAGTTTACAGAATGAGTATAATGAAGACCACTATTGTGATAAAAATTAAACATTGAGTGCAACTGTCACTATTACAACCAGGTTTTATTCAAAACTATAAAAAAATTAATGATCTCTACATTTTTTCTTGCAAGCTCATTTTTATTGTTTTTAACAAGCACTTCTCTCTTATACAAATTTGCCCTTCTAAGGGCTTCAACATTAGTGTTGTGAATTTCCTATGACTTCACATTCAGAAATGCTGATGGCACATTTTGTTCTTCATGCTGGCATGTTTATCTCTGACGAGGTGTGACAGGCAAGAGCTAACCATTGGAAGAAGTGCAGTTGGCCAAAACATTCAAAAGTTCATGCAAATGTTGCATAGCAGACTTGAGTCAAACTTTGTACCGTATTTCATCTTAAAATTCAGAGTAAATAAACCTTAACTACAAGGGTAGATAAAGGCTGCTAAAACCATAGTAGTACTTTACGAAGAAGGGCGATGTCCTATATAATGAAGAGGAGTAGGCCTATCCGTAGTAAAGTATGAAAAAAAAATCCAATGATTGGAAACTATGTACATTTTTAATGTAGAATGTAAAGCAATTGGCCAGTATATATACTTATTTTTGACACATTATTTTTCACTATGTTTTCTTGTTGCCCATTGATATTCAAAAAAAATAGTTTAACAGTCATTTGTCTCGAAGTCGTTTGTGTTAATGTTGTTGGTCCTAAAGTTGTTGGTCCTAACATCATTTGTCCTAGTATCGTTTGTCCTAATATTGTTTGTCCTAAAACTGAATGTAAATATTTATCTACCCTATACAGTCATTTGTCCTAAAAGAGTTTGTACTAAAGTTATTTGTCCTAATGTTGTTTGTCCTAAAGTCATTTGTCCTAGTTTTAGGACATATGATCTTTGGTCAAATGATGGAAATGCACTTTTAGGATATGTGATTTTAAGACAAACTGTTGTATTCTAGTAACTTATAACATGTGTGTATTGTTATATAAGTTTTAACAAGTAAAACAGTTGAAGACTTCTTGACATATTATAAATATACATGTTGTACTATAATATGACAGTTATTGTTACCAAATAGTCAGAAACGTAAGTACATTTTGATAATCCAACATACAAACTTGTTGCACATTTGTGCTTCTTTTTCTTAATTTTGCTATTACTATTAGGGACATTCTATTAAAGACATCTTACTTAAAAAAATATCATTAAGAATGGAATTAATTATTATCATTACTTTATAATTATCATTATATTATAACATCATTTCATTATAATTATCATACTGTGGATTGTCAGTAGGTGTAGCACATTTTAAGCCCTAATGTTTTGCCTACTGTTGCTCTTTTTATCCTTCAGTAAAACATTTTAAAAATTTGTTCAATCATTTATTACAGTATTTATTAGAAATGAAACCTCTGATTCTGCCACCGGAGCATGTATTGAAGAGAGGGGACAGCGAAGCGATAGCGTACACGTTTTTCCACCTGAACCATTGGAAAAATGTGGAAGGAGCTCTGAACTTGCTTCACTGCACGTGGGAGGGCACGTTCCGTATGCTGCCGTATCCCTTGGAGCGAGGCCACCTCTTCTACCCGTACCCCACCTGCACCGAGTGTGCGGACAGAGAGCTGTTGCCTGGTACGTTGCTGCAACCTCTTCAACCTCTTCAACCTCTTCAACCTCTTCAACCTCTTCAACCTCTTCAACCTCTTCAACCTCTTCACTGTGATCACCTGCTTCTGGGTCGGACTGGCTTTCAGATTTTTTTCATCAAAGCCTGATTTTTTTTTTTTTGTTTTGGTTAAGAAAAGTTACTTGCACTTTTATTTCACAGTTATGCTTTTTTACTTTTCAATGAACATCTAAGTCACTAAAAATAATTACTAAAACTGTTGTGCTGCATCACTTAGACATAAGCACATACATACAACTGCAAGAAGAGAATATTTTAACTTGGCTCATTACAAATCTAGTCAAGTTTTATGAAGTTGTTATTTTTTCCTTGTTATGTAGACTGATATTTCACTGTAAATGGTAGAAGGCTGGAATTTTTTTCTAATGTGCAATAAAATAGTTTTTTAAATGTTCAAAATGCTTCCAAAGCATAAATAAAAACAATAGTCTTATTCTAATTATATTGAATTCTTGCAATCCCAGTAGCTGTTTTTTTCCACTGCTGCTATTCCCAAGGTATCCAACCAGTGGGAACTCCTGGCTGGTGAGCCAAAGGTCTCGGGTTAGATTCCTGGCCAAATTGAGCATTTCTTGTGTGAATGAAATTTCTTTCTCATGACCAGGATCACACTGCGCAAGGCATTGGTAAACTACAGTAATCACCCTCCCACGCCACGGCTTCACCTGTGGTCATCGTGCTTGGACACGAGTATCATGGAATCTCAATCATCATCATTATTCTTAGGCCTGCAAACTCAAAATCTGGTTGTACAATTTATGGCAATAATGCTGCCACTGTATTTGTCACAGTAAGGACCATGCAGTATGTATTGTGTAGTATTTAAAATGGTGAAAATTGTTTTAGTAAATACTTATACATCCCAAATTTATGTTGATGATTCTCTATCAAAATTATAATTAAATAATATAAAATTGTACAGTATTTAAGATGATTGAATATTAATTTTGTGGATTGACACCTGCTTTATGTTGTATTTGTTGCGTTATGTATAAATTTGTGTGATTTTGCTATCTGGCATTTAATTTTCACTTTCTGTAAGTGTAGGAAGTTTTTTCTCTCAAGTTATTTTGCAGTGTAGTGTAGGTTCTGGGAATACATTTAGTCTGTTTATAGGAATCATGGTGGTCAATTGGTCTAATCACTTGCTTTCTACCCAGGTGATACAAGTTTGAATCCTTGTGGGGTAAAATCCCAATTTTTTACAAGTGAAGAGCATGGTAGAAGTCATGAATTGGTGGGTTTTCTCTGGCTACTGCCGTTCCCCCACAAACACCTCCATTTCTATAAGACTTGCTCTTCTTCTAGTATGGTGGTTAGACAATCCAGTGTTAAACTGCAGTAGATAATAATAATATACTTATTTATAACTTCCTGTTTATACATGTATGTCTTGAAGCTAGGTAATTTTCTTTAACATATATTGTTAGTAATTAGTTTTAATTTTTATTAATTTTAGAGGGCATTCACATCATGTTCTATACCAATGGGAATAGTAGAGGACAGCCTATAAATAAATTCTAAAAACACTAATTGAAATGGGACTTCAACCCACAACCCCAGCTTAGAAGAAATCTTTAACCTTCTGTTAAGGAAGATAAATGAAATATGTAATTTGGTGTAGGAATCTCACACTTATTATATTCAGTGTTGTTAAGTAACGAATTACAAGTAATCGGATTACTTGTAACGATTACTTTTTAAGTAATTTATACTTGTAACGAATTACATTTAAAAAATGTAATTCGTACTTGTAATCGGAATACATATCATAAATTGTGATCGATACATTAAGGTAATCGATACTTTATATTTACTTGCCGTTACTTTTATTCTCGGAACGTATATTGAATACAATTAAGAACAAGATCATACACTTTTGTATTAGTAAAGTTTATAATTTTACACTTGTAGTGCTACGATCGTATGCACAACATCTATGATCAAAAATGAAAGCCATAGTGACTTGCAGTGTCTCCAACATTACCCTATCCTAAAATCTGCATTTTAAAAATTTTACACATCGCTGACGCCAAGTCTTTTTAGTGTTGGTAAAGATGTTTTTGCCATCAAGAGAGGGAATCTTTTTTTGATGATAACTTTAAAATGCAATTGTTTTGAAAGGTTAATTCCACTACTTGTATGAAGTCTTTTTATGTTATTTAACCAAGTTCGTCCTCAAATATTATTCATTTAATTAAAGATAATAAATTTAATAATTACATGAATTCATTTTTTTTAACAAAACATATATGTATGTACCTATGTTTATTAATGTAACAAAGTGTAAAAAAATTCAATCGCATGTCAGTTTTAAAATGGTAGCGGAAAGTAATTACAATTGTAATTGTAATTTTTCTGATTACTTCTATGAAAAGTAATTTTTACTTGTAATTAGTTACATTATCACCACAGTAATTGTAATTGAGCACAATTACTTTTTCCGAGTACTTTTAACAACACTGATTATATTCAGCTCAAGGTAGCTGCTTGGGGTGCATGAAATCTAAACACATGCGGGATCGCTAAGAGTGACATTGGCTTGCACATCGTATGCTTCTTCTCTCGTAAGGAAATCTTGTACTTGACACAGCTTTGTCAGTGCTAACTGCCTACTGTGAAGAGCCAAAAAGTGTAACGTTGGTATTGGGATTGGAAATAGTTTTACTCTTTCTGAATCATACATTTTGCTTTTGATGTCTCCTTAAAGCTGTGTAATAACAGAATGATGGTTGACTATGTTTTTTCAATAAAAAAAAATGAATTGAAGCAAGCGAGTGCATTGCCAGGTTTGTTGTTGTGAGCTCATGCTAATCAAAATAGTTATTTTGCTTCATGTCAATTGAATATGCCATATTTTATAAATTGGATTGTAAACCTTTTCCAGAATTTCCCTAAATCTACAACCTTGACTTGAGGCTCAACAAATATATTTTAGTCCTTCTATCAAAGTAATTTCTTACTAGCCACTGGTTTAATGTTGAACTTGGGGTATGGAAGAGAATTTAGACTCAAACTGCAAACTTGTAAGAAGAGAGTTTTTATTTTATTTGGGCTTAACATCCTTTTCGACAGCGAGGTCATAAGAGACAGTAAAACATAACTATTTAGAACAGGGATATTGGGGATTGAATCAGACATAACCTATTGTAAGAAAATATCCTATCATTTCCCTGGAGTGATTTTGGGAAGTCATGATTCGAACCTATGTTTTCTTGAATATGAGCTGAGGTCTTATCACTGCACCAACTCGATTCATTTATGAAGAGCGTATCCAACAAGAATGAAAAATACCCCAAAACCAAGAAGCTGAATGGAAAAATAGTCAGTTAAAGAGCTGTACAAAAGTCGTAAAAATAAACGTGATTGTCAGAAAAAAAAATTTTATACAGTAAAGTCTCACCTATCGGACATAAACTTGCTGGCAGAACATCGTATGGGCAAACATGTTGGATAATAAGGAAGTGTTAATAAAAAGCCTATTAAATATCAAACCATGTTATAATTTTTAACATTATAAACCTAATAATCATATTTTTACAACTTAAGAACAGTAAAAATGAACTTACAGTTAGAGAATTGTTTGAAGTTAAATACAGTATTAAAAAATTTTCATCCTGTGATACTATAAAGAAAAATTGATTGTTGGGGTAACTAATTAGCTGTGATATGGTATGGAGCAAAAAAAAAAAAAAAAGACTATGCGCGCACTTGAAACTTGTAATACTTGTTGCCGATGGATGAGAATTTTTCTGGTGGGACGTCAAAAGATACGGAAATAGGTACTCACTTTGTATATGTGCCACATAGTTTATTGTAAAACTATTCCAATAATTTATAGTTTAAAATAATTTACAATAATTCATAATTGAAGACTTTTTCTGCCTATTTGTATTGTGTTTTTGAATGAGCTATTTATTTTCAAAATCAGTACATAAGTGCTGAATCAAAGATTAATAAAATAAAGTTTTATTGTTTTATTTCAGCATTTCACGAAGTCAGCGTATATCCAAAAAAGGAACTTCCATTCTTCATTCTATTCACAGCAGGTCTTTGTTCATTCACTGCGTTGTTGGCACTTTTAACTCATCAGTATCCGGAACCAATGGGAGTAATGGCACGGACTGTAAGTATAGTTGGTTTTATCATAGTGTAATTTAGTTGTGTAATTGATTTGGTGGACATACTCATGTGTGTGTGTGAAATTGTATAGTTATTAACATTCATTCAACTGTTGGCTCTGTTGCTTGAGCTTCTGGCTGTTGAGCTAAAGGTCCTGGTTTAGATTGTCGGCAGTGTCAGGAATTTTTCACTTTTGGACTGGGTGTTATGTTGTCCCTTCACCTCCATACTCCATAACACAAAGGGGAACCACTGCAGTCTCACCTCACCCAGTTCGTCTTAGTCACGCCATCGTCATCTCCCTGTGTCAAAGACTGGGGTACAATCCAGCCTCTATCATCATCAAGATGCACTTATGCAACTTAAATTATAAGTTACTCATTAAGCATAATAATGGTAGGATTCATTGCAGAACGACATACCAAACAATTTAAAATGTTTTATTTGATACAAATTGTGCAATATTAATCCCTACGTGCAAGTATGTTGATGGAGCTTTACAAGGTACATTGAGTTTTTTTTTAAATTCACATACAGTCTCTGTTTTAGAGTTGATAAGCTTGTATGTTTTTTTTTTATCAAAACTGTAACAGCAACAAACATTTTTTCATTGTCTTACTTGTGTATGGTACCAAGATTTTATATTGTGTACAGAAAGACTGAAAGTAGAACAGTTTTTCTGTTAATTTTTAATTTTTATTTTAACAACTTTTTGCAATAGAAAAATTTCTCACTTGTTCCCAAATCATTGAATTTTGTGTTATTTTCACGAATTTCTGCTAAACTAGGCTATCTGGCTATCCATGCTTCATCAAAACCATTTTAAAAGTAGAGAAAATTTTTATGCATTTTATTTAAGGGATACTTCACAAAGTTTTAATAAATATTAAGTATTAAGAAACAAATGTTGCCACTTCAGTACTAAAAGACACTCATCAGACAACGTAAACTTTTTGTTCACTTTTTTTTGTATGTTGTGCCAAGCTTCTGCCATTGTCTCATCTGGCAAACAAAAATGTTTTCTTTGAAGTATTTTGATTCAAATTTAGTATCATAACTTCTAAATATTTCATAAAGCTGTACTTTGTACTGTCTATCTTCGAAATTTTCCAGTAACAGCACTATTTGTGTACATGATTTTAACAAAGCTTTTACATAACCACTATTTTCAAGTCAAATGATGGTTGTGTGTAAGTACATCCACCCCTGTAAGTAATGCTCTAATTTGTTCCAGGAAAATAAATTGCTAATTAGAACAGTGTCACTTTGTTAACGCATTTTATCCAAAATAATTTATGGTTATTAAAATAATTAATTTTCCAAATATTGAAGTGTGTTTATTGATCGTTTCAATCCATGCACTGCTCCCACTAAAATAAAATAACTCTATTTCTTATTTGGAGGTGAGAGCACTCACTCACTCACTCACTCACTCACTCACTCACTCACTCACTCACTCACTCACTCACTCACTCACTCACTCACTCACTAACTCACTCACTCACTCACTCACTCACTCACTAAGAAATTGAGAGAGAACAACATTTTTAGTCTAGAATTTAATTTGTTAATTTTGGTTGAAAGTCTTGTCGACAGCAAGGTCATTAGAGATGGTGAACACATGACCACATAGACCAGAAATGTTGGTGAAGGAATGGGCCCCAGCCTACAGTAAGGAACCATCCCAGCATTTGCCGGCAGTGTTTTCAGGCAGCCATGGGAAATGGAAACCAGGATGCCAGGACCGAGATTCCATCAGGAGTCCTCTGGAATGCGATCTCAGTGCATTGCCATTGTGCAGCCTTGCTCCATAAGAGACTTGCTAGCCATATTGCATTCCATTTTTTGCTGGTCCCAGCTAGGTACGGTATACCTTAGGCCATTTTGCCACCACCATACTTGCAAAGACCATAGTTGATATATTAGGCTCTAGTAAGTTCAGTGTTTGTTATAATTGTATTCTGTTTTGTATAGATGGATACATATTAGATTTTTTCATGGGAAATACATTTGACATGATTATAGATTGACATCTGTTTGGGTTACTTATATTTTGTTACATTTTACTGTACAGCGTTAAGTGGTATTTATTTAATGTCTTCTCTTTATGATGACAAAACCTTTGGTTTTAATTATCTCAGTATGTATTGATTTATTTGACTTAACATCAGTTAGAAGACACCATGTTTCTTACTAAGATATTTGAATTTAACACAATGTGTTTAAATATATCAAAAAGTAATTTTTTAATATGACAAAGAACTACCTGTCCTGAAAAATTCCAAAAACAGAATGATTTACAAATAATTGACACTTTGAAAGAATATTCGTTGACAATATAAAATTATACACAAATATAATAACCTTTCTACTGTTGTGTCCAGTTGGTTACCATCTTATTAAATTTACTAAAGAATTACTCAAGATGAACCCTATAATATTAATATTCTGTAAATGAATTAAATAATCAAACTATTTATGATTATAACAGTCAATTAATAAACAACAAAACCAAAAATTAAGTCAAGTAAGAAATTAAATCCTTTCTTCAATAAAATTACCACTAGTTAGGATAAGCAGTACCAGATACTCTCCACTCTAATGAAACCACTGGAATTACAGGGAGAAAAAAATTAGTATTAAAAAAAACAGATGTCAACATATTTATGAAAATATTTTAATATTCAATGGGGAAGAGATGGTATTGTAAGAATGCAAAGAATTAGTCAAGGTAAAGTTTAACCAATTGGATACTAACTAAATTTCACACTAATAGACTAACAAATACATACATTTACATAAAGTTTCAGATAATTAGTACATACCATTTGACATTAAAAACACTTCTGGTTAGAAATCATCCTTCAGATCATACTATATTCCTATAGACTCAAGTGAATTTCAAACATTTGTCGATGTTAGAAGAACATATACGACCTCTTTTGAAGTTTATACATGATGATCACCTCAGCACATTCCTCAATGACAAAGCACACCAACAAAATGCAATTTATAAAGTCAACTGTCTGTTCTGAAGATAGTAGTTCATGATTCCACAATCTATGAGCCTTCAGCATTTAAAAATGGTAGCCTTTAAGTAATATTATCAGTCACAACTACAAATTTTAGAAATTTTCTTCAACATGGCAGATAAATGATGTCTGTCTGTAAATTTTAAAATCATTACTTCTTGCATACAACAACTACACGATTCTATCTAATGATAGCAGTTATAAAATTTCATCAAAATATATAATTCTGCTCGTAATAATTTCAGCCAATTTGTAGCTACTCTTGTAATTTCATTTACGAAGTTTCAGAGCTTTCCAGTTGCAGTAAATTTGCCTATACATCGACTGCATCTTACTATGGCTAGGACTCAACTGTTCCTAACAACTGTCCAGAGACATATATGCCTCTCGTACTCGATCAATCAGATGTGGTCTTACATAACTATAATAATTTCAAAACACTTTTAAAATGTAATAAATAGGTAATTTTTCAAGAACTAAAATATATTCTATAGTATTCTGCATCAAAAGAAACGTCTGTGAGAAGCATTAGACTTCTAACACATTATGTTAATTTCCACAAACAAAAAAAAAAGATTTTACAAATTACAAAGCTTACTTATGATTGGTCACTTTGCAAAGACTAGAAAATCAAAGTTTCAAAGCATAACTCTGAAGTTAAATTGAAGCATAATAGTAAATTTAGGCAATTCATAGAGATATAAACGTGAAAATATAAGGAAAAAATTTTGAATAATAAATGGTTGAGCAAACTACTACAGTAGTGTGATTTCAGTCACAGTTATGCTATTTTTAAAGCTTTGTGTTTTATCTGTAAGGGTTTTCTGCACAATTGCCTGATTTCTTCATTTAAATGTGAACCCACACAGCTGTTGAATCAGAATCTTCCCCTTACTGGGCCCAGCAAGGTGATCTGGTTCCGATTCTCGGCGGTGTTGTATCCTGATTTTTTCAAGCTTGGGCGAAATTCTGTAGGATTCCAATGGTGGGCCCGTGGGATTATGTTTATCATTCTAATTTCGCAGTTATGATTTTGCAAGTGCAAGTGACCCCCTTCAGTGAGGGACTTTTTGATTTATGGCCATGTTTCCGAAGCGAGAAACATGGCGAACATTGCCGTAAGACGGTAGGTTTATTCAGGGTCCTTCCGTTTCCCTACACTATTCATTCTATTATTGCTCTATTCTCACTTCATTACCTCTTATCATTTCTAATGACTTATACGCCTATTAATTTATTTCATTCCATTGTGTTCCACCCAATAAAAGGATGGAGGACGAGTGAAATTGCATTCAAGTTGCTTCCTTGTAGAAACATAAACATGTGGCAATCCTTAGAAAGATGCAGCTGACAGCTGCAAATAAAGCATACAACTTTCCACCTTATGAACATCGTGTTGTTGCATGCTTCTTGGTGATGGATCTGTAATGCTTGACAGAAGGAGTTCTCTTCCTGTGACCAACAAGCTGTAAGCCATGCTCATCTCCATTTTGCCATCTGTGTATTGACAGTCATCTGAACTGCATATACTGGGGATTATAATGGGGCATACCATCATCACCCAAAGACATTTAACACATGGTACAAGAATCCCCATCCTGAGTATGCTACCTGTAGCATGCCAGTGAGTCACCTACATTCTGTTGCGGTGTCACAGGTATCACCAGACTCATTGATCTTTTAAAATTCGTGACACACTGTGGTAAGTTCGTGGCCATGGGGTGCACTTGAGAGTCGAACATTCCCATTTTTAACCCATTTGCACCCATTAACTCTGACTCCTATTTGACCCTGGATACCATCATTTTTTTTTTTAAAAAAAGCTACATATTTGCAGTAGTTGTTAAAAAAATTCATAACATTTTTGTTTATGAACATTTTAAAAATATGATTGAAGGACATTGTTTAAAAAAACTTTAATATTCAATTTAAGCTAGTTAAAAATATTATAAGCATATTAAAAAATGTTTTAATACATTATAAAAATTTGCAGTAATGATTTTGTGCAACTAACATTGCTATATATTTACAATAAATTTTATATTTAGTACATACATGTTATAACTTGACATAATAGATAATACACATAATTCATAATATTATATATATTATAATATAAAATAAAATATTTTATATTAAAATATATAGTAGATAATACATGAAAAAATACATCAGTTTGCATGAATGTGAGTGTTTTAGTGCCATTTTGACAAGCAGATAAAATAACGAAAATGATTTGAAACTCATATAATATACTATACTATACTAATATATAATAATAATATAACATATTGTTACGATCGCGCTTGGCTGCAGTGCTTGGCATCGCCGTGCTCGTTCGGCCTGTCTGCGCCCCCTTCCACCCGCATCCTCTCCCTGGTATCTCGTGTCATACTGTCTCGCAACATCCTGACCGTCGCAGCGCGCACCTGCCTCAGATCGAGTTACTTAAAAGAGGCCGCACTGCGGAATAAAAGGACTTAGACATGTTTATCGGCGCGTTTTGTGGGAACCCGATGCTTGTTGAGTTTATCGGCGTTCTTTGAGCAGCCGCCGCGTCCTTCGAGGACTCACGACGCGTTTCTGGGCATTTCGACGGCGAAGGTCGCGCGACATCTCGGAGACATGCCCGATTGTTCTGGACGGGAACCCAAGGGTTATATAAGGAGGTTGGGCCGACCTTCGAGAGGAGTTCAGTAGGGAGTTCTCCCGCGGCGGAGTTTCCGGGCGATAGTGCCGCGGGTGCGGCAGAGTGGCGAAGTCCCTGGATGAAGGTTCCAGGGCAGGGAGTGAGTGAGTTCAGTGGAGTCGGGAGGTTCCGGGCGATAGAGTCGCGGGCGCGGCGGAGTCCCGGGCGAAGTTGCGAGTGAGTCGTCGTGTGGGATCTCGGCGAAGGGTGTGACGGCGGCGGAGTGTGGCGACGGAGTCCCGCGGCGGAGACCCACGAGGGGTGCTGCGGCGAGAGTTGCGCCGGAAGTGCGGTCCAGCGAGGTGTGTGAAACGAGTGACTGGGGAATTGACCTTTTTTACGTGTAATTAATAGAAGATTATTTGTAAGTGGCAAGTAGAAGTAATAAATAAAACTGTGTGTGTAATAAAAATCTATTAATTGGGCTATCCTTTACGAACCCGCAGGGAAATCGTAACATTTTGGTGTCAGAAGTGGGATAGCCCTAATTAATAGATTTAGGATTCAGTTAGAGTATTAGAATAAAAGTTAAGGATAGAATTTAGTTTACGAGAATATAGTAACTTTAGTGAATTTGAAATTTTCTAGAGTTTGTTTGAGTATACTGTAGTCAGTGTTAGTTTTGAATGTAAGAGAGATATTTTTAGTTTAATAAGGTTCGGCTAGGTCATTTAAAATTAAGAACAGTATTAGAAAAAAATTATTTAGGTTGATTAATTAGTAAATGCTTTAGAAAGAGATAGCTGCTGAAGAGTTAAATGTAGAAGATATCAGGAAGATAAGGGTTATCCTGGAAGAAATGGTGAATGACATGAGGGCATGGATAACCAGTATGAAGAACTCTGCGAAAGTGAAGTGTGAAAATAATGTGGGTAAGGACCATCATGAAGAAACGAAGAGCGGGTCAAACAATAGCCTAGAGGAAATGAAGAAGGATTAGAATGAAATGAAGAATGGCCAGGTAGAAATGAAGAATGAAAAGAAGACCGAAATGAAGATAAACCTGGAAGAGAACAGCCAAGAGAAGAACAGCCAAGAGGAGACCAGCCAAGAGAAGACCAGCGAAGAGAAGACCAGCGAAGAGAAGACCAGCGAAGAGAAGACCAGTGAAGAGAAGACCAGCGAAGAGAAGACCAGCCAAGAGAAGACCAGCCAAGAGAAGACCAGCGAAGAGGAGACCAGCCAAGAGAAGACCAGCCGAGAGGAGACCAGCCGAGAGGAGACCAGCCAAGAGAAGACCAGCCAAGAGAAGACCAGCGAAGAGAAGACCAGCGATGAGAAGACCAGCGAAGAGAAGACCAGTGAAGAGAAGAACAGCGAAGAGAAGACCAACGAAGAGGAGACCAGCCTAGAGGGGAACAGCGAAGAGAACAGCGAAGAGGAAATTAGCCAGGACATGAAGATGAAAGAAGAGCTGAAGAAAATAACAGAAGTAGTGAAGATGAGTTACAAAGTAAGGAACATTGAAAAAGAAGAAATGAAGATAAACGATAGAGAGAGGGGAAAATGCCAAGAAAAGCTGAAGAAAAGCCGAAAAGAGAGTCAAGAAGAGATAGAGAAGTGCAAAGAAGAAACGAAGAAAGACCAAGAAGAAACGAAGAAAGACCAAGAAGAGACTCAGGAAGACCAAGAAGAGACGAAGAAGAGCCGGGAAGAAATGCTGTGCGAACAAGTAGCTGCGAGAGAAGAAATGGAGAGAAAAAGGGAAGGAACAAGGAAACTGTTGGAAGGCAATAAGCAATGCACTCACGAGTATCGGGTCCGTCCAAGGCATCGGTCAGCCCGTCTTGGGCAGCTGGCTGAACGACATGGGGCATCTGCGACGCAGAAGTGTCGCCGGGTGACAAGAGAAGCTACATCTAATGAGAGAGAGGGTTATCTGGTGAGACTGTACAGCCCGCGATGGAGGAAAGGCAGGAGGCCTAAACTTCGAGTAGCATGCGGACCTCCAGGAGTAGATGCATAACCTGTTCGGGACGAACAGGTTTAAGGAGGGGGCAATGTTACGATCGCGCTTGGCTGCAGTGCTTGGCATCGCCGTGCTCGTTCGGCCTGTCTGCGCCCCCTTCCACCCGCATCCTCTCCCTGGTATCTCGTGTCATACTGTCTCGCAACATCCTGACCGTCGCAGCGCGCACCTGCCTCAGATCGAGTTACTTAAAAGAGGCCGCACTGCGGAATAAAAGGACTTAGACATGTTTATCGGCGCGTTTTGTGGGAACCCGATGCTTGTTGAGTTTATCGGCGTTCTTTGAGCAGCTGCCGCGTCCTTCGAGGACTCACGACTCGTTTCTGGGCATTTCGACGGCGAAGGTCGCGCGACATCTCGGAGACATGCCCGATTGTTCTGGACGGGAACCCAAGGGTTATATAAGGAGGTTGGGCCGACCTTCGAGAGGAGTTCAGTAGGGAGTTCTCCCGCGGCGGAGTTTCCGGGCGATAGTGCCGCGGGTGCGGCAGAGTGGCGAAGTCCTTGGATGAAGGTTCCAGGGCAGGGAGTGAGTGAGTTCAGTGGAGTCGGGAGGTTCCGGGCGATAGAGTCGCGGGCGCGGCGGAGTCCCGGGCGAAGTTGCGAGTGAGTCGTCGTGTGGGATCTCGGCGAAGGGTGTGACGGCGGCGGAGTGTGGCGACGGAGTCCCGCGGCGGAGACCCACGAGGGGTGCTGCGGCGAGAGTTGCGCCGGAAGTGCGGTCCAGCGAGGTGTGTGAAACGAGTGACTGGGGAATTGACCTTTTTTACGTGTAATTAATAGAAGATTATTTGTAAGTGGCAAGTAGTAGTAATAAATAAAACTGTGTGTGTAATAAAAATCTATTAATTGGGCTATCCTTTACGAACCCGCAGGGAAATCGTAACAATATTATTATATGCTTTGTTTATGTATTATAAATTTATATACAAAATATACCTGCAATTAGCTTCATTCAAATTAGTATAAAACTGTGCACATTTACAAAGAAACAACTTTTATTCCTGTACTCATTTGACTAGAGTATTTTGTAACTAAATTACAATTGAATTATTGTCTAATTTTTTAGAGTGTGGTATGGTTTGAAATGATCGATACAAAGAGCAACACTGCAGGCATCGCACTTCCATGTAGTTTCCCTCCTCTGTTTCTTCTGTAAGCATGCAACACAGCGCTTTGCATACTTTGACCCCTTTGCAGCAAACGGATTCAGTTTCACACGGAAAATGGCGGCCACTGTGTCGTGATAGCAGTTCTCCTGGTGTTACGGACCGCCTCTTGACCACACCATCCTTGAAATGCTGCTGAATAATTTCTTCTGCCAATTTTTGCTTGAAGACATTGAATGTTCTGTCTTTTTTTCCAGATGCGAGTTTGTACACCACAAAACTATTTAGCAACATCATGTCAACAATATAGAAGAAGATTTTCTAATAAGCTTTGCTGTATCGGCGCATTATGTGAAATTTACTCATTATCTATTCGCCCACATCAACACCTCTCATCTTAATTGTATAGTCTATCACAGCTGAAGGTTTCAGAATTTTGGTTTTTGTCTTTCGGTCCACTTTCCCTGTTTCAGAAAATTCTAGTAAATGTTTTTTTGTCAGAACACAAACATTTCTCTTGTCTTTCCACTTGATAGCTGTAATATTATTGCTAGTGTATGTTACAGCTTCCCCTGTTTTTAGCTTTTCTTTTCCCAGTTCTTTAGGCATGTTTTTTTTTTTCTGTTTGTGCGAACAGTGCCACAAACGTTAGTACCTGCAGAGTGAAGTCTGTAAAAAAAGTCTGGTGAACTAAACCAGTTATCTATGTAGAGTACTACCCTTTATTCAGAAGGTTATACTTCTGCATCATTTCCATCACTATAGCTGTGCTTGCTGGAGTACCATCAACTGTTTTATATTTGCCTACATAAATTTTGAAATTGCAAATGTAAGAATTTGCAGAATCACACAATTTATAAAGTTTGACACCAAATCTGGCCATTTTAGACTTATTATACTGATCAAATTAAGCCGCCCTCTACATTTCATCAAAGATTCATCAATACACACTTCGCCTGTTGGAGTGTAAGTTTTGCGAAATGATTCAGAAGTCATGCTTATTACTGGACGAATTTTACGTAGAGGATCAGCAGGGTCCATAGTTTCAGTGCCACAAACGTTAGTACCTGCAGAGTGAAGTCTGTAAAAAAAGTCTGGTGAACTAAACCAGTTATCTATGTAGAGTACTACCCTTTATTCAGAAGGTTATACTTCTGCATCATTTCCATCACTATAGCTGTGCTTGCTGGAGTACCATCAACTGTTTTATATTTGCCTACATAAATTTTGAAATTGCAAATGTAAGAATTTGCAGAATCACACAATTTATAAAGTTTGACACCAAATCTGGCCATTTTAGACTTATTATACTGATCAAATTAAGCCGCCCTCTACATTTCATCAAAGATTCATCAATACACACTTCGCCTGTTGGAGTGTAAGTTTTGCGAAATGATTCAGAAGTCATGCTTATTACTGGACGAATTTTACGTAGAGGATCAGCAGGGTCCATAGTTTCATTATCTACGAAATGTAAATATTTGTTCAGTGCCAGAAACCTCTGCCTTGACATGATGATTCTGAAATAAGGTGTTTCAACACTTACATCTTTGCTCCAGTAACTGTGGAGCGTCGGTTTTTGAACAATACCCATCAGAATTAGAAGTGCAATAAACACTCTAAATTCATCGGGCGATGTACACTGAAAAGAACTGTCATGAGAGGCATATTTATTTGTCTCTGCAACAATGTGTTCAACAATGTCGTCAGTCATGTACAGGAAAAAATTGCAACTCTACTTGAATTGTTATTCAATTTCAAATCTGGTGCTAGGCCAAAACCGCCAATAAATGGATGGCATATTTGTTCCCTAATTTCACTTTCCCAATTCCAATCAAGTACATCACCAGATCCAATAACATCAACAGTAGCATCATCATCGCAAGACATAGAAGAATCACTTACACAAGTATGCGCCTGGTGAACACGAACTGGCGAAACTTCTTCTCTTTCAGATTCATTTTCTGAGTTTGTGAAATCAGAGCTCAATTCGTTTGAAATACTGCAGCATTTTTTCATTATCTCTTCCAGGAATAAAAGTCTTTTTTTTTTTTTTTACGTGTTTGCATTGTCACGAGACTACCATAGACACTTTACAAAGTGAGTAACAATTATTGTGATAACAAAATATTAGGGTGTAACTAACACCATAAAATTGCAGCGAATCATATTTTTATAAGTACATATTCATTTTTACAAGACTACAATAACAGTGTTACTACGCATGTAACAATAGTGATAAAATATATAGCACGTGACATTTACAATTGCCAAGAAATGAATTCTAAACACGATGCTAAAAGAAAAACAATACATGTGCACGCATGAAAAAATTATTCACGAGCGTGGATGTGTCGCTATCTATCTGCCATTTCACTGCCGTAAATGCTCCAAACAAATAGTTTCAGGCCCACTCACTAGGTGTCTCGCCACAAGAAAGATAAAACTATAGATTATACATCGCCTGGTACGAAACAGATGGCTCTGCTGTGTCAATACATTACAAAACAATCACTCGCGTACCAGTACACTTGTGGTGTTTTAGACCACATGCATGCATGTGTACCAGTATGCTTGTGGGTGTGAATGGGTTAAGGGCAATAGCCGTTACTGTTGATCAGGAAACTGGTTTTGTGGGTTTTTTACCATAATATTTACGTTTCAGTATTTCAGCAGTTTTTATTATCATTTTAGTGTTTTTTGCTTATTTGGAGGAAAAAAATTTTCTTGGCATCTTTTATTGTTGTAAGTGCATGTTTGCATGCTTCATTTTGGTATTTTAAATGTTCTACTTCTTTGTTTATTTTTGGTTTACTTTTGTCAAATTTTATTACTTAGAGTACAGTTTTTAACATTTTTTGACTTATGAAAAGTTTTAGAGATTCTTTTTTAGAATGTAATTTTTTTTTGTAAATTTTGTAATCTACAATCTTAGTACTTCTTTGTGATGATTAATTTGATGCTAATATCCCCCTCAAAACCCTTATTTAGGCATTCAGTCTTTCATCATTCATTCATTTATTCATTCATTTATTCATTCATTCATTCATTCGTTCGTTCATTTATAATTCTGTATTCTGCCCTTTGATATTATGTCAGTGTTTTGAGTGATGATAAGGGTACAAAATATTTCAAAGTAAACCTAGCAACTATGGCTCAAGGGTGTCATCATATTTAACATATTTAGTAAATACCACTAATGAGTTTTCATAATTAATTATTCTTAATTTTTAAGTGATGAATAATTAATTAATGTGATTCTGTTCCAGATGTTGAGCTGGGTGTCTCTACCATTTCACTACATTCTTGAAAAATTGGAAGATATATTGCCATCTAATCTTCTGAATCAGTTATCGAGAATATGAAATAAATTGTACTCTCTACTGTGTGATAAGTAAAGTTTCATTGTGCTGACATGTGGCATAAATCAACGGTTCTGTCAGAACTAAGATGAATCATAGTTTGTCAAAATGGATTGTTATCTGATTATATGAAATCATGACCTGTGGGTCCTTGCCTGATCATTGTACATTATTCTAAGATACATATATTAATGTGTCTCAGGTGGACTGCTGCAAAAATTAGCTACACACATGACAATGGATGAGCCACAAGGCAGTAGTTTCTGTGAGATAGTTGTGCAGTATTCATAAGAAATCCTATTGTTGCTCCTTAACTTGTTATATATGATGCTATGAAACTTGGAGTATTAAGACTCGGTCTCACACAACATTCTGATTCTTCATTTTTTTTGTCATTACTTTTATTCAACTGCTAGTTCTGAAATAATTCAATACCTCCCTTGTATTTGTTGTTTTGTCACAAATATTTTAACATACATTCACCTAGTGTAACATGGTGGGTGTAAAAAGTTACATCAATCTTCATAATTATTATAGCTTGCATGACCTTTTACACACCCATTATATTACAGTACGTGAACATCTGTTGAAAATATTTGTGATCGAACAACAAATGCAAGGGAGGTATCGAGTTAAAATTTTATAAATAGCACGTAAATAAAAGTAATAATGGAAAAAAAAAAATCTACCTTGTATATGAGACCAAGTCTTAATTAAATGATACTTGTTACACCTAAATATTATTCCTATGCCTGTAATTTAGTTATTTATTTTAGAGCTGACAAATTCAAGCTATATTTTGGCACTTTTGACTTGCAAGGAAACCTTAAAGGTTAATATTTTAAGTGTTTGGACTAGCAAAAATGCATTTTTCTCCAGATGCTACCAGTATAACTGTGTATATACTAAGCAATATTTAAGTCAAATAATTTGCAGTTAAAGAGTAGGAATACTTTTGTAGTAAGGTTTCAAAAGTGCTGGATAAATCATGAAGTAATTAAACGTAATATTTTAGTGTCTGCATGATTAAAAAAATGCAGCACTATTTAAAGTATGATGTTGTCCTGCAGATTTTCCATTGTGTTTTGTATTTTGGCCCAGACCAAGCTACTTCTCAAATCAATAAGTAATGAATGCTGTCTGTGGAAAAATAATGCAGAATATTCAACAGCGGCGTGAATAACTGTTATTAGGGTGTGTTATCACGGCGATGTGTAGGTCATTATTGATGGGCAGGGTTGAAGTGATGATGTGAAGCTGCAGTGGAGTGCATTGGTGGGGAAAACCGGGAAAACCCAACGGCCCAGGGTAATGTCCCCCATATTTTCCACTTGCAAAAAATATTGGTTTGACCCTACTGGGACTCAAACTCAAATTGCCTTGGTGGGTTGAATATGACATGACCACTGCGATCCGTTGAAAATATAGGGAGGCAAGGCAAACATGGCACTCAGCTGTTAATAAAAATTCCAAAAACCTTAAAAATTAAAATATTTTATTCCTTTTCTAAATTTCTGTTGAAGATACCAGCTATGGGTCACTGAATTCGTGATTTGCGGGACATACTTTAAACTTAAAGCAGCTATACCAAAAGAATAAATGGGGCAACTAGGGGTAATACAAATTTAAAAAAAAAGATCCTAATTCAACAAGCAGAGCAACAGATTTTATGTTCAAACTGAATACATTGGTTGTTCATACTTTTAAAATTTGTATACACTAGTTTAAGGCTTAAAATACAGTTTAGCAATTCTAAATGAAAATTTATACTTGGTCTGGTTAAAACAGTAAACATGCCTAACTTGCCTAAGAGTGCATTAATTCTCCAAGCCTACATAAAACCAAACAACTCCACCAAACACACTGAGAGCAAGCAGGTTTCTCATAAACTCTAATTGCTTAACCATTTTCTTATTGTATATTAAGCTGTGCCAAAAAAAATTACAAATAAATTGTCAGTGTACTGTAAATGTATTAGAAGTGATACTTTAGTTTTATTTTAATGCACTGAACTATTTTGAAATTAATACTGTACAAAATACATCTAACTTTTGATTAACATTTTGTTTCACAAATAAATTAAAAGATAGTAAAATAGTACCTACAAAGTGGTAAATATCTTCGATGGCATGTGTGTTCTAACATAATTTTCTTGGGTGATTACTTGTAAGTAATTTTAAGATTGTGATTATTTATTGACTTTTAATGTTAGCAAAATTTTAAGTTTTATTTTGCACACAGATAGATTTGGTTAATTCTTTAAATGATTCTTGCAATGGGGAAGGTTCATTTAAAACATTTATATGGACATACGTCATTGCTGGTTTCACTGTATGTTTCAAGAGTAACCACAAGAATGGACAAGAAAGATATACACAAGCTCACAGAAAGACTAGCCAAAATCTGCCAGTGTTAAATGTCTAAATAGTACAGAAAATTCCATGGAAGGAATTAGTCAGAAAAAATATCACTGCACAGATGAACACAGTAGGCTTCCTAAGACAAAACAGTTTCAATGTTTTGGGAACTGACATCTGGTTCCATCATCAAGCCCAAACAGACCAATTGGACAGCACTCTCTGTGCTGTGTATTCATTTAAAATTTGACATTTACTGATTTTGGCTTGTTTTTCTGTGTGTTTGTGTATTCATCGTTCTTGTCCATTCTTGTGGTTTCTCTATGACACACATTGAAAACCAGCAATGGCGTATGTCCATAAAAATGTTTTAAATCAATATGTTTGGTATTTCCCCCAATATTCATGAAAGCAAATATATTTGAGTGAATGCTGCCACATATGGGTCAACTATCTTGAAACGGGTATATCAGAAACACGCATACACATTAGACTTGAACCTGTTAAATTTTCATTACTGCATACACCTACATTTAATTGCATAGTACTAAAATTTCAGAGTTAACTCCTTAAAGTGTAACTTAAAAAAACAAACTGTTCTAAAAAAGGTATATATATGAAAAAATAATACTTTTATATGATTCATTCTTGAGGTGTACTATACTTGGTTCCCAAACCACAGTGTAAAGGGTGCACCACACCATGGTTTCTCAGCCATGCCACCTTCGCGACTATCTTGCGTCTGCAAGTTAACTTGCATTTATTATGCAAAGTCCAACCTTTGGCATAACTTTGTAGTAAATGTCTATATAGTAAAAATTATACCTACTGGTCTAGCGAACCATGGGTTTTCTTGCACAGTCAATGCTATAAGAATGTGTAAACACTCATTAAACATCACTGAGTCTTAAATACTAAGAGTTTCAGAAACTTTCTTTCAGTCTCAGTCTCCAGTAAACAGTTTAGCCCTTTACTAAAAATATAGAAAATTTATCAAAAGGCCTACTCACTTTTTTTTATAAGATTTAAGTCCACGACCTTCTCTGTGCACAAACTAACCACAATAAGTAATTCACATTCTTGGCAGCTTTTACTAAGACACAAGGCTAGTGAAATTTTTACTAGCACACCTTTATCACATTCATTGATAACCATGTAGACTCAAACCAAAAGCATAGCAAACAATGTCACATTTGTGGGCCTCGCCCCTTTCAACTTGTCATCCGGGTAGTTCAAACAAGCTGCACACCCACTTTCACACACCACAACTCTTTCGCAGCATAGTTTCAACATGCTTCATCAGCAGTTAACAATTTGCCATGCCAATGTCTTTAACCTCGTTAAATTACTTAGGGCTTCAAAACCACTCAAAAAAACTAAGTTTATTAAGCAAGGTGTCCACATTTTTGAAAGTTAGGTAAGTTGGAATTGGTCACGGAAAGCTAGGAAATTTGATTTAAATCCAGGAAATGTCATAGAAATCCTCGTCGTAGTAATTTTAGGCTAAAATTTCATGCTCCGATTTGCAGTCACTCAGAATGTGAAAGAAATTTTGTCATGTGGTGTTTTAGTGCACAGTCATACACACTATAAAATGACGTATACAAAGTTCTTTTTTATATTTTAGTTTTTGTTATTTGATTCTAGGCCAGCTGTGGGAATGCTGGAGGGTATATTTTTGTTACTTCTTTTAGAAAATTGCAAAATATGTAAATTATTTAAGAAAAATAGGGAAATTTTCAATTATATTACATATGTGAGAATATCCTGTTAAGTGCAAATGGGAGCGGACTCACATTACAGTAGCAAAAGTTCTAGCTGGCTTGGCCACAGATTCCATGGTGCAGGCACACGTAGCTGTCCGTGACCTAGTGGTCAACTCATCAGCTGAGAAGACCGTAAGACAGGTCCTCCATGAAAACACTGCGGTAGCCTGATCTGTGCGCTATGCACTTCCAACTACTTTCAGGTTTGGCACATGAGTCCCACCACTGGTGTGCTCCGCATTAGCTGGCCACTTTCTCACATCTCGAGTGCAATTACACGCCGATTCCGTGAAACACAAGTTTGTCGAAGCACTTGGCTCCAACTGACAAGTACTCACTCACCTACCTAGGCACAGCTTCCTATTTAAATTGAAAATAGAATTAAAAATAAACAAAATAAGTACAAATTATTTTATGTACAAAAACTGTACAAAATTTTACAAGAAGATTATTTTAAAATTAAAATTTCAAATCAAAAGAATTTCACTGTAATTCAAACATGGTATTAATTTGTTTGACTTAACAACCTTTTGAGTAGTAATAAACATATAAGCCATCAAAATTTACAAAGATAGTATATTAGAAACAGGATATTTTCTAATTTAAAGAAACCAGCTTGAACAAAGTCACGAAAATGTGACCGGAAGGTCACACCTTAACTACCATGGCCCCGCCAGATGTTTTATTTTCTCATTTCACGGCACTGCAGTATGATAAGTCATCTGATTGCTAAGGAAGGGTGGAAATCTTGATGAAAATCTTTCATTAATTAAGTTGCAGAAGTGTTCCTCTTCATACATTTGTTTTGCTTTTTTTGGAAATTACATTTCTATAAATTAAATTGTAACTATACACAGAAAGTATTTCCTCAAAACACCCTACACCTCCATTCCATAGACACTGAGAAACTGATACTGAAGTTAACATATAAAACACAATATTTGAATCACCTATCTTTGTCCCACTGTAAGTTTGGCAGCACAAATGAATACACATTAGCTGTTCTTTTTTGTTGTCATCACTTGTCATCATCCTACTGAAAATTTAAAACTCCATATGTTCAATAATTTTAATCTTTTTTTTTTATAGAATGTTAAGAGTTAATCTGGACTTTAATATTTGTGTCTTTAATATTCCTAATCCATGTAAAAATACTGCACCATTTGCAGTACTGTGTAAGAAAGACACCTGATTCTTAATATCAATGTACATTGATTTTGAACTTATGATTAGAGGTATGTAAAGAGAGCATTTATAAATTTATTCTTAGCATTTTATAGCACATTTTAGCATATTTGAGCACACGTTTTTTTTTGGAAGTTCGAAAGTGTTTACACGGGCTCTGATAGTTATTTTGAGTCTTCCTATTGTAATCCAGAACTTTTTTCATTGTCACCATTTGCTTTTTAGATAGACACGATACTAGCAACATAGCCAATGTTTTTTAATGTGTACTGCATGAAAAATTTTTAGTTTTGTTTTTGCTCTAATGCTAAACAATATTGCAAGATATTGTTGACTCATCTTTTGTTGTTAGCCTCGAAAAGATGTTGACTGCTCTTTATCTAAACCCTTCCGGTCATTTTCATCATTTCCCCAAAGTTTGATTTATGATAGAGAATGCAAAACGGTAAACACACGAACATCCAAGTAAATACACATCCATGCAACAAAATTATGTTTATTTCTACAAGGCCATTAAATTTATTTGCAATTGGTATATAATATGATTGAAAAAAACCAAGCCTCCTGGTAAAATAATTTAGCCTACAAAAATTATTGTTGTTCTTAATACAACAATAATTTTTGTAAATTTTATTGGTGTCAAAATTTATCATATCATAGCATTTAACTAAATATTAAGCATTTATAGCAATTGCTTTTCTTACATACCTCTAATTACTACATATAGTACAAATTATACACTTTTCTCAATTGTATGGTATGAAAGAATATCCAATAACTTTTGTGGCAAAACTTGATATTTAATATTTTCAGATATATTCAAATTTGACATACTAGTGCAGCAATTAAAGGTTTTTATTTTGGAAAATCAGTTTTCAAAATTTTTGAATTTGTCTGAAATTAAATTAATCACCTTCTGATGAGCCAAATTTTGCTTAGCTTTTGACATTCAGGAGTGGCTGTTATTTTTGTTGTTATTAAACTTTCAGATTTGTGTAATGTGTTATTGAGGAGCAGCAATATTTTAAACTCGACAGATTACCTCCAATTTCATTTGCTTTATTGACATTCTATTAGAATGATTGTGTGGAGCTAACATTTGCATATCTTCAAATACCTCAAGGGGCCCGTCTATTTGAGCCGTGTGAATATGCATAGAGCTTCAGTGTAAAAAAAGTTATTGAAAATAGTTCATTTATTATTTTTTTGTGGTGTTAGAGAAGAAGGGTGAAGTCAAAAATGTCATATTTTCAGTAGAGGTAAAGAAAAAAGTGTAGGATTATTTAAGATCAGAACTTTATTTTTATATGTGTTGATTATATGTTTATGAATCATAAATATTTTCACTAAATTTATAAAGGCATAGTCTTGCTTGGAAAAAAAATCCTGAGCTTTTTTTGGCTTCTTCTGAAAGTCTACAATTTTTTACTTAACCCTATTATCCTTGTACATTACTTCTTGGTTACTTCAGTAAATATAATTTAATGAAAATTACAATTTTATATGTGGTTTTTTTTTTGCAAATGTTCATTGTGGGATAGTAAATATCTGAGCAAAACCTATCTTGATCTGTAGGGATTTGTACTGACTTTTTAGATACAAATGAATTAATGGTTTCTCAGATATCCATGTGTTTGAGTTGTGTCATACAACAAGAAAGTTGGCGTTATCACTGTTCCGAGCTCGCACAAATGTGCTTAGCTAGACGGGCCCTTGAAATAACATACTTTTCAGCTAGACATGAACTAATTAACATGTTAATATAGTATTAGAAGTATGAAATTAATTTATATTATTATCTAGAAGATACATAATAATTATTATTTGTACATAGTAATTTATTATTTATAGATGTTTTTTGTTTTTAGTAGATACCTTTCAATTATTTGGAAAGATAATTTTTGATAGCTTTGTCTTAAAACTTGGTTTGTGTGTTGAAATTTTTGTAAAAACAAATATCACTGCATATTTTAAATAATCAACTATCTCATTGAAACGGGTAATTTGAATGTATACTACTTACAAGGGAAGGGCACAAACTTCAGTTCGCCGATCTTAACACCTCTTGGCGAGAGTAAAGTACTTCCCAATATCAATCTACCCTGTAAAGAAGAAAACTGAACTCTCAGTAGTTCTCTAGAAATAGCCAATCTAAAAGCGTGGCACAACTTATATACGCGTAATGTAGCACTGGCTCAGCTTTTAGAGCGTCTGACTACCATGCTGGTGACTTTTGATACTTTAGTTGCTGTACTAGTCGAAGAAGTGATTCATATCGTGTCATTTTTTGTTTTCACAATATCACTTTATAAAAGTTCACTAATGAAATTCGTGATTGAAAATTAGTTTTTACTGCTTGTATGAATTAGCACAGACGATGGGTAACGTCATATTTATGATTCAAAGTATTCTGACAAGTTGCAACTGGCCATTAATGGTTCCCAATTATTTCTCAGAAATGAGGAACTCCCCTTGGACAAAAAGGATGATCCTGAAGGGTGGTGGGAGAGGGGGAAAAGTAGGCATCATAAGTATACCAATTTGAGGCACAGAGAACTTCCAGATATTTCTGTTTTAATTAATGTTCAAGAAATAATTATGATGCTTAAAATTTCATATGATGGTCTTTACTGTAATAAATGAATATTTTATTTCTTGTATTTAAATAAATAAACATGAATTTTCTTATTATCAATGAAAAATTGATAAAAAATTTAAAAAACTGTGTACCAAGTGAGTTTGTACTGAGTCACCATTGTGGTATTCAGATGCCCTTACTGTTGGGCCACTCTGTCTTAGCAATTCCAAGTGCAACGTTACGAGTGTATAAGATGTGTCTCTTTTTTTGATAGTCTGTTTCTTTAGAATAGTTTAGAGTTGTAATTTTTTTTTACAGGTTAGGTTGACATTGGGCGGTACTTTACTCTCACAAAGGAACTTCAAAATCGGCAACCCGAAAGTTTGCACACTCCCCTGGTTAGACAAGAATTTTCTATACTTAAAATTTATTTATTTCAGTGCATAATGCATGACTATCATATTAATTGTTTTCATAATTCAAATTGAAAAAAATTGTTGGGAATATGTCAATAGAAAAAATTCAATTAAGGTACTATGTATTCATGTAGGATACATGTAGATACATTTAAGTTATAAGCAGGTCTTGATTGTGTTATTAAAAAAAGCGGTATGCTTATGATGTAAGTAGACATGAATATATTTTTAAAAAAAATGATTAAGCATACTTTGAGCTAACAACCAATCTTAAAGCATTGAAATTGCACCTAGTTATTTTCATCCTTTTCTGTGCTAAATAACTGACATTTTTACATATTTTCTTAATTAATACCAACAGTTTTTGCTGAATGAGATGTCACATTTTAAATGACAAAGAAACAAAATGTACTTGTTCAATGGTACATTCTTGCATGATAAACTGAAGATGTATGCTGCATCGTAACATTAACCATGCTGCATAGTTACAAACTCTAGTAGAGAATAAGGACACGACAGGTGCATTCGTGCAGGATTTGCAACTTTTTTATGCATTCAAAGTTATTTCAAAACTGTAAAACTGTTGTTGAACACAGTTACTTTTTGATAAAAATAGGTTTCAAATATATATTTATATTAGCCATAATAAAATTAAATGTCACCCATAAACAGATTATTAAACCCTACGATTTCACTAATAAATGATGTCGCAGTTAAAAACTCCCACTATTGTAGGATTCTTACAGTAGTTTGCTTTTGTACCAACAATATTCTATTGGTTTTGTAAATATAGTGTCAATTTTTATTTTTAATTGATTTCTTTAGCTAAACATTGTTATATTTATTTATTGCTACGGTATTAGCATATGTGTGTAGGTCAATGAAATGAATTTTGGTTTATTGTGTAAATATCTAAATAAATGAATTTTTTTAGTATTTATTTTTTACAGTATGATGTAGGTTTACAATCCTTTATTAGTAATCTTTCGAGCCAACAATTTTAAGAATAGTTTAATTTTTTATTTTTGAATAGGCTTATGTAAGATTAGGTAATGATTATGGAAGGGCCTTCCTGAAAATGTTAAAACACAATATCCCTAATAGTATACTGCTGCATTACATAGAATGGTGCATAGTATCTTAGCTTTAATTTTTTTCAAAAAGATATCAATGAGACACATTACAGACTCATGCACATGTGCCACTATCAAGCTTCCTTAGCAACTTTACTTTTTGCACCAAAAAAATTATGAAAAATTTGGTTTACAGAGCTTCATGTAAGGGATTTTGGACCATGAATTTATATTTTTACTTTAGAACTATATGATTATTATTATTATTACTTTAGACTTATTTTTACTTTAATTAAATTTTGTTGCATTAAATTTAATCTTAAAATGATGCAATTACATCGTAGAAAAGTATGTTCAACTGTTTGATCAATGTTATAATTTGTGGTTGTACCACTGAAAGATTAAAAAAAAAAGTGAAGTTTTTGTGTTTTGTTAATTTTTTAATGTTTTTTTTACAAATAATTTAGCATACTAGTTTATCTATTTTCAATGTCAAAACACTGAGAGGTGACTAATTATGAAATATTAGATAGAAAACCTAGTATACTGTACTACGTATGACCTTAAATGATAATTGATTACCTTGAGAAGTATCAGCCCATAGAATTTATGTTCATATTTGTAGTCACATTTTTGATCCCGTGTTGTCATTCAGTCAGTAGTACAGTGTGGCAGATTTAACACCAAAGATTTTTATTGCCACTTTGGATAGTAACTTGTAATTATATATATCCTATAATATATATGCTTTTTATTTTAGATAACTTCCAATTATTTTCCATTAAAATCAGTTATATCATTATATTTTCACCATACTGCATGTATCTTAATAATCTTATAAAGTCATAATGTTATAAGTTTTATAATATATTCATTTCATTTTTCATAAGACCTCACAGCACACTGAAATTCAGAATAACATTATTTTACTGTGTGATGCTTATTTGCCTGAAATTTGAAAAGAATATTAGACTTTTGTTTTTTTTTTTTGGTTGTAAAAAAGTTGTGTTTATCTGTTTTTTTTTTTTTAAATTATCAATTGAACAATTATTTTTTACTCTTGTCATCATTTAGTTGGTGTATTAATTTTACATGTCTGTGATGTTTGATTTTTTTTTTTTTTAAATTTTGTGTGAAATTTTCAGCTATACACATAATTACAGATAATAAAGCAATGTGAATTTTCTTATACTATAAGCAAAGAAAGTATTATTTCTGGTCTTTTTGCCAGCTATACTTGATCAAAGACTATTATCATTTTGGTTTTTTTCTCTTGATGGTTCAAAAGGGAAATATTTTATGTATGAAAAATTTTTTTTATAATTTAGCTGATATGGTTTTTCTGTTGTGTATTTGGCCATGTGTGACATTGTAGTAAGGATTTGTTGGAGCATTGTGAAGCCTTCGTAGAAATTTATTTGAATGCAGGCACGTGCCAAGTAGATATTTCTGTACTCTGGAGGTACAAGACACCATGTCACAAAATTTTAACTTTTCAGGAGAGCAAGTTTTTAATTTGGTTCAAATTAATTTAATTTCACATTTCTTTGCTAATATTAGACATTTCTTAATTAAACTGTAAAAACATTGTTAGCCTTTTTTATTAGCAAAAATAATACATCCAAAGTAATAGTTACATGTTTTCACTAAAAATAAATTGGGAATAGTGTGTAGAATTATTAATTTTGGACATAATGATAGAGTGCTCTATACCAATACATTAAGAAAAAAAATTAACTTGGACATGCTGCCAACTTATTTAATTAAACATTGACATGGTGTGTTCTTTAACTCTGAGGTAGGTACAGATTTGTAAAAACATTTTTTTTTCATGATTCTTTAACAGTGTTTCAAGAAATATGCTGCTTGCAATTTCATTGAACTAAATAAAAAAGGGCAGAAACCGGGACCAGTTTTACTGTACAGTTCTGCAGCAAACTGCTTCAGTGTCTTTTATTTTCCTCTTATCCTGTTGTATAAATTGGTTTTCATTTCAGATTCCCATAAGTGCCAAGCAACTATAATCATTGTTATCTAACTAAAATATGGTAACCCTCCATTTATCAGCAAATGTAATTACGTTCAAGTACAATAATAGTCCTACTAATCCGTACCCCCTTCATCCGGACATCCGGTTAATCCGTATAGGCTTTTTTTTAAATAAAAAAATTACAAAGATGTTTTGCTTCCTTAATCCTACATGACTTCATATTTGAAAAGCTTAGATTTACATATACAGTAGTATTATAAGATAACTAAATTAAACTGTAGGAAGTTGTATTTATAAAAATAAAAATAAATCATTTTTATAGTTTTACCTTTCTAAGACTTGTATTATGTGCATTTTAAATAATATCCTTTTAGTTCAGACTTTTGGTGATCCGGACAGGGTCGGGTCCCATTTAGCCCAGATTAGCAGGACTCTACTGAAATGATTAACAAATCTGTGTTCTCAGAAAGATAATGTAGATATCAGTTTTACCTACATTGCAGTACTCTGCATAAAATTAAGCAAGTTATATGCTTTATATAATTTATTACTCCTTTTTATCTTTTACCAGTATACATGCACATTGTTAAAAAAGACAGTATAAAGTTAGTTTGATAATCATGGTGTATATTGTGACATGTGTTTTAACTAGAATTCATTCAGTGATTATAGAGTTACATTGATGACATTGAAGGTTTCCAAAACCACTATAACCTATGAAGTTTTCCAGACATGTCGAAACCGTTTAAATTTACTGTAGGGGAGGGTGGGCCAGAGTGAGACACAAAATGTTTTATTTGAAATCACTGTTTACTTTTCTACATTTAAAGACATCTTCTTATACCAAAAAATAGCCTGATTAATGCTCTTTATTATTGCAAACTAAAAATTCCGTAATATATGAGACCTTTTCTTAGAAAATGCAATTCTTCATTACATATCAAATGTCTCCCTGTACCCCACGGATGTTCCACAGTGAGACAGACAGTGGTCCACAGTGAGACAAACTGAATAAGCTTTACAACAATATGATTTACCTAACAACAATCACTGCACTTCATCATAAATGCCAGGAAAAATTTATAGACCATTCAGCCATCCAAAATCTACACAAAATTTGAGGTAAGACTTTTGTCTTTTGGTTTTTCCAAGTTCAGAAGGATCAGGCAATAATGCTCTAATGTCTTTTGCAGCAACTGATGGAATATCTGGAACATCTGGGTAAAAAAACTTCCTCCACATTTTTTCACTTTTTCTCAGGAACTTGACTTCATAATCCTCAATATCATCTATTTCTCGTAGCACCTCCCCAATGTAAAATTTTGTGTTTTTTCCTGAAAACTCTACCAGGACAAAGTCACCTTCTTTAGGCTTCCTCGCAAGTTGGTCGTATGATTGAAGTTGTATTTCTTCATTGTCTGAAGAAACGTCAGATTCAGAAAACTCTTCATCTTCATTTGAAATCTCAGTGAATTTCATTTTTCTATGGTCAGACTTCTTGAACAGACCTCTCTTATTGTTCATTCTATGTTGGTATTGAAGAGCAAGTTGGTTTTTTTCTGGTGTGTCAGTTGGAATGAAAGATCTTCCCTTTTTCCTTTTAGTAGCAGACTCCAATCTCTTTCCTGCTTTGGGATAGTTATGTATGTTTACTGGGCTTATGTAACTAGGTGTCAAGCTATTTTCTTCAGGATGTCCATCTCCAGTCGTCACCATTGAATTGTGGATTGGAATGTCTTTACTACTGCACGGTCTCGTAGCTTCTGGTGTAGGACTAATTTCCCTGTCAGTCACAGCACTTTCCAAAAAATCTTGCTCTGAAAACACATTCCTGTTAAAAGGAAAAATCCCTGTTTTGCGGAATCCAGATGTGATGTTTGTGGGGGTCATTGCTTTTTCGTGTGCTTCACAAATTAAACTTGCCACATCATATATCGAAAATGTTTTCCAGGGTTTCTCATCATCCACGAGTCAACCGAAGCCTTATAGAAAGATTTGAAGGCCACAAACACTGATACATCAAGTGGTTGAAGGCGGTTACTGCAGTGAGGAGGAATTGTTAAAATTGTTACACCATTTTCCTTGGCTAACTCGATAGCCTCTATCCTTAAGTGGCTCTCGTGATTGTCCAATATCAAAACCGCGGGTTTTTCTAGCGAGGAAAATGAGTGCTTCACAAAATGGTGCAAAACTTCTACAAAGAGTTCACCATTCATCCATCCTGACTGTGTTGTGAGGCCAAGACTTCCAGTGGGGGCACCACGAAGCATATGTTCCTTAAAATGAACTCTTGGGAAGATGATGACTTGAGAAAGAGCATGATTTGACGAGGCTGCCTTTCTCGCTACTTGTTACTTTTGCAACTTGCTTCACTCCTTTTCCTGCAATGATTTTGGTTGGTTTTTGAACAGTGCTGCAACCAGTTTCATCAAGATTGAAAATATGCAATCCATTTGAGAAGTGGTCAGATTGTTTAAGCACAGTCTCAAGTTTATCGAAAAACAACCCCACATTGTGTTTATTAAATGATGTAGCACGTGACAAACTGCAAGCTTCTGGCTGCCGTAGGGATAAGTCTGGATGCCTCTTCAAAAAAACCCGGACCCACTCTATTCCAGCTTTCTTTTGGATTTTCCATGTTTCGGGACAATCAATACTATTTCTTGATGCCATTTCAAATGCTAATTCTCTGCAGTTCATCAAACTCAGGCCATAACACATAGCTGAACAAGTTAACAGATAATCTTTCAACTTGCTTTCTTGTTCAGTGGTAAACACTTGGTGACTGTTGTACTTGGGACACATCCTCACATTAGCCATTTCAGGATTATTCATCTTTTTTCTCACATAGGGCCTGAATCTCATATAACTAAGCCTCACCTGTGAAGTGTCTGAAAAGCTAAACCTTTAGTTTTTGCAGCTTTTCGCACTGACAAGCCTTCCTCCACAAGTTCTACAGCTGCCCTCATGTCATCTTCTTTAAATGTTCCAATAGTTGTTATTCTCTTCCTGTTGCATGTCATGACTGAAAACCAATTTTTTTAAACCTTTTTAAAAATAAAATGGGTTAAAGGGATATGTAAGTTTGACCATTAATGTAACCTGAAATTAAGTATCAAGTAATTTGATGTTAATTTTGCTTTGTTATTTTATAGAATATATATGCCTATCTAACAAAAAAAAGACATTTTTGTGTGATAATAAATATTTAACAGTTAAAATTGCATAGCATAACCAAAAACCTTTTTTTTATATAGTCTTCTAAAAATTAGTAAAATCCAATGTGGGGCTGGATGTTCCCGAAATGGAAGCTAAATCTAAAATTTACAGTATGGGGTACAGTGAGACATGTCTCACTGCCCCATTCTGTTGTCTCTCATAGTGCCCCACACTACTACACACATATCTATGAATTGAAAATCCTAACCTATAATAACTAGCATGTCTGTGACTCCATTAATTATTCCTCAATATATGCACTTTAAGTTAATAAGTAACATATAACAACAAATATAAGTATGAAAAATAATAAACTAAGGAAAGAAAATATTACGTACTATTCTTACCTGAAAACCAACACTTTAAAATATCTGGTTAATATCAGGTGTCATCAACATTAAAACACAATCAAAATGGAGGTCATGAAGGGTACCAACATGGGAAATATTTGAACATATTTCCGTTTAGTAATAGTTGGAGTTAAAAGACATATCTCACTGTACCCCATGTCTCACTCTGGCCCACTCTCCCCTACTACCTATGTTATTGTGCTAAAGTATTACATACATATTAAATGTAAAAAGATAGGTATATAAAGAACTGAGTATTGTCTGTAGCTCAGTAATAAATAAGAATTAATTAACATATGCAAATCTACGTACGTTGAGAGAGTCGTTACAAAACTACCAAGTGAATCTGAGTATTTATAATGACAAAGGATTTGCAGTGAAAAAAATAAAAACAACTTTATATGTTGTACAATATATTTTGCTGTTCTTTTTTCTTTGAGTATTTTTATAAGCATTTTATAATACTACATTGAATTATCAACATTATCAAGCAATGAATAGAAGAAAGGGCCCTTTGTACATAATGTTCTTAATGTAAGAGAATTGTTTTAAAATAAATTATTGATTTTAAATTGTTATAACAGTGGCGAATATAGGTTATAATTTCGGGGGGGGGGGGGGGGGGGGGGGGGGCCAATATGCCCGAGCTTACCATCATTTATGCTTGCTTTTTTTTAATCAACATCATTTAATGATTATGTAAGTTTACAAAGGGTTTTGAGGAAAGTTTTAGGACTAAACAATATATGTATTATTTCTATTTATTTATGTTTTGGTTTTCGGTTATTTTTATAACAGAACTGCATTGATTTTTTATTATATAATAACACATTGTTTTGAAAAACGTGCGTATTTAACATTTAATTGTATTCACGTTTATATTAATTTCCCTTTTCCCTTTACTTTTTTCTTTTTTACTTAATGTGTTACTTTTTTTTTAGTAAAGATTTTTTTCCCTCTTGTCCCAACAACCCAACAAAAGTAAATTTTGTACAATGGAAAAGAATGTTGGTTTATTATTTTTGAGCTATAAAAAGGGTGTAATGATGTAAATGCATTTCAAAAATTCACTTTTTATGTAACGTTTACAAAACGAAGTCCAGATTTCTTGGTTTACTAGCAAATTTATCAAGTACTTCTTCATCGCTTATTTTAATGTCTCTATGGATCGAAAGTAATGCTAATCCATTAAGCCTAGTTTCTGATGTGGTATTTCTTATGTAAGTCTTCAATCTTCTTAAGCTTGAGAAGCTTCTTTCTACGGTTGCGACAGAAACAGGCAGAACTGCTAGCAGTTTCAAGATATTATAAATGTTAGGGAAGAAAGTCTTGTCACACTTTTCTAGAGAACTAATGGCTGTTTTGGGAAGATTTTCTGATATTTCCTGACTCCACTTTTCTTTCCACAACATAAACTCACTTTGCACAACCTCTCTATGTGACAAATCATCTTCGTAGAAATTGAAAGCAGCTTCCAATGAACATAAATCTGTTTTGATACAAAATTCTGGAAGGATTTGTTGTAAGGATGCAACTGTATCCTTGTGAGATTCAAAGCGCTCTTTCAGTGAATTACAAAAATCATCAAGGTAAGGTACATAAACAGCTCGTCGGTAGTATTCTTCTTCTGTGCTGTAAGGGACGTTGTTGCGGGCTGTTTGAAGGCGACAAACTCTAGGAATCTCTTCTTTAATGTCGAGTTTTGTAGCAAATTCCTTTACTTGAGCATACAGGGATTTGAAGTTGTCATTGGAATTTTCCCTTTGTTTAGATAGCAGATCTAAGACACTTGTAACATTTGCAATGGCTTGAGAAAGATCTATGTTTTTTCTTTGAAGGTTCACAGATAAGTTATGTGTAGTTGACAGCATCTGGCTAAAAAAAAAATATTAACAAGAAATTGAAATTGACTGATAGAACTACTAAGAGCATGTGCCTTAGGTGCTGAGTCACTTAATTCTTCTTCTATTTTCAAAAGAGAGTGGAGAATTGGTTCTAAAATCTCTTTAAATAAAATCACTGAGTCGTGCCTTTCCACCCATCGTGTTTCACATAATGAGATAAGTTTCTTTTTTTCTGTTCAGGACAACAGTCAGATATCGTTGATTTCAATATTTCAGTTCTTTTGGCTGACATATGGAAGAATCCGCAGACTTCTTTGATAACGCCCATACAATTTCTTATAGAAGGAATTTTACTTGCATCTGACAAACACAAATTTAGACTATGTAAAGAACAATGTTTGTACAAAGCTAGTGGTAGTTTTCCTTTGATAGCAGTTTGTACCCCTTTTGAATCGCCCTCTCATCGTGGCAGCGTCATCGTATCCTTGACCTCTCATTTTCGTTAAGTCAAGCCCTAAATTTGACAAGGTCTCTAACACTGTGTTAGCTAAGCCTGCCCCAGTAACGTCATAAACGGGGACAAAAGTTAGGAAATCTTCTCTAATATTGTATGACTGGTCTTCAACATACCGTACACAGGGGCGTAACCAGGGGGGGGAAGGTTTAGGGGTTCAACCCCCCCCCCCCCCCCCCTTAGCGCCAAATCTTTAATTAATTTCGTATTCATCACTCAAACAAATTTCATATTAAAATTAATAAAATTTTTACCATTACAATATTTAAATTTAAGTACCGAAAACTGCTAAAATAGCACTATTTTACACCTTAAAATCCAAATTTTCCCGGGGGAAGAACCCCGGACCCCCGCTTTAATACGGAGGGGCCATGCTTCTTAACACCCCCCAAACACAAATCCTGGCTACGCCACTGACCGTACACAAAGAGAAAACTGTTCTATTTGGCCAATGTCAGTTGTTTCATTTGCTAAAATGGAATAAAAAATAGAATTCCTGACATTTTTCACAATTTGGGATTGGATTAAATGATCAAACGTGTTAATGAGCTCGTTTTGAATAAAAGAACTAGTGTACATGCTCCTCCCTCCACTGTTCATTAACTGGTCTTTTAGGTCATTATCGCCACTGTTTGCTCTGTATCTCAGCAGTGATCAAAAATTTCCGTCATTATTTTCTGGCTCTTCTAGACTTATACGTCCACTGTCACGATGACCTCTTAGTGCGATTTGCTGTCTTCCACAAAATCTTATTGTTTGTATGATAGGGATCAGTCTTTCCCGGTTTTTTTTTTTTTTCAATATTCAATCTCCTTTGAGCATTGACTTGATTTATAACACACTCAATTTTTTTTTGTAACAATTGATTTTGTGTTTTCAGCAATGGAAACTGATGTTTTATGGTACGTGCAAGTTTCATGTTTACGAAAAATTTCCTTGGCTTTTTTCAAATTACTAAAAGCCCTTGTTATTAATGCTCCTGTTTCTTGGTGATTTCCTTTCCTACACTTTTGGAGTGTGAAAATATTACGCAATATTTACAAAAAGACCCTGATTTTTCTTCAGAGAAAGCTAACCACTCAAATTCTTCTAGCCATTTCATTTGAAAAGATCTAGTATGATTTGAACTAGAAGAACTACTAGAAGTAGAAGGAAATTTGTATACAGGATGAGGTTTCCAAATATTTTCTACAAGCGTAATTTTTTCTTCATTCGTTAACGAACGAACGGAATTGCTTTGACAATAGTTTCCAATATCATATATATTTTTTCTTACTTGCTTGAAGTCTTCCGCAGCTGGTGCTGGATCAACGGCACTAGTACTTGCGACACTAGAAGAAACATTGTTACTGGCACAGTCAACGTCAGCACTGTCATTAACAGGTCTATTTACACTCTGTTTTTTCGTAAAAAAGTTTTGAATAGAAGCTTGTCTCTTCATTATTAATGCAGTTTACTTAAATAAAAATTAAAGATTCCAGAACAGGAACATCCAGATGATCGCAGATACATTCACCAACTCAATAAACACAGCTACAGATACAGATAAACCAACTTTAAAGACAAGCAGATAAAGCATTATAACACGCGTGCCAACAACATAAGAATGAACTATGGAAAAGGGAGGGCACAGAACGGAGAGTCCAATGTAAACAATTGAGGACAAGTTTCAGCGCTCCAAGCGGAAGCGCAATGAAGTAACGCTTAGACAGCCCACGCAAGAAAGGCACAAGTGAATGCTAATGTTTTCATTGGTTTATTTTTGCTGTACCTACTCACAAACATTCGTTAACGCACAACATTTATTTTGTATGGTCTTTAATACTCTAAATTATGTTCCTATAAGAGGAGTAAAATAAATCTGACATTGCATTTAGAAATGTGGCGACGGTACATAGCTTCTACAAAGTAAGTGGGCGCGCGACACTAGTCCGGCTGGCTGGCGCGACGGCGGCAGGCGGCATCATGACATGGCTTACCTCTCCATCCCCTGGATAATATTCTCCCCTTGCCACCCCTCGTAAAACCTAAGCATACGTAAATTCGGGGTTCAATGTAACTTTAATTATTGGATTTGGAATCCTAAATGGTAAGAGTATCACCTGTCTAACAAAGTTCCACTTTGCCTGAAAAAACTTATGCACAACCACGAAACTACGAAACATTGTAAGGGTCTAAAAAAATATGTAATTCTAATAGTTTCATTTTCTTAAAAAATATTTGTGTAGTGCTTAATTAATGTTATCCTGCACTATAAACTTTAGTTATCAGCCTTACATGCAAGGTCTATTAATTTTTATTTTTTTCTTCTGATTTCGGGGGGGGGGGGGGGGGGGGCCGGGCCCCCTGGCCCCCCCCCCCCCCCTATATTGCCCTTGAGTTATAAGTAGCGAATTTTCAATGCTTCTCTGATATATTAATAAAAAATTAAGTAGGTGCTTCCCTTAACACAGGAGCTCAGGAGATGTCTTGGAAGCTGCGCATTGAGTGTACTTCCTCAGGACTGCAGTAGAAAAGAGTTGAAAAACTTGAAAATTGTGAACATCTTGTAACTCGTAAAAATAGCGAACCCACTGCACAAGAAAAATAATGCAGCGTGTTAACTTCAAAAATAAAAGACACAAAAACAGACAAAAGGTCATTATGTCACAAAAAGGGGGCAATATAGACGTTAAGAATCTTGAAGTTCCACTTATGAATTGTGTGGGTTGAAAACATGTCATCAAGATGTGGCGAGAAGTTGTAACATGTTAGTGTTCATGTTTAGAAGCGTGGTTTTACTTACTTGAAGATTAAAAAAAGATATGAAATATGCCAGCAAAATTATTACACAGTGATGAAAAATAAATTTGGGAAACTATCCCATCTTGGAAAGACTTCATCTTAATTCAAATCCGTCACTCACACTTGTACAACAAGAGAACTCAGACGAGCACAGTGGATTTGTCTGGTGCGAAGGATTCACTCTGCGGCAACACGGCGATAGCCGAGGGACGCAGGAAACATTTTGTATCAGTGCGCTGGGAACCGAAAGTAATGCGATAGGTCGATGCAGGTCAAACATGGAAGTATTAGGCCCAGAGAGGGAAAGGCATACAACTTCATAAGAAGTAGTTTACGGAAAGCGAAAAGTGGGCAGGCCAGCACACTGCCAAATTGCGAAAAGGATTTAGGTGCGGGGTACCGGGAAAGATTTTTGCGCAAGCGAAGCACCACACTGGAAGGAAGGTGGGAAGATGGTGTTAGAGAGGCGTGATGCGCTTTTGCACGGGATACAGGAAATGCCGTGAACAGCACTAAAAAAAACAAAACCAGAACACTGCCACTTGAATAAATCTAAAATAATAACTTAAATATTAAGAAAAAAAGAAAAATAAAAAAAACCATAAATTACCCAAAATTTGCAAAATATGCTTTTTAAAATTTTGGAATAATGTTTTGTGTGTTAGGTAGTGTGATTTATATATTTGAAATTAAATTAAAACATTATTTTATAAATTGATCATTCAGTAATTACTAAACCGTTTTTACCAAGAACCTTTCCAATGAATTTGATAACATTGGCACTTTCTTTTCAGGAAGTGAGAGTAAAAAAAAGAGAGAGAATGCAACCAGACCATTGTTATAAATGTTGGGTTACCTGTAGAGAGAACAGAGTAAGGAATGGTTTCTGAAAGAAGCAGCAGCTGTCCCCGCAATCAAGTGATTCAAATTTGCACTTATGCCTCCCAGGCCAGCACAAATTCATCTTAACACATTTATAATAGAAACATGAATTTTCTGTGGCAGGTACGTCCAGCAGTGATGTAAAAAATCCTAATAGCAAAATCATTTGAGTACTAAACAAGGTTGTGCACCACACTTCTGCCAGAAATGCTGGTACTTCAAGTGATTTATTTCTTTTAATGTTCTCTGACAGTGTGATTACCCAGAACTTTAAAATACATTAAGATAAATTATCTTATGTAATTTCATATGGACTTGCCCTTTTTTCCTTCAAGATAGTTTAGTCCCAAATTTTAAATGGTCCACTTTTTTTTGCAGTCTCATTTGATGCGTGTTTGAACACAGTAGCGCAGGAAGGCCAGATGAACATTTTGTTTCGCTTCTGGGATTCTGGTTTAAATGAGGTGTCTACACATTATTTAACAACAGAGTTTTTGGACAGTACAACAGCAGAAGCCCTTCTGACTGCTTTTATAACTGCATTAATAAAATTAGTATTGACTCTTCAAAATGTTATTCTGTTATATTGATGGGCCAAATGTCAATCTGAAGTTCATTTTTCAAGACAAATGTTTTTCAAGTACCTTAGAACACCAGCATCAAGTTTTTGATATAGGAACATGTTATTTGCATTGACACCGCCCAGCGGTCTCGTGACTGAGAACCGGGTTGAACTTGTGACGCGGAAGTCATTTACAGTAATTTAAATATGAGATTGGTCCAGGAGGGCACCAGGTTAGCCAGGACTTTAACCCAAGGGTTGGTGTGGGTCGCTGGCCCCAGTGTGACTCACTAAGCTCGGTGGCTGCACCTGTTGGTGAAGGCTCTACTAACGACATCTTTGAGCACTCCCTTTTATGCATATGGCATATGTAGTTGATTCCTAAGTGGGTTGGGTGGTGAACTACTGAATAAAACAAACGTTTTGGCAGGCGTAGTTTTATTCACATGACCCGATGGACAGGTACAAGTATATGGCCTGAGTCGGTATGCTACAAATTACACTGGAAACACTGTTAACACATCTTGCATTAATGTTAATCATCTATGCCCTATGGCCGCCGTCCTGCTATAGAATGATTGTGATCCGAATCAATCGGTCTTGTACTCTTAAAAAACTCCACGGAAAATCCAGCTTCGTGAATACATTTAGACAATATATATTAGTAGTATATGAAAGAATGTCTGGCGCCAGGCTTTAGGCAGTGTATTGGGATTGTCGGCAACCATCTTGGATTGTAACGTCACAGCGGCTATCTTGGATGATCTTCAAAATTGGGCATAAATGACCTAAAAGTTTCCCAAAAATCGTCCAAATTTACAGTTTTAAGGTAAACATTCTGCCAAAAAAAAATTTGAAAAATAAAATCTTTCTCTATATCGAGGGGAAAATTTCCGTTTTAAAGGGAAAATTTTCTGCTAGTCCTCAAAAAAGCTTGAAAATTCCCCAAAGTGGCTTAAATTCCCTGGCGACAAGCTTGTCAGTTAGAATGCCATATTTAATTATGATGTAACTATAGGAATTATCGTTACGACCGCCATCTTGAAAATCCATATTTTTATTCTAGAAAATCGGGAATGATTTAAATTTTATAAAAAAATTATTTAAAATTTTAAATATAAAAACCAGCCATCTTGAATTAAGACATCATATTAGCATTTATGGTTATGGTCATCTTGGGTTCTAGAAATGTATGTTTTGTTACGCCCACCAATTTGGATGTGTATGATGTCATCGTTGCTTGTTTAGTTACGACCGCCAAATTGGATTCTAGAATGTTGCAATTTTCGTTATGGACACCATCATGAAAATCTGTATATTTAAGCTAGAAAATTGAGAAAAAAAAATTTAAATTTATAAAAAAATAATAAAGATTTAATTAAATACACTTTGCCATCTTGGATTATGATGTCATGGCCACATCTTGAAAATTTGTAATCATCAGAAATGTTTGGGAAAAAATAAGACATTTATAAAAAATTAAATCAAATTAATCAAATTATAATAATTTTTTAATGAGACATGCACTTACATCATAGAGTCCTCGGTTCGAACCTTGTGAGGAAATAAAGAAGAAAAAAGACATCCTTTTTCCACGAAAGCCACCGACAGACTGACCTCCCAATAATGCCAAGGTATATATATCGCCAGCTAGTATGAAGGCACACCCACCATCTAGTTTTCGTCTCTACAGGCCACTACCTTGTTTTCGTCTGCAAGAGAGTACTACCGCCATGTTACTTTAATTTTTACCCGCTAGAGTGTAGTACCTAGTTATTTATTATTACTGTGGCGCCCACCATCTTGAAATTTGGAAGCCATCTTGG
Organism: Bacillus rossius redtenbacheri; assembly: GCF_032445375.1. NCBI lineage: Eukaryota > Metazoa > Arthropoda > Insecta > Phasmatodea > Bacillidae > Bacillus > Bacillus rossius. Next base: position 86,713,781 of record NC_086331.1, on the reverse strand, counting down.
AAATTTGTAATTATTTAACTATAAATTCCCGAACAAATCCAAAATTCATTAAAAATATGCAATTAACATACTGATTGATTCAATATATTCAAATCCTTTGTTCGATACTAGATCGATGCAAAAAAGGTAATATTAAGTTAAGAATAATCTTATTTAATAAAATATGGTAAAAAGTCCTAAAACCAACTTAGAATACTTGCTAAACCAGCCAGTAGTAAGTCGATGAGGACATATTGATCGCCATCTTAAAAATTCGTAATAATTTACCCAGAAATTCGGGAAAATTTCCAAAAATTCATTCATTAATTTACTAATTTATTCTATCAATATTCTTCCTCGGTTCGATTCTTGTGTCAGTGCCAAAAAAAATTAATTAAAAATCACATCAATTTAACATAAAAGTGACAGGTTCGAAAAAATAACTTTTCTTTTACGAATACAATTTATTACATAATTTCTGTTCTACTACATGAGCACTTGCTAAAGTTATTAATCTTATAAACATTTAGTTCTGCATTAGCTTGAACTGACTAATTTTAGCTCCTATCAGTTTACTGAAGACAGAGACCAGCCAAATTCTTTGCCTACATAGTCTTTTTCTTCCCGACAAAGTTTCTCGATATTGTTTTTAACAGACTGCTTCACATCGTCGGAATTGTAAATGTGAGTATTCACTGACTTGAATGCACACTTCTTCAATTTTTCCTCGAACGAATATGGTTTGCCATATACAGAGTCCAATCACAAGTTATATTTTAAAGGTCCGTATGTAGCTACTTCATCAGTAAGCTTATTGATAAGGTTTTTTCCTGATATCATCTCTGCTAAACGTATTTAATTAGATAATAGTAGTCTTTCAATGTTCCACGAAATGCAGATTTCGCTAAGTGTAATCCTAAACGTTTACTTGTAATGCACCGAGCATACCTAGTATTCATGTCCAGGCCTCATCACATTCGGTTGCTGAACTTCCGTTTTTGTGCTTGTACGCATACGAGTCTGCAATCTAAAGTCGAAATGTCAGCAGGTAGTTCGTCAGTATGCACACGGACGTCACCTTTACATTTCTTCGCATGTCCTCGCAAACTGTCAATACATGCAAATCAAACAATGACCTCATCGCAGCGAGACTTCGTACGAGAAGAATTCTTTACACATATTGCTCCTCTCATGTCTTCGTGCATCATGGGATACAGCAAATGATATCACAGTAGCTGCAAGGATGCCTAGTTGATGAAGACGAACTTTTCAGATACTGATGCTGATGTTGCTGCAGTTGTACCGATTCCCAATGTACTCTTAAGCGAATCAATCAATAAAAGTTTTAGTGAAACCTTTACTTTCTGCCACGTAGTAGGAACTATGCATGTCTTCAAGTGTCTTTTCAACATATTATGCCTTCCAAATTGCTTGCGACATTGGTTACAGCCAGACATTTTTCAAGGTAGATTCTTAGCACATACTCTATTCTGTTGTCGTCAGGCATTACTGTGGTTTGAGTAAATCTTGTCACAGTACAGCATCGATGCTCGATAGTTAACGAATCACCAACCATTGAATTCTCCATCAATTGCAAAAAGTAATTCATCGAGGTTTCCTCAGCAGCCAGACTGTAATCGTTAAGCTCTCTTTTGCGTGTGGTGCCACGACTGTTTATGTCTCCTCTAGTGTTGCCGTCAACGTTGCCAACGAGATCTGCGCCACCATCGTCGACGCTGACGCCAGGGTTCCTGTAGATCATGGGCGTCGCAACTGGGGGGGGGGACACGCCCCCCCCCACCCCAATAATAAGTCTTCAATTTCGTCCCCTCCAATAATATATTTAGTTTCGTAGTTATATTAAAAATATGATTTCTGTGATATAACCCATATGTTGCGCACGGTGCATTTAGTCCAATCGTGGTAATTTGAGCACTGAGTTTTTACAAATTTGTTCTCTGAAAATATTTTTTATAAAAAATAAATTATATATTGCCACCAACTCTACCTAATTAAAATATCTAGGAAAGAAAAATGCCTAAAAACCACCTTTTTGCATCTTCAAACCCCAAATTTTCCCGGGGGAGGATCCCCCCACCCCCCACTTTTTTCCCAGGGGATGGATATTCCTCAACAACTAAATCAATTGCAGTTCCCCCCCCCCCCCCCCCCCCAAAAAAAAAATATATCCTTGCGACGCCCAAGCTGTAGATGATGGTATAACTTCCATCGAGTTCGACGTAAAATACTGTAAAGATGCCATCGAGTTCACATAAGCAGGTAATTACGCAAATTATGCACTAGATGAGACAATCTATGTGATCCTTACACCGCTGCAGCCAGTAACCAAATGAAAGAGCTGTCGTCTGGGAACTCACATAGCCGTAACCAGTCGAATAATATTATAGTCAAAACAAGAACCATTTACTATAATACACGAGTCAAAACAACATTAAAAAAAGAAGCATAAGGTGGTTGACCCAAATAAGGCCATGCTTTTAATAAGGCCACCTATCGATATCTTGAAAAGTACATTGAAAACACCATATGAGGCAGCATTTACTTGATCTGCATTGGAGCAGTATCTGGTGGCTATGTTTTGAACTACTTGCTCTCGTTCGTTGTAGATCATATTGAGAGCAATGTTTATGAGGTGTGTGTGTTATAATATTTAGTATCGATATCTGCGTGAAAATTAGCTGTAAGTAGAATTTAAAAATACTGATTTATATTTATTCTTGCACTATAATAAGTGCTCTTTAAGCATATGTCATAGTATATTCTAAAAGTAATAATGTAATGCTGTAAAATGTAATAATGAATAAGCATGCAGTTGCCCCGAATAAGGCCATGTGTGGCCTTATAAAGGTCTATGGTGGCCTTGTTAGGGGCACAGAGTACTTTATTCAAGATTCCAAACTATTTACACTTTTAAACTTTTAGGTACCTAGTGTCAAAGAACTTGTAGTAGCTGCGATACATTAAAAATAATGGTATAATTTTTATAAAGATTTTATGGTGTTACTAATTCTATTGTTAATATTTTAAAGATAATATAATTATAGCTTGACAAAACTTTTATTTGACCAGTACCAATATTGTTACAGTTACACAGATAATAAATATTATATGATCTTACGAAACATAGAATTATTCTTATACGTTTTAATTACAGATAAATATGGCTCCCGTGCAGTCAAAAGTGCGGAGAGCTCAGTGGACAAGTGAGCAAATGAATGCAGCCATATTAGCCGTCCGCAGTGGGCGTTCTGTCAAAGGTGTGGCATCTGAATTTGGTATTCCTCGAAGAACATTACGGAATCATGTGATATCAGGTAGTACAGACAGAAAATTGGGATGGTCTCCTGTCTTGACCATAAAACAAGAGATAGAGTTATGTCGAAGGCTCTTTCGGCTAGCAGATGTTGGTATGCCTATCACAAGTAATGTTCTAAAGAGAAGTGTTTATTCATTCTGCAAAGAAAATGATATTATTAACCCATTTAACCCATTGAAGAGCAAAGCTGGACGCCGGTGGCTGGAATTATTTCTGAAAAGGCATCCAGATGTAGCGAAACGCAGAACGCAACATCTTAATCCTGGAAGAACTTCGAAACTTAATCCTTACATTGTCAGAGATTACTTTGCCAAACTCAGAAATGTCATGTTAGAATGTGATGTAGCTGATAAACCTCATTTGATATACAATGTTGATGAAAAAGGTTGTAGATTAACTCTACACCATCAACAACAGGTTTTTGCTCGTAAAGGTGTTAAAAGGGTTCACATCATAGCATCGGAGCATGCAGAGAATATTACAGTTGTAACATGTAGGAATGCTATGGGACAATTTGTGCCACCAATGATTTTATTCAAAGGCAAACGACTGAAACCTGAATGGGAAGAGAACTTGCCACCAGGGTCCAATGCTGTAATGACACCAAAAGGAAGCATGACACGTGAAACTTTCTCAAAGTGGATTGAACATTTTGCTAAGTATATAGCCAGCGTAGGTAGACCACTGTTAATCTTTGATGGTGCTTCCTCGCATCTAGATGCGAATATTGTTTCAGCTGCGGACAGACATAACATAACACTGTTTTGTTTACCTAGCAATACTACCCACGAGCTGCAGCCCTTAGACAAATCTGTTTTTAAGTCATTCGAGTCATTTTGGGATGACGAAGTCTTGAAATTTTGGATGACTCATCCCGATCGAAAAATAAATCGCAGCACATTTGGAAAAATATTTTCCACAGTATGGCTCAGGTCTATGACTCCAGAAAATATAATCTCAGGATTTAAAGCAACAGGAATTTACCCTTATAACCCGGATATTGTCCCTGAAGTAGCATTTGCTCCTGCCTCTTTGACTGACACTCAATCCACAAATGATGGTCCCGATCTAACCTGTGTCTGAAAAGACACTTCACAAATGAACAGGGAACAAATAGGCCTACCTTCTTCTGCATCACCACACTCAGAATCAGAAGATGAACCTTCAGTTCCCACATTAAATGTTCCTTTTCAGTATGTTTCTTCTCGGTCAACTGTGTTAGAACCTCATGTTACAAATGTGTGTGCTGCAGTTCGTGCACTGACAGACACTATTTCCTCTACTCCAACAAACACCCTCGCCCAAAATTCCGTTGATTCTATCAACACTTCTGGTCGAACACTCTCGGCAATCTTGGCCACACCAAAGTTTAAATCACAAAAGACCCAGTGACGTAAATCCATCAATTCGAAGGCTCAAAAAGTCGTTAAATCTTTATTTCAAGAAAAAAATTCAAGAGCAGTGACTAAATCTCCGCGAAATAAAGTGCCTAATAATCTACGCAATCAAGTAGGGAGACTGACTTTAAGAGAATTGTCACAACCAAGCACCAGTGGAACTCTGTCACAGCCAAGCACCAGCGGAATTCTGTCACAGCCAAGCACCAGCATAACTCTGTCACAGCCAAGCACCAGCGGAACTCTGTCACAGCCAAGCACCAGAGAAACACATCATAGCAGAAAATTCAAGTCATCTGACAGCTGGTACTGCTTCCTTTGTGACCAAGATCGTCTTGCTGATATACGACTCTGTGCAAGTTGTAAGCAGTATGTGCACGAGGAGTGTGTTGGATTGTCAAAATCAGACAAAGAGATCTTCTACTGTCCCGAGTGTGCCTAAAATGTTTTTGTGCCCCTGACAAAAAGCTACTTATTCTGAAGTTTATAAAATCTTCAGAGGTTGTTCAGCTTCTTGTGTGTTATATTGATACAATAATTGTGAACAAATGCTAAGAGTGTGTTGGACGAATTAATCAAAGAGATTTTGCATTGTCCTCCATTTTCCAATTTTTTGCTTTTATGAATAGTCATTTTAAAGTATTTAATACCATCAGAGTTTGTCAAGCTTCTATTGTGTTATTTTATAACAATTAAATACCATTCCATACCTGTTCCGATTTTTTTTGTAACTTGTCTGTTAAAATATTATTATGTGGCCTTATTTGAAGCACCTCGCTCCTAACAAGGCCACTTTGCACTGTTTCGAGTAAAAATAAATATATGGCTAACTATGAACATATTGGAGTTAAGAATTTTTCAACATGATTAGAATGGATCAAACAAGGTTTGATAAAATTGTGTAACTCCTATTATTTATTTAAAAAATTTGAAAAATTCATTAAAGCTTAAGGTGGCCTTATTTGGGTCAACCACCTTACTAAAAAAAGGTAGCACATTTGGAAGAAAATTCGACAAAAGGAATGGGTACGCAATACACACACAGGACACAAAGTGTACATCCAATTACACACACAGGACACATACTGTTCACGTAATACATGCAATGAGCACGCAATGTAAACACAATACACACTCTGGACATGCAATTGACACGCAATACACGCAATGAACATGCTATGTACACCCAATAAACACACTGTACATGCAATTGACACGCAACATACACAAACACACACACAGAGATCACACATTTGACTAAAAGGAAGCACATTTGGACGAACATTTCGACTTTGTGTGATATGTTCTCATCAGTAAGATATGTTAATATAGGCTTAACTACGTAAATTTAACGAAAAGGACGTACATTTTCACGAACATTCAATTTAATTGGACGCGATCGCCAATTTTACGATAGGATATAATGCCTCCAAAAGTCATTGGCTCCAACAGTCATTTTCTCCAATAGTTTTTGGCTTCAAACAGTCATTGACTCAAACACTCTTTGTCTCCAACAGTCTTAGGCTCCAACTGTTTTTTTCTCCAAAAGTCAATGGCTTCAAATGTATTTGGCCTCAAGTCTTTTGGCTCCAACAGTTATTGGTTACAACAGTCTTTGGCTCCAAAAAGGTCTTTGACTCTAACAGTCTTTCGCTTCAAGAGTAAATGGCTCCAAAAGTATTTTAATCCAAAAATTCTAAGTCCTAACTTCTATTTAGCTACCAGACTAGGAGGCTAAGAAGCAACGAGACTTCCGAACTACAAGACTAAAAGGCTTCTACAAACTACGAGGCTGCAAGTCTACGAGACTACATGGCTATAAGTCTTAGTAAATAGTTCTTGTTTTGACTAGAATATTATTCGACTTGTTGCGGGTATACATGCGAGTTCCCAGACAGCGGGATTTTCATTTGGTTACTGGCTGCGGCGTTGTAAGGATCACATAAGTAGTTTGTCTCATATAGTGCATAATTCGCGTAATTACCTGTTCTTGTGAACTCTATGGCATCTTTACAGTCTTTTACGTCGAACTCGATGTAAGTTATACCATCATCTACGGGAACCCTGGCTTCAGCGTCGACGATGGTGGCGCAGATCCCGTTGACAACGCCGACGACAACACTAAAGGAGACTTCAACAGTCGTGGTACCACCAGCAGAAGAGAGCTGAATGACAACAGTGCTAGCTGCAGAGGAAAACTCGACGAATGACTTTTCACCATTTATGGAGAGTAGTATACCTACTAATGGGGATACTGGCCCAGGCTTCAGACTAAGGATTGATGATTTGGGTTTCGGCTGTGGATTGTGACTTACCGGCGGCCGTTTTGGATGAACTTGACCTTCAAAATTTACCAAAAATGACTAAAATTCCTAAAAATGTCCCTATTTCGAGATATTAATTGTCGTTTGAGGGAAATTTTCCCATATTAGGCCTATAGGCCAGTAGTGTTAAACATCCAATTCGGAAATAATTCCTACAAAAGGTTTTTTTGTTTCAATGGCTTCATTTGTGACCCAATATGACTCTCCTAAGTTTTCCCCCTCGGGGGAGTTGTGGAAAAGTGGTGGGGGGTGAAAATGTACCCCCAAAAGGGGTGTTTTTACGGTTTTTTGCTTTTATCTCCCACACTAAACAAAATATTTTAAAAGTACATTTCATAAGAGTTATAGAGCATTAATCTCTGCGTTGAATGGTACCAAGAACAATTTTTTTTGGACAATTCGTTACCAAACTACAGCAGCTGAAAGTTTGACCAATTTTCAATATCAGTGTAAATGGTTGGTTTTAACTACAGGTTTTAGACGGTGTCTTATTCAAAAATGAAAAATTAGCCAACTGGCCCAAATGTCAACATTAATTACAATGGTTGTTTTAACTTCAGGTACAGAATTTGGTCACAAACAGGATAACAATAATACACTATACAAAATTAGTATATTTATATTAACATGAAGATGACCTCGGGAGCAATTTGCCTCTTCATTCTGCGGAGCCGCTCTGCAGATTTGATGCTTTTGGTACGCAGGTCTTCGGGGTAGCCATCAAAAACCACAGTGGTAGCTTTTCTGTTGTAGTGGCATTTCAAGTAATCAACATACTTGTTGATAATACATTGAAAGGCATCGCCATTCTTCCAAACCACTCGGTGTAATAAAAATCCTCCATCAATGACGTGAGCCGCTCCATCGAGGTTAACTTCTCCTACAGGATCAAAAAAGTCATAAAGTACAAACTTAGGTGCCTTCCTCATTCCAACCTCATCGAATAGAGACAGGGGATATGGTGCCAGCTTGTATTGGAAGAATTACCTTAGCTCTTCATCCGATTTCTTGAGGAGTGCGATACGGTGAAATATTGTCTCAGGATTGACTGGTACATCCTCCCCATGAATGGTAAACTTTGACTTGAAACCTTGAATGTTCATGACGCGATTCTTTCTGATAAACTTGATTTGGTCAAAGTTTTGTCCCACCAAGGTAAACATTGACGAATTCCCAATTTCAAAGGCTCTGTGACAGTTTATTGATTCATCTCCCATGACACCTGTACTGATAGACATCATGATGTCGCTTGCTGGAAAAGGATCGTGAGATTGAAACCACTCCACAAACTTCTGTACATCTCCATTATCATGTTGGACTCTAGCATCTCTGGCATCAACATACTGCTCTGAGGTGGTGAATGAAACCCCGCTAAAACCCTCGACCTGTTGTGTCACTGTTGTAACTATTGGCATGGTGATTGCCCATCTGCTGAGAGTACTATCTGAAACACCACGACCATGACTAAGCCTTCCACTACTTCTTAATGAGCGCATGAGGGTCTGCTCAATGGCCATGCCAGACCAAATCCCACTCCAAAATTTGTCAGATCTTCTGATTGTAAAGCATCCATTCAGCTCAAACCTCTCATACTCTTTTTGAGAAAGTTTCTCTTGTAGGTCCATCATGTCTTGCAGATAGAGCTGCGCTGACTTAGCATACAAAAAATGCCCACTTGCATGGAAATAGGGCAACATCTTCTTCACTGTACTCAGATGCAGCTCCCAGTCACCAGTCCTCTGCCTGTATGAACTGCTTCATTAGGGTGGTCATTTTGAAGTAGAGCACCCGTAACTTGGCAGTGGGACCATTATCCTCAATTTCTTCGAGTTTCTCAGTGAACAGCTGCTTCAAATATTCGTGATAAAGTTCTTCCGAGGGAGTCTTTGAATGGGAAGGTTCTTCTTCTGAGTCCTCATTACCCCTCATTTTCGTAAGGATGACATTTGCAAGAGCCAAATTGCAGAGAGTATGTGCATGAACTGCCCTTGAATAAGCCCGCCCAGCCATCATTTGTTCTGTTGATGCTTGGGCATAAGCAATGCTGAATAGCTCTTGCAGCCCACTTCCATTCATGATGTAACCTATGGTTCACAGGTACGACATTAAAAGATGAAAAAAACCCAACCGTACAATGACTATGTTCAACTCAGAATCGAGAGTGGAAGATGACACTATCTCACGTGCCTTTAGATGGAGAGGCTGGTCAAATGTGACAAAACAGACATTTTGGTCTAGGATCTTGCATTTTTCAACTGCTGAGAGAAGTGAAGTATAGATTGTGTCATAGTTACTGGGAGGTGCATTGATGAATGGAATGAAAACCGCGAGTGATTTTGAGTAGGGTTTTGAGGACATGAGCTGCTCCATAAAACCATACCAACCTGGGAGTTCATATCCTTTGATTTTCCCACAATCCAGTCGAAATCATCCTGTTGAATGATTACGCTGGAGAAATTTTCCCTCAAGTCCTTAAACACAATGTTTTTGAAAGGTGCTCTGGTTTTTTCAATTGTTGTTATTGGAATCACACCAAATTTTCCTACAATGCTTGCTTTTGGAACAGTACTGACTCTAGCTATAGCTTTACTACTTGAAGATGCAAAAATCGCTGGAGTTACACAGTGGATAACACCCATAGCACGGAAAGTATTTGAGCCATCTATGGTGTCAACATTGAAATCCACATTGTCCCAAATAAATTGGGAAAAAGTGTCTGGATGAACAGAGCTGGGTGGATGGTTCATACATGATACCTCAAAAATTCTGGCTTCCTCATAGGAACAGCAGAACTATAAACCATTGTCTATTTAAATCATATCCCTTGAGCCATATTTCCTGGCCAGGAGGGCCCCGACCCCAACTTGGAGGGGTGAATGGAACGACCTTGGTCTGGTGGCTGATATTACTGTATGGGCGATAGAAGTCACTCTGTTTTTTTTCTTTTTTAAGTGTTCCTCGTTTGCCTTTCAATATGATAGAACCAAGCAATACCTGCAAGGTTTGTGGAACATCATCCTCGCAGGTTTCAACAAAACGTTGTGGGTCTGGATAGGCATCAAGGGAGTACACTTTTGCACGGATATCTTCCCTGATTATGTCAGCTGCAGCTCTAACAATTCGTAGGCGTTCTTCCTCCGCATTTGCTTGTTTAGATTCATACCATTGTTGGGTCAAAATTTTGTAGTTAGTATTGCGGAAACAGAGTACTGTCTCTCGGTTTTGACCAACTGATATAATAATGTCACTCCCGTAATGGTCTTCCTACCTTCTCTTCAGTTGTTTATCGGTCGCTTTAGGGCCAGAAAAATCTTTCATGATCTCTTTCATCTAAAACTGGCATTCTTCTTGCATGCTCTCAATGTAATTGCGAACATGTTCAAAAGAAGCAGTGATGTTTTCATCTGGGGGCCTACCCTTGGAACTGTGAACAGGTAAAACAAATTTTCTCATGCAGTTCTGATGGTATCTCCCATCACTGGCAACCAAATCACTCACTGTAGCCAAGCGTGATTTGACTTCTTCCGCCCACTGGTCTCCCCGGAAAGCTGCAGTTTCTAACACATTGTTCTTGAAATTTATAGTAGTTACTAAACTGACATTTACTCACCGATTAACATTCAGTCTTAGTTGTTGGGAGATGAAATCATCACTGGCACCCTTGTTACAAAAAAGTGTTCTGAAATTAAACCCCGACTGACCTGCTCGGCATTGACGTACTCTACTCCCACTTGCTTTCATTGCAGCAGTCACATTCTTCTCCCTGGTGTAAGATTTATGACATGAGATGTGTAGCTTTACAGTCTCACATGTCTGAAAGAGAGTACGCATTCCATCACCTCGTTTCTTACTGCACTCAACCAACGTTCTGATTCCTCTTGCTTTCACTGTCACAGCCTCACCCTTCTCTATTGTCACTTCACACACAGCACACGTATTCGTCATATTGTATCGCGCGGAAACATGTATCATATAACTGCAGGTAACTTTTTTTTGCTAGTTTTGCTTGCATTTGCGTGGTTTGATGCCTTACCTGCGCTCTGTGTGCGCAGTTACACGGCGTCCGAGGCGTAGTTGCTTGAGGCGCCGTGTGATGTCTCTGCATGTCGGGCGCCCTTTGGTGCTAGTGCTAAGGTCGAGTTGTGAGCAGGGATTTTTATTTCGGCGGTTGATACCGTGTAGGAATATTTTGTTTGGCAGTTAGTGCCGTGACTGTTGTTAGATTGTTACCAATCGAATTTATGCCTTTATGTCTTTGCTTCAAGTGTAGTTGAAACCAACCATTTCTGCTGTTGTTGAAAACTTGTCCAACGTTAACCTGCTGTAGTTTGGTAACGCGTTGGCCGAAAAATTCGCTTTTGATACCATTCGACGCAAAATTTAATTCTTAAAAAATGTTATGTAAAATAACTGTTTCATAAACAGGTTATTTGAAGAAATTTGAGAAAAACTGATATTAAAACGAAAATTATTCGTAAAATTAAAAAAATTTATACGACTTTCACCTTTTGTAGTTTAGCAACGGGTGGTCCAAAAAAAATTTTCCCTGGTTTTATTTACACAGAATTTAATGCTCTACAACTTTTATAAAAGGTACTTTTCAAAATTTTGTTAAGTTCAGGGGATACAAGTGAAAAACTGCAAAAGTATCCCTTTTGAGGGTACATTTTCACCCCCACCACTTTTCCACAACTCCCCCGAGGGGGAAAACTTAGGAGAGTCATATTGGGCCATAAATGAAACCACTGACGCAAAAAAACCTTTTGTAGGAATTATTTCCGAATGAGGTGATTTTTGTGTTTAACGCTACTGGCCTACTATTCCTCAAAAAAAAAAAAATGGAATTAAAAAAAAACTTTTGCCTTATAAAGTACCAAAATTCTTCATTGAGGTTTACATTCTACATGCGCAAGCCTCCGATCAGTCTCTGGTGGGTATCATTTACCTTGACATTGATCATAAATTTTAAATTCTTTAGGAAAATTTTTAAAATTAACAATAAAATCTTATTTATCAAAATAAAATAAATAATTATTTTAAGAAACCGTTGCACATTTAGTTACTTATGCCATCTTGGTTCCTAGATCGTTGCATTTTCTGTCTGTCGGCCTGTCTGTCTGTCTGTCCGTCTGTCTGTCTGCTTCTGTCTTAGGAGTCTGTTGTCTGGGCGCTGAGAGATTTCCCATTGATGATTAAGTTGCATTTTCGTTACTGCCATTTAATCATCATTGGGAATATCTTAGCACGAGGGAGTTACAAGCCTTTTTAGGAGCTCTTGTCCTCCCTTTGGGTAATCATAGTGTGTAAGGATTGAGGGAGCTAGGCCCCCCTACCTATTGTCTTTAATTTGTTTTCCTGGCATTTACAAGTCATCCCCAGCAGTCGTTTGTAAAGCGCAAGTGTGCTGCCACAATTGCCCCTGGTCAGGACCGACAAGCCCTTTAATACCAGTAGTACAGAGGGCGCCAGTGCTGCGGCGGGGAAGCATAACTACTGGGGATGGAGAGGTGATGTGGAAGGGGAAATCTACGAACTGAACAGGTGTTGGAAAGGGGGAACGACGAGAAGAGTGGAATGAATCGCTGGGCTAAGCAGTCAAGGCAAGAAGCACATGGTTCATTACCTAAAATTACTTTTTTTTTTTGCGTCGATCAAGTATCGAACCAAGGACGGTAAACGATCGATTCAATCAATTTATTTATTGAGTGATATTTGATGAAATGTTGAATTTTCCCGAATTTATAACTAAATAACTACGAATTTTCAAGATGTCGTCCAGATTTCAAGATGGCGGGAGCCACAGTATTAATAAATTATTATTACTACAATCTAGTGGGTAAAAATTAACTAACATATCAACAGTGTACTCTAGCAGATGAAAACATGATGGCGGACGTGACGACATACTAGCTGGTGATATATAAGTAAGTTGGGGTAACTGGGCCATAGATTTTCAACTTTTTTCATATACTATACTTTTAACACATTATAATTTTACTAAAATGTATAATTTTCAAAAATCCATGTATGACACATATGTTAGAAATTCTTAGGAAGTCTGCTTAAGCTGTGATATTTATTTTTATTATATTTATTATATATATAAATATTTTATATAATTTTAAAATACAGGTGGGCCCAGTTACCCTGATAATGGGGGTAAGTGGACCACCCAAGTCTATTTCTTATAAGAAACTACAGAATCTGTGACTGGGTAACTGGGTCCAATGCTTGCAAATGTACAAATAAAAATAAAAATTTACCCCCTTTTAGGAATAATTTTTTAAAGCAATTACCAATGTTGCAAGACTGATTTTTGTGAACATCAGCTATAAATTAACACAAAAACAGTTTAAAAATACAATGTAAAATAAGTAAACTTACTCATACTCAAACAACCTTTTAACTCAGGAACACTGAAAATTCCACGTTTGTTCACAGGGATTGGGGGTCTAATCAATCTTAAAATATCTTCTTCATACCACAAAATGTCCTCCTCTTCTGGCCATCGCCAGTAAGTTAAACCAGCACTCTTCATGTGTTTTATTTGCACTTGGTCTCTATCTAAATCCACAACTTGTCCAGGATATTGATACCATTATACAATACAATAACATAGTCATCTTTGATAACAGAGATAACAGGCACAACTTCGTCTGATTCACAGTCCGCAATGCTCATACGTGATGAGCCATCATCATCAGAGTCTGAATTCACACTTGAAGGTTTCGCCTTTTTAAACTTACAGAGGCCAGAAGTTTAAGGTAATGGGTTTCCTAAATATACTGAAGTCAGTGGCTTAGATACAATGTGGAATATTTCGACAATGATGTCTTCAAAACTTCGTTTTACATTTACATTGTTGGGCATCTTAATAACATCAGAGCTCTTGTCAAATACTCTATGAGCATTAGGCGTATTGTTGGCACCTTCCTGGCCATCAGGAGTCTTGTCTGCATCAGGCTGGTCATGAGAACTGTTCTCTGTATCAGTAATCTTGTCGGCATCTGCCTAGGCATCAGGAGTCTTTCCAACATCAGCCAACATTTAGTTCTTGGATGAGTTGTAAGAAACTCTTTTTTTGAATTTTTACAAGCTTTAAAAGAATTAATTTCTCCAACAAAATTCTACCTAAACAGGCCTTCATCTTGATTAACTTAATTGCAACTTATTAAAATAACATAAATAGTATAGTTACCTACTTATATTAGGTTAGGTTAGTAGCAACTTATTTAATATAAGCATAAGTGGTTCAGTGTGGGGTAACTGGGCCATACATGGACCCAGTTTCCCTGAATGTATGGCCCAGTTACCCCAAATCACTAAATATGATGGGGCAACTGGGTCATAACACTCCACAGACCTATAAAATGCACGAGAGGTTAAAACACTACACGGAATGTTATTTTGACATTAACTGAGCTAAAATTTCTTACATTCGATTTTCAAGAGATAAAAAAAATACTTACAAAAATTTTTGAATTCACCTTTGTAGAGACATGTTTTGTGATCACAAATACAAAAAACATTAGCAGCCATAAAACATTATTCAGTCAAGCTGGAGACCAAATGGCTGTTGTTTTGTATAATTCTGCTTACCAGTGTTGACACAACAGAGTTGAATTTCCCTCTTATATGTTCAGGGAAAATCTGGGAGGGGATGTCCCAGTTACCCCATGGGCCCAGTTAAACCAACTTACTAACTTGTCATTAGTGGAGGGAGGTCAGTCTGCCGGAGGCTTCCTTGGAAGAAGGATCTGTCATAGTTATTTTTGCCCCCACCGGGTTCGTACCGAGGACTCCATGACGTTTTTTTAAAATAATAATTTATTAAATTTTGATTAGTTAAATTTTTTATAAATTTAAAATTCTTTCTCATTAAAATCTGATGATAATTACTGATTTTCAATATGGCGGCCGTAACATCATAATACAATATGGCAGAGTGTTTTTATTTATAATTTATTCTTTTTGTAAATTTAATATTTTTCCGATTTTCTAGCATAAAAACTATGGATTTTCAAGATGGAGTTAGTAACGAAAATGCAACGATCTTGGATCCAAGATGGCATCAGCAACTAAATGTGCAACAATGACCATACACATCCAAGATGCCAGGAGTAACAAAACGAGCAACTCTTCTAGAATCTAATATGGCGATCGTAACAAAATGTGCAACAGTTTCTTAAATAATAATTTATTTAAATTTGATTATTAAAATTTTTATTATGAATTTAATTTTTTTTTCATAATTTCTACCATAAAAATCACGGATTTTCAAGATAACGGTCGTAACGATAATTCCAGCGGTTAGACCAAAATCGAATATGGAGAGTGTGACGTAAGAAATTTTTATTATTTTTTTAATTTTTTATTAAGAATTTTGAAATATTTTATTAATAAATAATATGTTTCTCTTGCCAGGAATCGAACCAAGGGCTGAAATTGATTAAGTAACTAAAAATTTGAAGTAAGCATTTTTTTCCTCGTAAATTTTGTTCAAAAATTAAAGAATTTGAATTTTATGGTCAAGATCGAGGTCAAGGTCCTTATATCAGCGGTTTATGGCGGTTTGCTTTTAGGAGTCTTGAGCCATTTTTAGGAATGTGTGTTCATTTTAAGGCTTTTGAGATTTTTGAATTCCGATTTCTTTTTTTAGAGTAGATCGGGAAATTATCTCTCAAAATGGAAATTCTTATCTACAAATAGGGAAATTTTTAGAAATTTTAAGTCTTTTTGGCATATTTTGAAGGTCAAGGTTATCCAATATGGCCACCGTGACGTCACAATCCACAGCCGGAACCCCAATCACAAATCCTCAGCCTGAAGCCTGGGCCAGTATCCCCATTTGTATACTTCTATGCAGACATCAATGGTTGGTTATTCGACAACTACTATCGTGCATCGATGCCGTTACCGTGACAAGATTTTCTGAAACAACAGTAATGCTCGACGACACGAAAAGTGAGAGTGTGAGAAGAATCTACCTCGCAAAAAGGTTTTGCTGTAACCAATGTCGCAAGCAATTTGAAGGCATAATAAGTTGAGAAGACACTTAAAGACATGCAAAGGTACTGTTGCGCGGCAGAAAGAAAAGGTTTCGTTAAAACTTTTATTGATTGATTCGCTTAAGAGTACACCGGGAATTGGTACAATTGCAGCATCATCAGTATCCAGTTCAGGTCTGATAGGATCATCTTCGTCGACTAGACATCCTTGCTTCTACTGCGATATGTCGTTTGCATTTGTCCATGATGCACGAAAACATGAGTGGAGTAAATGCATGAAGAATCCATCCCGTATGAAGTTTCGCTGCGAAAAGTGCCATGTTTGGTTCCCTTGTATTGACAATTTGAGACGACACGCAAAAAAACTGTAAAGGTAAAATCAATACGCCTACTGTAGAACTAACTGCAGAAATTTCAAATCATCGGTATCGGTTGGAGACGCGTATGCGTACTAGCACACAAACAGATGGGCAGAAACCGATTTCGGCGATGCCTGGACATGAAACTATACCCAAAACTGTGTTTGGTGCATTACAGGTAAATATTAATTTATTTTTCTTGGCAAAATCAGCTTTTTGTGAAATTTTGAAAGACTACTATTATCTAAATACGTTTAGCTGAGACGATATCAGGAAGAACATTATCAATCAGCTTACTGATGAAGTAACTACATACGGACCTTTAAAATATAACTTGTGGTTGGACTCTGTACATGGCAAACCATATTCGTTCGAGGAAAAATTGAAGAAGTGTGCATTCAAGTCAGTGAATACTCACATATACAATTCCGACGATGTGAAGCAGTCTGTTAAACACAGTATCGAGAAACTCTGTCTTCAGTAAACCGATAGAAGCTAAAATTAGTCAGTTCAAGCTAATGCAGAACTAAATCTTTATAAGATTAATAACTTTAGCAAGTGTTCATGTAGTAGAACATAAATTATGTAATAAATTGAATTCTTAAAAAAAGTTTTTTTTGAACCTGTAAATTTTATGTTAAACTATGTGATATTTAATTAAAATTATTTATTTTGGCATCGACCCAAGGACCGAACCGAGGAAGGATATTGATCCAATAAATTAGTAAATTAAAGAATGATTTTTCGATGATTTTTGGAAATTTTCTCGTATTTCTAGGTAAATTATTACGAACTTTTAAGATGGCAATCAATATGTCCTCATCGACTTACTACTGGCTGGTTTAGCAAGTATTCTAAGCTGCTTTTAAGACTTTTTACCATATTTTATTAAATAAGATATTTCATAACTTAATACTACCTTTTTTGCATCGATCTAGTATCCAACAAAGGATAGCAATCTATTGAATCAATCAGTATATTAATTGCATATTTTTTTTTTAGCTAATTTCGGAATTTTTCGGGAATTTTCCAAGATGGCTTCCAAATTTAAAGATGGTGGGCACCACAGTAATAATAAATCATTACTACACTCTAGCAGGTAAAAATCAAAGTAACATGGCACTAGTACAATCTTGCAGATGAAAACAAGCTAGTGTGGCCTGTAGTAGACGAAAACTAGATGGTGGACGTGACATCATACTAGCTGGCGATATCCTAATATATACCTTGGCATTAGTGGTGGGAGGTCAGTCTGTCAGTGGCTTTCATGATAAAAGGATCAGTCGTCATTTTTTCCCTTTTTTTGCTCACCAGGTTCGAACCGAGGACTCCATGATGTAAGTGCAGGTCTCATTAAAAAATTATTAAAATTTGATTATTTTTTTTATAAATTTCTTATTTTTTCCAAAATTTTCTGACAATAATTACAAATTTTCAAGATGTGTAAATGACATCATAATCCAAGATGGCAGAGTGTATTTTATTAAATTTTTATTAATTTTTTTTTATAATTTTTAAATTGTCTCGTTTTTCTAGCATAAAAAATACGAATTTTCATGATGGTGTCCATAGCGAAATTTGCAACATTCTAGAATCCAATTTGGCGGTCGTAACTAAACAAGCAACGATGACATCATACACATCCAAGATGGAGGGCGTAGTGAAACATGCAATGTTTCTAGAATCCAAGATGGTGACCATAACGATGTGTGATACGGTGTTGTAATAATTCAAGATAGTGATTTTGTATTAAAATTTGATTTTTAAATTTTTTATTAATAAAAAATTTTTTCTTGATTTTCTAGGGTAAAAATACGTATTTTAAAGATGGCGGACATGGCATCCTAATTGACAGGGTCATGATCTCGGAGGTTTTGAATATTTTTTTGTTTTTATTTAAAAAATTTCCAGTGATTTTCTGTTATTAAGTAAAACTGTGATGGTTTTCTCCGTGTGCTCCTGATTATTTCTGTGGTTTCTTCAAGTGCTTCTGGCTATTTCTGAGAAACAAATCTCTGCATGAAGGATTTTTTACTTAATGAAACAAGTAATTGTATTCCGAGTTACATTTTATTTGTGAATTTCTACTACTTAATCAGCACTTGCAATAATTTTACCAGGTGTAATTAAAAAAATAAACAACTATTAATCAGTAAAATAATAAAATCTGAAACATCTGAGAAACACTAACATGCCAGACGAACTTCCTTCTCCTTGGTGTCTAGCGAAGCCATAATTTTGCGATCGTTAAGGAACATCCCGCATCCCACACAAAAGAACTAATTAATATTTACCTGCAAGCAATATGTGGCGTCATATGTTGACAAAAATCAGGACTACTTTATACAGGTTCCTATGCATGAGATAAATCAACTCTCGCAGCTGAATTGCGTCCAAGACAGAGTCAAGTAGTCTCGTAGCCACGTAGCCTTGTGTTCAGATTGCTTCGTAGTCCTGTAGCCTTGCAATCACGTAACCTTGTGTTCTGGAAGCTTCGTAGTCATGTAGCCTCGCAATCACTTAACCTTGAGTTCTGGAAGCTTCGTAATACTGTAGCCTCGCAATCACGCAACCTTGTGTTCTGGAAGCTTCGTAGACCTGTAGCCTCGCAATTACGTAAAATTGTGTTCTGGAAGCTTCGTAGTCCTGCAGCCTCGCAGTCTCGTAACCTTGTAGACTCGTAGTCATGTAGTCTCGTAACCTCATGGCTCGTAGTCGCGTAGTCATGATGCCTTGGAGCCTCGTAGACTTGTAGCTACGTAAACAAGTAGCTTTGTAATCTTACAACATAATGCTGCTGGAGCAGTAGGAGCCAAAGAGAAAATTCAACCGAAGACAGATGCAGCAATTGGAGCCCTGTAGACTTGTAGCTTCGTAGTCAAGTACTCATGTAGACAAGCAGTCCTGTAGTCTGGTATCTTCGTAGCCTGCTAGTCTTGTAGTCAAATAGCGCTAGGCTATTTGGAAACAAATACTTTTGACGTCATTGATTGTTGGGGCCAAATACAGTGGGAGAAAATGACTGTTGGAGCCAATGACTTTTGGAGCCAAAATACTGTTGGAGCCAATGACTTTTGGAAATAAAAACTGTTAGATTAGGCCTAAGACTATTTGGAGTCGAATACTTTTGACGTCATTGATTGTTGGAGCCAAAACACTGTAGTGGCCAATGACTGATGGAGGCATTGTATCCTAACGTAAAATTAACGAACGCAACCTACTGAGTTGAATGTTCGTGAAAATGTACGTCTTTTTCGTAAGATGTACTTCCTTTTTGTTGAATATGCTTCCGATTGTGCTTCCGTTAGTTGATTGTGCTTCCAAATGTGCTTTTTTTTCAATGATTGTGCTTCCAAATGTGCTTCCTTTTTGTGATTGTGCTTCTAAATGTGCTTCCGTTTTGTGAATGTGCTTCCAAATGTGCTTCATTTTCGGTGATTGTGCTTCCAAATGTGCTTCTTTTTCGATGATTGTGCTTCCAAATGTGCTTCGTTTTCATTAAACGCTCGAACTGCGTGAATGTTGTAAGGTCATTGCGTACATTACGTGTACAATGCGTGTATTGTACGTAAATTGCGTGAACTTGTGTGTTCGTTCCGTTTACTGTGTATACTGTGTGTTCATGCCGTTTACTGTGTGTACTTTGCGTTGATTCCGTTTCCTGTGTGTACTGTGTGTACATTGCGTGTCCATTGCGTGAACATTACGTGTTGGAGCTCTTGGAGCACTTGAAGCCGATGGGCAAATGGAGCATTGGAGCCAAATGTAGATAAACCTGATGGCGGGAATTTGAGTTTTTGGAGCTGTTGGAGCTTTGGAGCTGTTGGAGCATTTGGAACTTTGGAGCTTTGGAGCTGTTGGAGCTTTGGAGCTTTATAGCTGTTGGAGCTTTGGAGCTTTGGAGTCTAGCGTATATTGGTGAGATCGAATCACTGAGACGAGAACGTATCACACCGCATCGAATTTTTTCGATCATATGGGCTTCTATGTTTAATATTGTTTTGGCTCGTGTATTATAGTAAATGGTCTTGTTTTAAATTAATCGATCGGTCGCGGGTATATAAGCGAGTCCTAGACAGCAGGTCACTCAGTTTGTTACTGTTGTCGACGATGTAAGGATCACCTAGTATGTTTAATTGGTGCATAAGTCGCGTAATTACCTGTTGTTGTAAACTCGATGGCATCTTTACCGTCTTTACGACGAACTCGATGGAGGTTGTACCATCGACTACGGAAACCCTGACGTCAACACTGGAGGAGACGTCAACAGTCGTGGTACCACCAGCGGAAGAGAACTTAATGACTTCAGTGCTGACTGCACAGGAAACCTCGGCGAAAGCTGTTTCGACCTCGCTGGAGACTTCAATAGACGGTGTTTCGTCAACAACTCGTCGCCTGAGAATTGGAGTGTTCTATGTCCATTGATGTCGGAATTGAGATATAAGCATTTGAAAGTTCAAACAACTATGAATATCATGACATAGAACCAAATAATATTGGTCTTAAATTAAGAACAAACATTTTTATGTGCGTAGACGTGTGTGGATATAGTACAAATGAATACTAATATTAATTTCGTGTCCATAGCATAAAAAAACTAAAAAGTGGACATAGAACACTCCAATACTCAGGCGGCGAACTAACGAATATCGGTACCGTTATTGTGACAAGATTTTCTCAAACATCAGCAATGCTCGTCGACACGAGAAGAGAGAATGTGCTAAGAATCCTCCTCGCATCATGTTTGGTTGTGAGAAATGTCATAAGCAGGTTGCCAGAAAAGATAATATGAAAGTAGTATGTAAAAGTATGTTCTGGCACAGGCTTTAAGGCTGTGGAGCCGATGAGCCGAATCGCCATCTTGGATTGTGACGTCACGGCGGCCATTTTGGATGTCCTTGACCTTCAAAAATTTCCAAAATTGGCCCAAAATTCCTTAAAATTCGCCAAAATTTCTTTTTTTGGACAAAAATCCCGTTAAAATTCTCAAAAAATTCTTCAAATTCAATAATTCGGATTGCAAAAACCTCAAAATACTTTTTGCCTTAGAAATAACTCAAAATCCTAAAAGCGGCTTAAAAGTCCTAAGGGCTAGCTGCTTTAAGCCGCCGAGTTCATGAATTTGAAAATTAGGATGCCATGGCAGCCATTTTGAATTATGACGTCAAGGTTGATATTTCCGTTACGGCCGCCATTTTGAATTTTTTTATTTATTATTCGATTTTCAAGAAAAAAAATTAAAATTTATAAAAAAAAATTAATAAAAACTATTTAAAAACGTACTTATGTCTTTGGTTCGAATCAGGTGATGCCAAAAAATTAAAAAAGGCGACCGATCCTTCCTCCAAAAAAGCCGCTGGCAGACTGACACCCCCACCACTTATGTCACAGTATATACTATATAGTCACCTAGAATGACATCATGCCTGTCATCTTGAAAATCCGTAATTTTAATGCTAGAAAATCGGGAAAATTTTTAAAAATTAATGAAAAAAATTATTAATTAAAATTTAATAAAAATCTTTAAAACATTCGTTGCACTTTTCGTTATGTCTACCATCTTGGAAAAACGTAATTATTTAGCTAGAAATTCGGAAAAAAATCCAAAATTCATCAAAAAATTCACTCATTAAAGAAATGATTGATTCGATCAGTTCATATCCTCGGTTCGATCCCTAGGCGATGCAATAATTTTTTTATTTTATGTAAAAAATATCATTTTCAATAAATAATGATCAAAGTACGAAAAGAAGCATAGTTTCCAAGTCAACCATCATCATACTATAAGCCATTAGGACCGCCAGCTAAAAATAAATTTAATTAATAATAACAGAAATGTGTCAGGTTCGAGAAATAAAACACCACATGTTCTTTTACAAACATGAAATTTATTACATAATTTCTATTCTACGACAGGAACACTTGCGAAAGTTAACGATCTTATAAACATTTAGGCCTGCATCGGCGTGAAATGACTAATTCTTAGCTCCAATCAGTTTATACTAGACAGAGACCAGCCAGAACCTTTACTGATATAGTCCTCCTCTTCTTGACAGAGTTTCTGAATACCATGTTTAACACTTTGCTTTACATCGTCAGAACTGTAAATTAATGCAGCCTATGTATTAAATGCTCACTTCTTCATTTTCTCATCGAACGGATATGGATTTCTATATATACAGTCCAACTATAAGTTATATTTCAAAGGTCCGTTTGTTGCTTCTTCATCAGTAAGCTGATTGATTATATTCTGTCTGATAACATCAAGAACAATAAAAATGTCTTTGACTCCAAATGCTCAACCTGCTCCAAATGCTGAATCAGCTCCAAATGCTGAATCAGTTCTAAAAACTGAATAAACTCCAAATGCTCCAACAGCTCCAAAGCACCAACAGCTCCAAATCTCCAACAGCTATAAATGCTCCAAATGTACCAAGCTCCAACAACTCCAAAGCTCCAACAGCGCCAAAGCTCCAACAGCTCCAAAGCTCCAACATTTCCAACAGCTCCAAATGCTCAATCGGCTCCAAATGTTGAATCGGCTCCAAGTCCTGAATCTTCTCCAAATGTTCCAACAGCGCCATAGCTCCAACAGCTCCAACGCTCCAACAGTTCAAAATTCTAAAGCTCCAAAGCTCCAAATATACAAAGCTCCAACAGCTCCAAAAGCTAAAAATGCTCTAAATCTGCAAAGCTTCAACAGCTCCAAATCTTCAACAGCTTCAAGAGCTCCAAATCTCCTACAGCTCCAAATGCTCCATAGCTCCAACAGCTCCAAAAGCTCCAAAGCTCCAGCAGCACCAAAGCTCCAACAGTGCCATAGCTCCAAAGCTTCAACAGCTCCAAATGCTCCAAAGCTCCGAAGCTCCAAAGGCTCCAAAGCTCCAACAGCTCCAAATTACAACAGCTCCAATGCTCAAAATGCTTCAAAGCTCCAAAGCTTCAAAGTTTAATAGTCAATGGCTCCATAAGTCTATGACTCCAACTGTATTTTGGCTCCAAAGGTCCGATTGCTCAAAGAGCTCCTAGGTTCAAATTGTTCCAAGTGCTCCAAATTCTCGAAGTGCACCATCTGCACCATTTTCATTTGGCTCCAATTGATTTCAATTACTTTTTTTTTATCGAAATTTACATGATACTTGCATGAATTTATTAGTATACATTATGGCTGTCATTTGTGACGATTTATACACTTTTAAGTTATAAGTTATATTTAGATATCAGATTTCGAGAAATGATAGAATCCATTTTGAAGAAAAGAAATATTTTAATTTTTCTTCAAGTTTATACACATGCATTTAATCTAAGCTATTATTGTATATAGCCAGCTTCCCTCAGTTCTTTGAGTATGAAGGATATTTCTTTGATGCTCGAATAGTTTCCTGCACAAAGCGAACCATGTAGAAGTCTTAGCCTATCAACCATTATGTTAGGATCTTCCCATGAGGTATAATCAATCTCTTCTGCTACATTCATCTTCCTTGCATGTTTATAATAAATATTATGATCTCTGGTGTCTTTCGGTTTAACACCAACCACAAGGTCATTTTCGTCATCCAGCCAGATATTATAACAAGCTTGATCAGGATAATTAATTTTATTACGGCGTTTCCATCGTTTTGGTCTTAGGCCGCCATCACAGTCTTCGATCTTGCCTGCTTTAGGTACTTTAGCACAGTACTCAATCATGTCAGCCTCAGATGTGTCAGCACAGTCATCGATCATGTCAGCTTCAGATGAGTCACCACAGTCTTAAATCATGTCAGCATCACAAGCTTGATTAGGATAATTTATTTTATTACGACGTTTCCATCGTTTTGGTCTCAGTCCACCATCACAGTCTTCGATCTTGCCTGCTTTAGGTGCTTCAGCACAGTACTCAATCATGTCAGCCTTGGATGTGTCAGCACAGTCATCGATTATGTCAGCCTCAGATGAGTCACCACTGTCTTCAGTCATGTCAGCTTCATATGATTCATCACAGTCTTCAGCCTTGTCAGCTTCAGGTGGTTCTCCATCTTGCACATTTTCATGGTTTCAATTTAAAACTCTTAGATTGCATCTGGCATTAGTCGCAGAAGCTAACATGTACCCTGGCCCGTTGTCTGTAGCTGTATCAAAACGACATCACTGTAGATACTGCAGCAAGGTGTTTACTTTGAGAAAGAATGCTAAACGACATGAGAGAAGCGTGTGTATTTTGGGTCCTTGTCAAAAACCATTTAATTGTAGTAAGTGTCAGAAATCCTTTGGTAGAAGATATTACTTGAATAGACATCGCACGACCTGCACAACTAAGATGAATAAAGATAACGAAGACGGGGCTACTACATCGCGGAAGAGGAGCGAAGGTGAAATATAAGACGACAATAATGAATACGAAGAATGTAAAAAAGCTAATGCTAATAATACTGCTCTAGATCACGATAATAATTTAAAATTAAAAACAAACGAAGAAAGTAGCAACCTCATTAGAAATGAAAACATATTTAAACCAATATCGAGTTGTCTCCATGAAAATGTGCAAGATGGAGAACCACCTGAAGCTGACAAGGCTGAAGACTGTGATGAATCATCTGAAGCTGACATTATTGAAGACTGTGGTGACTCATCTGAGGCTGACATAATCCTTGACTGTGCTGAACATCTAAGGCTGACAGGATTGAGTACTGTGCTAAAGTACCTAAAGCAGGCAAGATCGAAGACTGTGATGGCGGCCTGAGACCAAAACTAAGGAAAAGCCATAATAAAATAAATTTTCCTGATAAAGCTTGTGATAATCACTGGCTCAATGACAAAAGTGAACTTGTGGTTGGTGTTAAACCGGAAGACACCAGAGATTATAATATTTTTTATAAACATGCAAGGAAAATGAATGCAGCAGAAGAGATTGATTATACCTCATGGGAAGATCCTAACATATTGGTTGATAGGCTAAGACTTCTACATGGTTCGCTTTGTGCAGGAAACTATTCGAGCATCAAAGAAATATCCTTCATACTCAAAGAACTGAGGGAAGCTGGCTACATACAATAATAGCTTAGATTAAATGCATGTGTATAAACTTGAAGAAAAATTAATATTTTTTTTCTTCAAAATGGATTCTATCATTTCTCGAAATCTGATATCTAAATAAAACTTATAACTTAAACGTATAAAAATCATCACCACTGACAGCCAAATTTATACTAATAAAGTCATGCAAGTATCATGTGAAGTTCGATAAAAAAGTAATTAAAATTTGGAGACAAATGAAGATGGTGCTAATGGAGCACTTCGAGAAATTGGAGCACTTGGAACAATTTGAACTTAGGAGCTCTTTGAGTAATCGGAGCTTTGGAGCCAAAAGACTGTTGGAGTCATAGACAGATAGAGCCAATGACTATTAAACTTTGGAGCTTTGAAGCATTTTGAGCTTTGGAGCTGTTGTAGCTTTGGAGCTGTTGGAGCTTTGGAGCCTTTGGAGCTTCGGGCTCTGGAGCATTTGGAGCTATGGCACTGATGGAGCTTTGGTGCTGCTGGAGCTTTGGAGCTGTTGGAGCTTTTGGAGCTATGGAGCATTTGGAGCTGTAGGAGATTTGGAGCTGTTGGAGCGTTGTAGCTTTGGAACTGTTGGAGCTTTGGAGCTGTTCGTGCTTTGGAGCTTTGGAGCATTTTGACCATTTGGAGCTGTTGGAGATTTGGAGCTGTTGGAGCTTTGGAGCTGTTGGAGCTTTGGAGCTGTTGGAGCATTTGGAGCTGATTCAGCATTTGGAGCTGATTGATCATTTGGATTCAAAGACATTTTTATTGTTCTTGACGATATCAGACAGAACATAATCAATCAGCTTACTGATGACGTAGCAACAAACGGACCTTTGAAATATAACTTGTGGTTGGACTGTATATATGGAAAGCCATATCCGTTCGATGACAAAGTGAAGAAGTGAGCATTTAATACATAGGCTGCAGTAATTTACAGTTCTGACGATTGGAAGCAATGTGTTAAACACGATATCCAGAAACTCTGTCAAGGAGAGGAGGACTATGTCAGTAAAGGTTCTGGCTGGTCTCTGTCTAGTATAAAACGATTGGAGCTTAGAATTAGTCATTTCACACCGATGAGGAACTAATTGTTTATGAAATTGTTAACTTTCGCAAGTGTTTCTGTAGTAGAATAGAAGATATGTAATAAAATGTATTTTGCAAAAGAACTTGCGCTTTTTTATTTTCGAACCTGTCACTATAATGCTAAATTGATGTTATATTAAATAAATTTGATATCGTCCAGGGATCGAACCAAGTTTCGAATCAATTTGTAAATTGATTGTAAATTTTTTTGGTGAAATTTGGATTTTTTCCCGAATTTCTAGCTAAATAATTACACAATTCTGAGATGGCACCCAAATGAAAAGATTGCGGGTGTCACAGTAATAATAAATTATTAATGCACTCTAGCGGGTTAGAATAAAACTAGCATGATGGTAATGCACTCTAGCAGACGAAAACAAGATGGTGTCCTCCAGCAGACGAAAACAAGATGGTGGCTCCTGGTAGCATGTACTGAACACAAAATGTCGGATCCATGATGGTCGTCAAGGTCAAGGTTAAATTTCAAGGTCAAGGTTAAATTTAAAGGTCAATGTCAAAGTTCAAGGTCAAGGTATAAGTTCAATGCCAACAGTCGAGGTCAAAGGTATGGTGAACAGAAAATTATACTAAAATGGCATCAGTACACTTAAGCAGACGAAAACAAAATGGCGGCCTCCAGCGGACGAAGACAAGGGGGCGGGCATGACATCATATCAGTTGACGATATATACCTTGGTATTGGTGGTGAGAGGTCAGTCTAGGTGTCTTCTGTGGAGGAAGGATCTGTAGATTTTTATTTTATGCTCTTACCAGTTTCGAACCAAGGACGGGTATCAGTTTAAGTAATCAGTATTCTAAAAAGTTAATTTTTTTATGAATTTTGAACTTTTATTCATTAAAAACGGATAATAAAAAATATTTTAAAGATGGCTTCCGTAACATTAATTGATACAGTGGTGACATAATTCAAAATGTCGGGTGTGATGTAAGATGTTTTTATTACTTTTTATTGAGAATTTTTTTTAAATACATTAATAAATTACTGGATTACTCTCGCCGGAAATCGAAACGAGGACCGAAATCGTTTAAATAACTAAACGTATGAAGTACGCTATTTTTTAAATATTTTGTGGAATTTTTCTGGAATTTATATCATTGAAATTACTGATTTTCAAGATGGCGGCTGTAACGAAACATGCAACGGTATGTTTTTAAATATTATAATCAAATTTTGATCGTTTATTTATTTTATAAATTGTATAACTTTTTTTCATTAAAATCGGATAATAAATATATATTTTCAAGATGTCTGTCATACCGTCAAGCACATTATATATACGATATATATACTTTGGCATAAGTGGTGGGAGGTCAGTCTGCCAGCGGCTTCCGTGGAGGAAGGATCGGTCGTCATTTTTATTTTTGCCTTCACTGTGTTCGAACCGAGGACTCCGAGCTCCATGTCGTAAGTGTAAATTTTTTATAATTTTTTTAAATAATTTTTTTAAATAATTTTTTATTTGATTTTTTATTAAATTAGATTAGGTATTTAATTTTTTTATGAATTAAAAAAAATCCGATTTTCTAACATAAAAATATGGATTTTCAAGATGGCGGCCGTAACGGAAATTACAACAGTGATGTCATAATCCAAGATGGCGGTTATAATCCTAGATGATGTCAGAGTCTTATTGGAGGCTTTAGACATGGATGCCTAAGCCTCTTTTAGGACATTGTGTTGTTTCTAAGGCAAAATGACTTTTGAGATTTTTAGAAATCCTAATTTTCGAATTGTAGAGTTGTTTGGGAATTTTTGACGGGATTGTTTTTTCAAAAAATGGAAATTTTGCTGATTTTTTGGGTAAATGTATGATAATTTTGGCTAATTTCGGCTAATTTTGAAGGTAAAAGGTCAAGGTCAAGGACAAAGTTAAAGTTCAAGGTCAATGTCATCCAAGATGACCGCCGTGACGTCACAAATCCAAGATGGTGGTCAGCTCCTCGCTCCTCACCCAGAACCCGTGTTCTGGGAGCCCCTTTTCTATACTACTCCTGTTTAAAATGATGTTCGCATAACGGTGAATGACACCTTTTGGTTCGGAGACAATTGGCCACAAACTGAATGCACCTGGACGTCGATTACGTGTCTGGCTAGTGAATATAAAGGCTTAAATACCAAGGAGCACAGACTAGAGGTGTCTAGCCAACAACTACAGGATGTGCCTGGCCACCGACTGGTCATGCCTAACCACTAACTGAACGTGTTAACCTGACCTCAATTTAGTAGTGCCTAAACAACAACTGGATGTGTCTAGCCAACAACCTGAATTTGGCTGTAAGCTGATCACTGAATATACATGTCTGACCACCGACTGGTTGCGTCTTGCCACCTACTGAACGTGTATGACCGTCAAATACATGATTGGCCACGGACTGAATGTGGCTGGTCGTCTATTTTGAAAATTACCTGGACTCGTGTTTCGGAGACGCTTGACCTATGTGCTTGGTTTTTTGCGCGAACTGATTAAAATTAACATCGAGTATCGACGAAAAATACATTTTGGCTACTGATTGGTTGTGTTTGACCACCTACTGGATGCGTCTGGCTACCTACTAGATATGACTTGTCACCTCAAGGGCGTTTATAGTGGGGGGGGGGGGGGGGGCACAGGCCCCCCCCCCCCCGAAATCAGAAGAAAAAAATAAAAATTAATAGACCTTGCATGTAAGGCTGATAACTAAAGTTTATAGTGCAGGATAACATTAATTAAGCACTACACAAATATTTTTTAAGAAAATGAAACTATTAGAATTACATATTTTTTTAGACCCTTACAATGTTTCGTAGTTTCGTGGTTGTGCATAAGTTTTTTCAGGCAAAGTGGAACTTTGTTAGACAGGTGATACTCTTACCATTTAGGATTCCAAATCCAATAATTAAAGTTACATTGAACCCCGAATTTACGTATGCTTAGGTTTTACGAGGGGTGGCAAGGGGAGAATATTATCCAGGGGATGGAGAGGTAAGCCATGTCATGATGCCGCCTGCCGCCGTCGCGCCAGCCAGCCGGACTAGTGTCGCGCGCCCACTTACTTTGTAGAAGCTATGTACCGTCGCCGCATTTCTAAATGCAATGTCAGATTTATTTTACTCCTCTTATAGGAACATAATTTAGAGTATTAAAGACCATACAAAATAAATGTTGTGCGTTAACGAATGTTTGTGAGTAGGTACAGCAAAAATAAACCAATGAAAACATTAGCATTCGCTTGTGCCTTTCTTGCGTGGGCTGTCTAAGCGTTACTTCATTGCGCTTCCGCTTGGAGCGCTGAAACTTGTCCTCAATTGTTTACATTGGACTGTCCGTTCTGTGCCCTCCCTTTTCCATAGTTCATTCTTATGTTGTTGGCACGCGTGTTATAATGCTTTATCTGCTTGTCTTTAAAGTTGGTTTATCTGTATCTGTAGCTGTGTTTATTGAGTTGGTGAATGTATCTGCGATCATCTGGATGTTCCTGTTCTGGAATCTTTAATTTTTATTTAAGTAAACTGCATTAATAATGAAGAGACAAGCTTCTATTCAAAACTTTTTTACGAAAAAACAGAGTGTAAATAGACCTGTTAGTGACAGTGCTGACGTTGACTGTGCCAGTAACAATGTTTCTTCTGGTGTCGCAAGTACTAGTGCCGTTGATCCAGCACCAGCTGCGGAAGACTTCAAGCAAGTAAGAAAAAATATATATGATATTGGAAACTATTGTCAAAGCAATTCCGTTCGTTCGTTAACGAATGAAGAAAAAATTACGCTTGTAGAAAATATTTGGAAACCTCATCCTGTATACAAATTTCCTTCTACTTCTAGTAGTTCTTCTAGTTCAAATCATACTAGATCTTTTCAAATGAAATGGCTAGAAGAATTTGAGTGGTTAGCTTTCTCTGAAGAAAAATCAGGGTCTTTTTGTAAATATTGCGTAATATTTTCACACTCCAAAAGTGTAGGAAAGGAGATCACCAAGAAACAGGAGCATTAATAACAAGGGCTTTTAGTAATTTGAAAAAAGCCAAGGAAATTTTTCGTAAACATGAAAATTGCACGTACCATAAAACATCAGTTTCGATTGCTGAAAACACAAAATCAATTGTTACAAAAAAAAAAACTGAGTGTGTTATAAATTAAGTCAATGCTCAAAGGAGATTGAATATTGAAAAAAAAAAAAAAAAAAAAACAGGGAAAGACTGATCCTTATCATACAAACAATAAGATTTTGTGGAAGACAGCAAATCGCACTAAGAGGTCATCGTGACAGTGGACGTATAAGCCTAGAAGAGCCAGAAAATAATGACGGAAATTTTTGATCACTGCTGAGATACAGAGCAAACAGTGGCGATAATGACCTAAAAGACCAGTTAATGAACAGTGGAGGGAGGAGCATGTACACTAGTTCTTTTATTCAAAACGAGCTCATTAACACGTTTGATCATTTAATCCAATCCCAAATTGTGAAAAATGTCAGGAATTCTATTTTTTATTCCGTTTTAGCAAATGAAACAACTGACATTGGCCAAATAGAACAGTTTTCTCTTTGTGTACGGTCAGTGGCGTAGCCAGGATTTGTGTTTGGGGGGGTGTTAAGAAGCATGGCCCCCCCGTATTAAAGCGGGGGGTCCGGGGTTCCTCCCCCGGGAAAATTTGGATTTTAAGGTGTAAAATAGTGCTATTTTAGCAGTTTTCGGTACTTAAATTTAAATATTGTAATGGTAAAAATTTTATTAATTTTAATATGAAATTTGTTTGAGTGATGAATACGAAATTAATTAAAGATTTGGTGCTAAGGGGGGGGGGTTTGAACCCCTAAACCCCCCCCCCCCTGGCTACGCCCCTGTGTACGGTATGTTGAAGACCAGTCATACAATATTAGAGAAGATTTCCTAACTTTTGTCCCCGTTTATGACGTTACTGGGGCAGGCTTAGCTAACACAGTGTTAGAGACCTTGTCAAATTTAGGGCTTGACTTAACGAAAATGAGAGGTCAAGGATACGATAACGCTGCCACGATGAGAGGGCGATTCAGAGGGGTACAAGCTGCTATCAAAGGAAAACTACCACTAGCTTTGTACACACATTGTTCTTCACATAGTCTAAATTTGTGTTTGTCAGATGCAAGTAAAATTCCTTCTATAAGAAATTGTATGGGCGTTATCAAAGAAGTCTGCGGATTCTTCCATATGTCAGCCAAAAGAACTGAAATATTGAAATCAACGATATCTGACTGTTGTCCTGAACAGAAAAAAAATAAACTTATCTCATTATGTGAAACACGATGGGTGGAAAGGCACGACTCAGTGATTTTATTTAAAGAGATTTTAGAACCAATTCTCCACTCTCTTTTGAAAATAGAAGAAGAATTAAGTGACTCAGCACCTAAGGCACATGCTCTTAGTAGTTCTATCAGTCAATTTCAATTTCTTGTTAATATTTTTTTTTTTAGCCAGATGCTGTCAACTACACATAACTTATCTGTGAACCTTCAAAGAAAAAACATAGATCTTTCTCAAGCCATTGCAAATGTTACAAGTGTCTTAGATCTGCTATCTAAACAAAGGGAAAATTCCAATGACAACTTCAAATCCCTGTATGCTCAAGTAAAGGAATTTGCTACAAAACTCGACATTAAAGAAGAGATTCCTAGAGTTTGTCGCCTTCAAACAGCCCGCAACAACGTCCCTTACAGCACAGAAGAAGAATACTACCGACGAGCTGTTTATGTACCTTACCTTGATGATTTTTGTAATTCACTGAAAGAACGCTTTGAATCTCACAAGGATACAGTTGCATCCTTACAACAAATCCTTCCAGAATTTTGTATCAAAACAGATTTATGTTCATTGGAAGCTGCTTTCAATTTCTACGAAGATGATTTGTCACATAGAGAGGTTGTGCAAAGTGAGATTATGTTGTGGAAAGAAAAGTGGAGTCAGGAAATATCAGAAAATCTTCCCAAAACAGCCATTAGTTCTCTAGAAAAGTGTGACAAGACTTTCTTCCCTAACATTTATAATATCTTGAAACTGCTAGCAGTTCTGCCTGTTTCTGTCGCAACCGTAGAAAGAAGCTTCTCAAGCTTAAGAAGATTGAAGACTTACATAAGAAATACCACATCAGAAACTAGGCTTAATGGATTAGCATTACTTTCGATCCATAGAGACATTAAAATAAGCGATGAAGAAGTACTTGATAAATTTGATAGTAAACCATGAAATATGGACTTCGTTTTGTAAACGTTACATAAAAAGTGAATTTTTGAAATGTATTTTCATCATTACACCCTTTTTATAGCTCAAAAATAATAAACCAACATTCTTTTCCATTGTACAAAATTTACTTTTTTTGGGTTGTTGGGACAAGAGGGAAAAAAATCTTTACTAAAAAAAAAGTAACACATTAAGTAAAAAAGAAAAAAGTAAAGGGAAAAGGGAAATTAATATAAACGTGAATACAATTAAATGTTAAATACGCACGTTTTTCAAAACAATGTGTTATTATATAATAAAAAATCAATGCAGTTCTGTTATAAAAATAACCGAATACCAAAACATAAATAAATAGAAATAATACATATATTGTTTAGTCCTAAAACTTTCCTCAAAACCCTTTGTAAACTTACATAATCATTAAATGATGTTGATTAAAAAAAAGCAAGCATAAATGATGGTAAGCTCGGTCATATTGGGCCCCCCCCCCCCAAAAAAAAAATTATAACCTATATTCGCCACTGTGTCACTTAATGGACGTACGTTCCTGAACGTTGAATATACATTCCTGGCTATCGACTGGGCGCGTATTGACACCTACTTGGCGTGCCTGACCGACAAAATACGTGCCTGGCCACGGAATGAATGTGACTAACCGCCGACTGGATGTGCCTGGCAGCCTATTAAGTGTCTGGCTATTGAATAGACATGCCTGGTTAATCAACTGTTATGTACAACTGAATAGGAAACTAATGTCAAGGCATGCAATTGGGTCACTTCGGCTTCTAAGAAGACTATAGAAATCAGGAAATGCTAGTAATTAATTTGTTTGTATTTGAAGCATTTATGTAATTTTTTTTGAATTTTTTGTTGCTTCTTTTCTTAAACCTGTTACCTTACGATAATTTTATTTAAAATAGAATGATTTTATCTGAAATTATATTGTTTTTGAATGATCAAGGATCGAACCAAGGACAGATATCGATCGATTAAATCATTATATTAATGACTGGTTTTTTGATTAATTTTGAACTTTTTCCCGAAATTCTATGTAGGTTAATTATTACGAATTTTCAAGATGACGGATATAACGTCTTATAGGAGACTGGTTGGCTAGGAAACTAAGCTTATTTTAAGTTATTCCACCATATTTATTAAAATTATTACTTTTACATAAAATTAAAATTTTGCATCGCTCAGGGAACGAACCAAGGACAGAAATCTTTAGCACCTATCATTATTTTAACGAGTGATTTTTTTGATGAATTTTGGAGTTTTTTCCGAATCTCTAGCTAAATAATTACGAATTTCCAAGATGGCACCCAAATGTCAAGATGACAGTGCCACATTAATAAATGATTACTGTTTTATAACGGGTGAAATTTTAACTAATATGATGGTAGCACACTCTAGTAAACGAAAACAAGATGGATGCCTCCAGCAGACGAAAACAATATGGCGGACATGATGTCATACCAGCTGGCTTCCATGGAAGAAGTCTCTATCGACATTTTTTTAAATTTTTTCTCTTACCGGGTTCAAACCGAGTATTTTATTAAAATTTGATTATTAATATTTTATTATAGTTTTTGAAAAAATTTCCAAATTCCTAGCATAATAATTACAGTTTTTCAAGATGGTGGTCGTAACGAAAAGTGCAACGATTTTGAATTCAATATGGCGCAGTAACGAAAAGGGGAATGATGACATCATACCCAACAAAGATGGCGGGCGTAACGAAACATGCAACATTTATAGAATAAAAGATATCAGCAATAACGATATGTGCAACGCTGTTTTTTAATTATTAAAATTAAATTTCTTACTTTTTTATAAATTTTAAAATTTTTCCCAAATTTATAGCATTAAAATTACGGATTTTCAAGATGGCGGACATGACATCATACTACATGAGGATATTTATATACCTTGACATAAGTGGTGGGGAGTCAGTCTGTCAGCAGCTACCATGAGGGAAGGATCGGTCGCCATTTTTATTGTTTTGCCCTCGTCGGGTTTGGACCGAGGACTCCGAGCTCCATGTCGTAAGTGTGTTTTTAATTTTTTTAGTTAAAATTTTATTAATTATTTTTTTATAATTTTCAATTTCGCAACGGTAACATAATTCAAAATGGTTGTCATGACATTATAATTTTCAGGGTCATGACCTCGGCGGTTTACAGCGGCCAGCTCTTAGGACTTTTAAGTCGCGTTTAGGCTTTTGTGTTCTTTCTAAGGCAAAAAGACTTTTGAGGTTTTTCGAAATCTTAATTTTTGAATTATCAAAATTTTAAATTTTTTTTTGGCGGAATTTGTTTTTCAAAAAAAAACTGTAAATTTTGGCGCATTTTGGCGCATTTTGGGCGAATTCTGGTCAAATTTGGACAAATGTTGAATATAAAGGTAATTGTCAAGGTTAAATTTCAAGGTCAAGGTCATCCAGTATGGCCGCCGTGACGTCACTATCCAAAATGGCGGTCCAGCTCCAGGCTCCACAGCCTGAAGCCTGTGCCCGGACATACTTTCCTACACTGCTACCTTAGTGTTCGCTCAATAGCTGGACAAGTTTTTGTTCCTGCTTGATTCAAACCCTGGCCTAGTTGCTGCAAAATTCTTTATTGAGTTCGGTGTGAGCGCCAAGTTTTATTTGTGTGTAGGCTTGTTTGCTTGACAAGTCCTCTGTTCTTGCCTGATTCAATGCTACGCCTTGTGTCAGCAGACCTCTAGATTGAAGTCGATGGGATCTCTGTGGTTTTAAGTTGTTGGTCGATCGGCTGGACAAGACCTCAGTTTCTACCCGTTTAAAACCAGGCCTATAGCTGCTTTCTTTTTGTTGGAGAAACGAGATTTTACTAAAGTCACCGAAGGGTTCATTCGATTTTTTGACAAGTAATCTGTACTTGGCTGACTCAAATTCAAGCCTTGTACTGTAAAACTATTTAATGAAGTCCTTGTCAGCTCCGACCTCAATCAATAGTTTAATAAGTTAATAAGATAATAATGTTTACATGAATTATTAGTGTATTATGAATTATTATTATTGTATTACTGACTCAATTAATTATTACTGTAATTGAAATATGATTAATATAAAATAAATAATAAATATTTTTATTAAACAATAGATGATAGCGTAGACGATGGCGACGCAGACCGCGTTGGCATCGCCGACGACAGACACGAAACCTTAATGGATGGTTTATCACAAGCAGTGCAGAACCTGGCGGCAGAGACTTCGATGGCAGCTGAGACCTTGACGACAACGGAGACCTCGATAGCCGCGACGACGTCGATGCAGAACTCCATGGAATGTGTATCATCGTCAGCGTCAACATTAGAGAAGACTTCAACAGGTATTGTTTCATCAGCAGAATAGACTATAATGCCAGTAGTGCTGGCTGCAGCAGCGACTTCCCAGCATCGGTGCCGTTACTGCAACAAGATTTTCTCGAACACTAATGTTCATAAACATGAGAAGAGAGAATGTGCTAAGAATCCTCCTCGCAAAATGTTTGGCTGTGAGAAATGTCATAAGCAGTTTGCCAGAAAAGATAATATGAAAACGCACCTGAAGACATGCAGAGGTCGTGCTGTACGGCAGAAAGTATGGGTTTAGCTGCAACAGCGATAATTGAGGTTCATAATAGTATGCCAGGAATTGGTACAACTGCAGCAACATCAGTATCTGGTTGGGGTCTGAAAGGTTCATCTTCATCCACTAGACATCCTTGCAGCTGCTGTGATATGTAGTTCTCATTTTCCCATGTTGCACGAAGACATGAGCAGAGAAAATGTGTAAAGAATCCTTATCGTACGAAGTTTCGCTGCATTGATTGCCATGTTTGGTTTGCACGTATTGACAGTTTGCGAGGGCATGCGAAAAAATGTAAAGGTGAAATCCGTTTGCGTACTGATAAACTACCCGCAGAAATTTCGACTCTTCGCTTTAGATTGAAAACTCGTATGCATACAAGCACAAAAACAGTGGTTCAGCAACCGAATGTGATGAGATCTGGAAATGAATCTAAGCCTAAGACTATACTCGGCGCATTACAGGTAAATGATAACGAATTCCACTTGGTGAACTCTGCATTTCGTGGAATGTTGAAAGACTGCTATTATATAAATACATACATTTAGTAAGTCGAAAGACATTTGTACTTTTCTTGTCGATATCAGGCAGTACATTATCAATCAGCTTACTGATGAAGAAGTGTGCTGGAAATTAGGTATTTCGGCACGTTTTTTAAATTGTTATTATAATTTTTAATTATTTTTGGAAGATTATTTTCAATATAATTTGGTTACAATAGGGTGATTTACACTTTGTTAGGCTGGTGTACTCTACATAGTTAAACTTTGTGCCAGTAGACAGAGGCACCTTTTCTCAGGGACCAATCTGATCTTTTGCAAGTCTAAGACGTCGTTGGCAGCCCGTTTGACATTTCTCCCGCTTACAGTCACGTCCGGGGGCCTGTAAAATTATTTCCCTGCATGACTAAAACTGCATACAGCAGCTCTGGACGAGTTGTTACGATTTCTCAGAGACGAGCTTACCATAGCTTTTACCGTCACGCATACACCTTAGGTTCTCTCCTCGAAAAAAAAAAGTTAGGACGCTCGTTCCCAGCCTGGTTGCGTTTTCTATCCCCCCCTTACTCCACCTCCACCTCCCTCCAGTTCTCAGAATTTAGCCCAGGATCATTGCCCTGATGTGAACCCTGCCAAGCGTTGGCCGACTTCAAGGACGATTTGCCATAGAAAAAATATGTGCAACGATGGACCACACACGACATCTAGCGGCCGAAATAGTAAGTTCTTCTCTTGTCGCCAGCTCGTGGAGCTGACGCCCGCGACATCTGGTGGCGACTTGGCGAACCTCCCAGCTACCTTCCCCTGTAGGCCGCCAGAACGCAGCACCGACTGCGCCATTAGCCCCAGGCTATAGCAGACGTCTTGTGCGAGTCGATTCTTTTTTATTTCAGACACCCCTCAACAGGTAGCGCTAAAATCGGCCAGTGCTACCAACTTCGAGATATCGAAGTCAGAGTTTTTTTTTTGTGATTCCCACTCGGGGAACTTCGGAACCTTTCGGTCCGAACGCCCCCAGTCTCCCCCTCCACTTTTGATTGAACATTTCCTTTTAATTACGAGATGCGGCTCCTCCGCGGACACTTCGCGTCGCGATTGCAGACGGCCTGTTTGAGATTATCGGCTTATCAACGAGACGCACTACAAGACTTCCATCCGGCCGCAACCGACAATGTAGTCGATTAGACAAGGGATGCTATCCCTGTAAATTTCTTTAAGTAGTTTAGTCCGTCTGTACAGTACAATAGTAGTTATTTCTTATAAATAATTTCTTTTTGAAAGGATGGAAACGTCCGCGCCTGCCGCGTATTCGCGAGATCCAGATCCGGATTGGCGACGCATCAGAAACTAGAAGCCAAATTCCCTGACTGATGAGTTGCTATCAGCGACATTCCCCAACCTCCCCTTATCTTTTGCGGGCATTTTCTGCCCAGTTTGCTAACTGTCTGTGTACTAGTTCTGATCAGGTTTGATTCGGACTGTTCACAGACAGGGTCCAAATGCCGGACTCCGAATTGGCATTTTCACACTCTTCCCCTTCAACAAACAGGCGCCCTGGCATCATGTTGACTACTGATCTCCGGAATGCGAAGCACCGACCTCCGGTGCTACCGTATTTATAAACCTTTTCTTTTTGGAACATTCTTTTAATTATGACGTTTGAAGAAACTAATCATATAAGCATCTGTTTTGGACTTTAAAGAATATAAACTGGGATGTTTAGAACATATATGTATTTTTTTATTGGTTTATGTATTTTAATTAAACCTTTTATAATCTAATTTAGGGCCGGCCCATATTTTTTTTATATATCTGAGAGCTCTTTAATTATGTAATTGAAATTGTATGTTAATACCTTTTATATCTGTTATAAATTTCCCTTTAATACAGTGACATAATTATATTCAGATGGAATTACACCTTGTTTCTGTTGATTTCTCATATCCTTGTGAAACTTAAAGATTCCCAGCACAGAAGCCACATACGTACCTTTGAAATATAACTTGTGGTTGGACTCTGTATATGGAAAACCATATGCGTTTGAGGACAAAGTGAAGAAGTGTGCATTCAAGACTGTGAATACTCCCATTTACAATTCCGATGATGTGATGCAGTCTGTTAAACGCAGTATGAGAAACTCTGTCGTGAAGAAAAATACTATGTAGGCAAAGGATATGTCTGACCTCTGACCGATTGAAGCTAGGAAATAAGTCAGTTCAAGCCAATACAGAACTAAATGATTATAAGATTGCTAACTTTAGCAAGTGTTCCTGTAGTAGAATAGAAGTTCTGTAATAAAATGTATGTTTGTAAAAGAACTTGTGGTGTTTTATTTCTCAAACCGGTCACTTTTGTGGTATTTTAATCAAATTACCTTGTTTCATTGACCAAGGATCGAACCATGTACATGAATCCATCGATTCAATCATTATATTAATGAGTAATTTTTTTGATGAATTTTGGAATTTTTCCCGAATTTCTAAGTTAATTATTATAAATTTTTAAGATGACGGTCATATCTGCTTACTAGAGGCCGGTTGGCAAGGAAACTAAGCTGCTTTTAGTACTTTACACCATATTTATTAAAGTGGTTAATTTTTAGATAAAATAAAAAAAAAATATTGCATTGCTTAAGTTTCGAACCGAGGACAGGAACTGATCGAATCAATCAGTACATTAATTTTAGTTTTTTTTAATGACTTTTTCGAATTTTTCTTGAATTTACAGTTAAATAACTACTAATTTTTCAGATGGCGTTCAAATGTCAAAATTGCGTGTGTTACACTAATAATAAATGTTTACTAAACTCTAGCAGGTAAATATTAACCTAACATGGCGGCAGAGCACTCAAGCAGACAAAAACAAGATGGCGGACGTGACGTCATACTTGCTGGCGTTATACATACCTTGGCATTAGTGGTGGGAGGTCAGTCTGCCGACAGTTTCGGTGGAGGAAGGATCGATCGGCATTTTTTATTTTTGCTCTCATTGGGTTCGAACCGAGGACTCCATGATAGAAATGCGATTTTTATTACAATTTTATTAAATATTTTTTTATTAAAATCTGATAATAAATTAAGATTTTCAAGATGGCGGCCGAAACGGAAATTGAAACGGTGGTGTCATAATCCAACATGTCAGAGGCTTAGCGGAGGCTTGTCGATATGGAATTTAAGCCTCAATGTGGACATTTCAAGCCGTTGGCATTTTTAGACTAAACCGGGAAATTTTGTCTCGAAGTAGAGAACTATTTTATTTTTCAAAATTTTGGAGATTTTTGACGGAATTTGTTTTTAAAAAATTGGAAATATTTGCGAATTTTGGCGAATTTTAGGAAAAATTGGGGCTAATTTTGAATATCAAGGTCGAGGTCAAGGTAATCCAAAATGGCGGTCGTGAAGTCACAATTTAAGATGGCGGACCTCATCCACATCCACAGTCCGAAGCCTGTGCCAGTATCGCCATTTATGCGCTACTGCTTGCACCGAACTCAATAAAGAATTTTGCAGTAACTAGGCCAGGATTTAAATCAAGCAGGATTAAAGAACTTGTCCAGCTATTGAGCGAACACTAAAGTAAGACATCGGAGCTCACATGCAACTCACTCAAGAGGTTTACACCCGCAAGGGTAAAGTTTTAATCAGGCAGGTACAAATAACTCGCCCAGGAACCCAGTGAACACTACGTAAAACCTCGAAGCTCATATTGACCTCAATCAAGAGGTTTGCAGCCGTAAGGCACGGGTTTGAAATAGGCAGAACAGAGGACTCGTCCAGCAAACGAGTAAACTCCTTCGTAATACCTTTGAGCTCACACCGACCTCAATCAAGAGTTAATAAGTTAATAAAAGAATAATGTTTACATAACCTATTACTGTATTATGAATTATTTTTGTATTACTGAATCAATGAATTTTTACTTTAATTGAAATATGATTAATCTATACTAATATTATAAAGCTGAAGAGTTTGTTTGTTTGGTTGTTTGAACGCGCTAATCTCAGGAACCACTGGTCCGATTTGAAAAATTCTTTCAGTGTTGGATAGTACATTTATCGAGGAAGGTTATAGGCTATATTATATTATCAATAACATTAGGGATCCTTACTAAAAGTCCAATTTAGAATCAAATGCGTTGGAGGGGGTTAGATACAACATGCAGTACACGTACGAAGTGTGTGTTGACAATGCCGCAGGCGCTAAAGGTTTATTTCCTATTGCCTATTAACATTGTTGCCACACACTAGATGCCTTATCATTCTTAATTTTCCCATACAAGTAAAAAACACCCGTGTTTTATTAACAACGAAGCAAACAGTACCCTCATATAGAATACATAGAGATAGTGTGAGGTACATATGTAGATATAAAGAGATAAATACAGATAGAGAGATACATAGATATATAGGACTATAGATGTAGATAGAGATAAATATATATTTAGAGACATGGATAGATTATTTGTATATGTGTAACTACTTCAAACATATTACAAAACAAAACTGAATGAGGCATTGCAATGCATGCCGAGCATTAGCTAGATAATGGAATATTTTCAATATTAGTACCTAATCCCTTATTTTTCAGTTTTTTTTTCTATATTGCTTTATAGAGTCTAGATTACACACAGACCAGGTAAATAACTATAAACTGGAAGAACAACGTCTGTCGGGATCTGAAAGTGATATGAATTATTTTGCACACTTGACATTCAAATTAAGAAGACAATTACTAACTACATCTGATCTCTAAACAGTTCCCCTTCACCCTGTGTTCTGCCCGGGCAACGCTGGGTACTGCAGCTAGTATAAAATAAATAATACATATTTTTATTTAACAATAGATTTATTAAAACAGGTTGACTATTAAAAAAATTTATCGCCAGCGAGAATCGAATCCCGAGCGTTTAGTCGGCAAGCAATTACGTTACCACCTAGGCCGCTGCACCCTAGGCCAGAGCGATACTTAAAATAGTAAATACTAAACATTGCTTAAATTTCGATAAGCTTTTCTCTCGGAATTGGCTGGCCAGTGCGCTTTATTATTTTCATGGATTAACTACTACTAATACTGTGTACTACTAATACACAGAGTCTCATCCCGAATTCCCGAAGTCCTATGCTCCCTCCCCTTGTAAAATATGTCATTGAGATAAATTATTATGTTGTACGAAAAAAGAAACTTTTGCTGTCATCAAACATTTCTAACTAAATTTACATAATATTGAAGGGCCTGAAAAAGTTATAATTTGGTAAATACAAGTTGGTTTTTAGTTTAGAGTACACATAGACAGATGAAAACTGTTAAAGAGTTTGCACAAATTGCGCTGTCAGTTTACTGCATTGCAGCACTTTTCTGAATACTCGAACACCCTAGAGATTACACGATGACGTGTAAGCCACCAATTTGCTACACTAACGCCCTATTATTTATTTAATGTTTTATTTTTGTCTTCATGGTGAATTTGAGGGGGATCCAGAATAAGAAATGTTCATCTACTGTAGACGAAAATTAATGTGGTCTCAAGAGATGTGCAGTCTAAAGGTAGTTTTCCTTTTTACACCTCTTGCCCTTTTTACACCCCCCCCCCCCCCCCCGTCTAATGACTTTCTAAACACTTTCCTGGACTATGGTAGGGGCAACGTTCAAGGTCTCACCGCTTATCTGCACGCGAACAAGATGTTGCACGCCTCTCTCACCGGAGACCTGCAGAATGACCTACACGCCGCTGATGAGACGCCATGTTTGATTTCTTTCGAACTGGTTTCGCGACCATGTCTATGACGTGATTTTGCAAGTGAAGGGACGAAACACAATGTTATATCTTTTTCGGTGCTCACGCTGTTCAGAAGCTTTATTTTTAAACTGATGG
Organism: Bacillus rossius redtenbacheri; assembly: GCF_032445375.1. Lineage (NCBI taxonomy): Eukaryota > Metazoa > Arthropoda > Insecta > Phasmatodea > Bacillidae > Bacillus > Bacillus rossius. The sequence continues at coordinate 86,671,090 of NC_086331.1, read as the reverse complement.
AAGATGGCGCAGGCCAACCTGCCATATACAACATGTGAGGCTCCGCTTCCACATTTCCGTAGGCCGAGAAGTTAATAATAAATAAATAAATAAATAAATTAGTTCTTCTGTGTCAAACCATGGAATCTCGGATACGCGCGGCTGCTACCAGGGTCTAGAACTTATACAGTTACAATTCTCAATGTTTAATTTTATAATAAGTTTATTTGAAGAAGTTTCTTATCATCAATTTAATCGGTTCACCATTGTTTATGGAATAATATTTGGTTTGTCGCGGTTTTTCACATCAGTCTACTTACTGCTGACCCACCGTCACTTTTACTTGGGTGTTCGGCGAAGCTTGCAGATACGTAAAAAATATATACAGGCTGTCCACAAAATAATCTCTCAGTTGCAGTGGTATATTATGAGAGTTTATTTAGACTATTTACAACAAATCATACATCAAATTGAAGGTAAACTAATCTAGTTTTTCTTGCAAATGTTCAACGTGAGTACTTTTAGCTAAACGGCACACATTCAACCCAAAGTACAATTCCTCCCACACTTTGGTTAACAAGTCCGGAGTAATGGAAGCAATAGCCTCTTAAATTCTGTATCTCAACTCTGGAAAATCATTAGGTAGCGGGGGAACGTAGACACAATATTTTATAAAGCCCCAAATGAAAAAATTATATTACATGGCGTCATATCAGGTAAACGTGGAGGCCAGCGAAAAAGAGATCGGTCATCACGACCATCGGCGGATGGTTTTCCATGTGGGGGATCACAATGAAACTTTAAACTAAACGCATGTTAAACTGAAATTACAGATTCACTCTTAGAAATTTTCAGAACACAAAACGCTTTACGCTCAGGTGTCGTCAATTTGCGTAGGTGGCTTTGCAAGCGATAAAACAACAAAGAAATTTTTGCGCATGCGCTTATCTAAAACTGTTTGGGTTACTCTTTAATTGTGACCTTGAAGCAAAACTCTACAACGCTTACAGTTGATACTATTAAAATTATAACTGGGACATTCTTTTATGGACATACTATATTTCCTCATATGAAATCGCGAGGACCTGTTGTCCTTGACCGATGAGCACAACAGTAAGTTCCTCCACCTTTACCTCCGAGGGCTCGCCCCCTCCCTCCCCCGTCTACCGGCCAATCACAGCCCTCCACCAGCTGTCTCTTTCCCTGCCGAGATCGCTATTTGTTTATCTTTTCACGTTACTTAAATATTACATTTAGTCCTTTACACGGAGAGTTGGAAAATAAACATTTGATCATTAAAATACTCCAAGTATTATTAAAACATTAATACTTCAATACACGAGGTTTTGACAACCTACACATGAACTATAATTTATACTTTAATGGAGAGTTAGTCATAAAAGTTCAGGTTAAATGACTTGAAATATATCAAGGTTTAGTTAAAAAAAAAATGGATTTGTTGTGCCCCGATACCTGTCAAACGATCTGTGTCTCACTCGAAGTAATTTTTCAGTCTGTCGTTGAAAGTAAGAGAAAATCAGATACACACGTATACAACCGTAGGATTTTTTTCAAAGCTTAAATAATATATTATCAAGAAAGTGTAAAGGGCTTTCGGGTTGTTCTAGTGGGTAGAGCTACCACACTCTCGCTTTGAAGGCGGACCACTGGGATTTCAGAGCCTTCCTCAAAGCTAATGGTCTCGTCTAGGGCTGGAACCCACGAACTATAAGGATAAGTTGCGCGGATGTACATGTTGCCTCTGGTCGACGAGGTCGATAACCTTGAGGCAGCTCCACAAAACCACCTCAGGAAGCGCGGAGGAGACGTCACATGTGCCCGAACCACCAATTACCCCAAAGTCATTTGTTGGGATATTACATGTTGCAGGTAATTGCCACTCCGCCATCCACTTAGCAACGACGCCACTGACGACCTTGACACCACGGAACTCTGCCGCGAGTCATGGCAAGGGAAACATCGGCGTGTTGAAAGTTCAGCAGACGTGCTAGCAAACAAGACCGGCTTGTGCAGTCGGTTAAGGAAAATCTGGGCAAAATTGTGGCAGATGGATTAATAAATTAGAGTGAAACCTCCCTTTGCCTCGCAGCACGGCTGTAAAAACTGGCGTAAGTAAGTGTCTTTAATGTTATAGTGCAATAACGTCACGCGCAGTATTGCTAACCCACTCCATTTCGAAGTGATGTTCCGTGAAACCTATGGAAAGAAGCCAATTATCTACATGAGTGTTTCCAATTAATATTTGTCAGTATGGTTATGTATCGCTGTCTTTATCGACAGTGTTTTGATTTCATGTGTAGAGTTTAATTTCAAAAGGAGACTATGACGACAAATAATGACATAAATAAATAAAATTAAAAAATATATTATCAAGCAGAAGTCAATTTAAAAAAGAAATAAATAATTATATGAAAGTAAAATAAACTAAATAAATTAAAATATATTATAGTAGATATCTAAAGCAATTTAATATTTAATATTATATTTTCGAGAAATGGCAAAAAATGCTAATAACAAAAACCAATAAAAAACAATATTTATATTTGCAATTTGATACACATACGTAATTTAACTTTAATAAAGATTTTGCTAGACTCCAGATAGAGCCTGTGTTAGCAAAAGTGGGGCCAAACAAGCCAGGCAACGATAGGCCATTTCCTTTTCCCAGTATGGCGGTCATAAGACCCACTTAATTATTTCTTACGGAAAGATAAAAGACGAAAAGGTTCTTTTCACTTCGGCTCATCAGCTGCGCAGGCTTCATCCCACTCGCCACACCTCTGTGGACTGCAGGAACACTGGGTGTGCGGAGGCCATCCAGGCGAACAGCTGCGCAGAACACCGTGCAACAGTAATGGCGCGTGTTTACAAAAGGGAAAGCACTGGTGCCGCACAAACACATCCGTCCCACGTGCATACCACTTGCACCCAGCTACACACAAACACACGCATAACAGTTTACACCGTCGCGTGACTTTCTATGCTCTCTAATAAACACGTTCTTTATAATTTTAAATACCAGGCAAAAAACATCAAACGTGTGCAAAGTTCAATTTTTATCAAACATTGTATATCATATAATCTTTTGAATGCATAAATTAAATATATGGTTTATGCAGTAGTCCATGGAATTTGAAGGATAAAACATGCATTGACCATTCATTGCGTGTTAATTATAATTTAATGGTGTAAATAGTTCTATAGATATTCATAAAAAAACTATGTTAAATATTCAATTCTCAACTAGTTGTTGTAAGAGTAAAATATATATTATCTTTATCTATTAAGTTATTGCGACAAGTAAGGCTAACCCACTTTAATTTAACCCACCCAATTTAATACTTACATTTTAAAATAATTTTCTTGTTGCCACCAAAATAAACGGTAATATAAAATATTATTTAAATAAAATATTTTTGAATATAAATCTACAAACATATTGGGGAATATATAAATCATGTTGAGAAGCACACGTGTGAAACGCTAAATTTGATTTCAATAGCCTGACAAGAAGGCAACGCGCACTCATTCGACATGTTGGAGTGGTGGCGCACACAGGAACCCCCGTAGCAAATGAGTAGAAATGTAATGCGATGGTTAAATGTGCACAAAATCTTATGTACAGACTTTACATATTTTTAGTGAGGCATTACAAACAACTTTAACAGTGTTATACACTCACTATTTAAGAGAACTGTTCGAAAGTTCGGCCACAAGTGTTAATACAGGCATAGACATATGCTACACCATGTTACTTGTCTCAAATTTCCTAGTTCTCAAAATTAGTGCCAACGGTCTGCATGTCCTTCTGTTACTGTTTTTTTTTCTGTCAACGGTGTTGGAGAACAACTTCATGTGACTGTCAGTGTTGGTAAAACAAGCAATGTGCAAGAGACATGGAAAATGGGTACCACCTGTACCCCTGTTGAGAACTTTCAAAGTATGAGACAAGGTGACTGACACAGACTTTAGCATCGCCACGAAATTGCATGCGGATCGAATGCGTCAGACAGTGCTCGTATGCTATGGGCACCAGGGTTTATCCACATTGGACGAGATTGTCCTGAGAGTCAACTAACGTTGCGTACACAACGAATTCCTTGGGGTCCGGCCCATACACTAAAAAAAATCAATGGTTTTCCTATAGGTCACGTCCCGTTGTCATTCCACCGAGCACCACATATATCTGCAGTGTGTGCTGTGGCGCCATCATGACGCAAGCATATAACTCGAAGAATATTGAGAGGAAAGTCTTCAAATTATTATCATCGAGAAATGCAAGCAAAATGGCAAAATGTCCCCAGTTAGACGTTGGGTATAGGAGATGCGATGCAAGCAATCTATCACCGACGTCATCAAACCAAACATTCAAGTTAAATTGTATCTGTATAACTCGAAAATGTGAGCAGCATACGGTCTACATGAGAGCTTGTTGTGAACATTGGAAATACATTCGCGCATGGAAGTTACTTCAGAAGTGTACCACATTTGGGATGTCAAGCTGTGAGACGATTTTGCATGTACCATTGTACGAACTCAAAGCGATGCTGCTAGTTGTTATTTTGTCTCTGTTGTTCTTCTGTTTTTTTTTTTTGTGGTTTTCACTGCCTTGTTGAACCAGCATAACTTTTACATTTAGTGCACGTTGTCGACTTTTCAAGATAATTTAATTTAGCTTTTGACACTTAATGTATTTTTTTTGTCAGAAAAGGGCTTATATGAAAGAGTTTTGACAATACTGCCAATTTTGTCACTTTTTGCGTACTTGTAAAATGTATTCAATGAAAAATATAACATATCTTAGTATTTAAATTTTATGGCCGAAAAAATTCGGACAATGAAGAGGATTTATAGCGGCAAAAATGTTTCACAGGTGTAGGATCTCCGTAATTAAAAACTGTATTCGCCCATCTGTTGTTTACTTACATCCAGTTTCTAGATTTTAAAACTATTTACTCAAAAATTTTATTTTTAAGGTGCTTATCTCCTTAAGTAATCACTTGTAGGAATGAATGGGTATTATCTTTCTGTGTGATTTTATTTTTGTAAGAAATTACCTGTTTAATGTTGTTGATATTATTCGGTAACATTATGTTCATGTTATTAATGATTAACATTGTTTTAAATTATGTAAGAATTTAAAATTTACAGGTGAATTGAAAACTGGTGACCTAGGATATAAAAACAATAAGATAATTGTATAAATCTATGCATATCATCATAACACATATTGAAAGATATTTAAAGTATTTTTTTAGTAATTAATGCCACTTTTAAAAATGACCGTTGGCCTACAAGAGCTGCGAGTGCGTGAAAAAACCATATTCGGTCTGTGGTTGTTGTCGCGGCGAGCACGTCAACACGTGCCAGGGTACGCAGTAGTCAGTCAGCACTTTTATCAACGAAGCAACACGTCAATAAAGTGTCCGTGCATGATGCAAGCCCAAGAATGAAGCAGGCAGTTCCAGGAGCTCAGTTTTCTTCCATAATCTCAATAATCTGCACCTGACAGGCACCTCTACCTGTTAAATACAACACACTGCACTTAGTCATTGCAGTTCCTTGGTGAATGTGATTACGTGATCACTGACGAGTGAGACTCATGGGGCGAGGGTCGTGGGTTCGATTTCAACCCCGTGGCATTACTCGAGACTTACAGGGCCCACCAGATCATTCGAGGTTTTGTCGCCTTAAGCATGCATGCATAGCCGTGCTGCGTAAAATCGCACACCCACATAATTTATGATACGCGATGTGATTGGGACCTTTTCATTGACCTTTGTGAGGTTACAGTTTCCGCCTCATTGACCTTGTGCGGGAGCAGTTGCCCCCTCATCAACATGTGTGTGGGGAATGAAACAACATTCCGCCCTCGCACTATCTCCGACCGAAATACCTACGTTAAAAAAAATTGCACGTAAATTTAGCTTAACTGACATCACTAACTAGTGCGAGTTTAGTGTGAATGAAATGTTACCAAAGCAGTCAGTTGTAAATTATGACATGATGTGCTGTAACACATTTTTGTTGTAACGTATATTTATCACAGTAAAAATATCACAATTTATTAAATTTTACTATTCTCTCCGCTACAGGTGAAATTTGCTTCTACTTCTACCCTGATGATGGCGTCGGCATTGCCACTCGAAACGTCGGTGGTAATTTGTTGAGATTGGACGTGGTTGAAAGCTACCTGAGAGGTGAGAGTTTTTTGCTCCCTCACTTCCGCAGACTTGCAGACGATCTCCCCCCCCCCCCCAACCCCCCCCCCCCCCCCCCCCGTGAACGCGGTGGAGCGGAAGCCCGCGAGTAGTCGGCTCAAGGTCGCAGTTGTTAGCGCCAGTTGCCAGGTAACGCTGGCTGCACGGGAATCCCGACAATCTCCACGCGGAAAGTTATTGGCTGCGCTGTGTCACCACGGGCAGAGGTAGACGTCTTTCCTTTCGCTCTTGCGCCATGCCGAGCAACAAGCAAGCCTCGAGTCATTTGAAGCTGGCTTTCAATACATCGACGCCTAATGACAGCTTCTTCATGAGCCCAGTATTTTCCTTCGGTGAGGAGCCCTAAGTCGTGAAGCTGGCAACTGCCAAATTGGCTACATTTGTAACCAGGATACAAACGCGGTCGAGGCAAAAAGGGCATGTTGCCATCCAGGCATGTGACCAAAGCCTAGGACAATGCAAAACGAGTACGAGGTCAACGGACGGATCCAGAATGATGGTCAGGGGAAGGCAATTTATATTTTAGAATACAATTTTAGAACATTTAGAATTGAAATATTTAGTACATTTTTTGTGGTTCAAAAAGGCCTGTAATCATAAAAAAACAGTAAAATAATTCTTCAGTAATATTGGTATACTAAAAGAAGGAATTAGGAGAAAGTTTAATAATTACTAATGGATCTGGGGGTGGGGGCTGCCGATATGGTTCTCCCTTTCCATCACCCCATCAGGATCTACCAGTGTACGAAGCAAGCTGTGCATGAGGCAAGCCGGACATGTGTTAAAACTAAACACTAGGAAAAACGAGTACAATGCAACTATGAATGTGGCAAGCCGGGCATGTGGTCAAAGCCAAACACGTAACGAAATAGAGCACGAGGCAAGAAGTGCACAAGGCAAGCTGTGCATGTAGTTAAAGTCAAAAGAGTAGAGGCAAACTGTGTTTGTGACAAGTTGGGAATGTGGTCGAAGCCAAACACGAAGCAAAATGTGTAAGAGGCAAACTTTGCTTTTGGCCAGCCAGGCATGTGGTCAAAGCCATCACTTGGCAAAACAAGCCGATGCACTCTGTACATAAGACAAGCCGGGAATGTCGCCATAATCAAACATTGGCTAAACGAGTACGATGCAACCTGTACACGTGGAAATCCTGGCATGTGTTCAAAGTAAAAAAAAAGCAAAATGAGTATGACGCAAGCTGTGCACCATGAAAGCCGGGCATGTGTACAAAGCAAAATATTTACCAAAACGATTTAATGGTAAGCTGTGTAAGAGGAAACCTGGACATGTGGTAAGGCTAAACACTAAGCAAAAAGAGTACAAGGCAATCTGTGTACGTTGCAACCCGGGCATAATGTAAAAAAAAAAACTAGTACCAGGTAATCTCTGCACGAGGCAACCTAAGCAGGTTGTCAAAGCCAAACACAATGAAATACGAATACGAAGAAAACTGTAGACGAGGAACGCCGGGAATGATTTCAAAGCCAAACAGTAGGCGAAACGAGCACGAGGCAAGCTGTGCCTGTTGTAAGCCATGAATTTTGTCAAAGCCAAAAACTAGGCAAACGAGTAGTAAGATAGCTGTGCATGTGGCAAGCCGGGAATGTGGTCCAAGCCAACCCTAGGCAAAATAATTCCAATGCACGCTGTACATGAGACCAGCCGGGCATGTGGCCATAATTAAACATTAGGCTAAACTAGTACAAGGCAACCTTTGAACGTGGAAAGTCGGGCATATGTTTAAAACCAAATACTAGGAAAAACGAGTACGAGGCAAGCTAGGCATGGGGCAAGCTGGAATTTTGGTCAAAGCCATACATTGGAAATAACGATAACGAGCCAAGCTGTGCAATAGGCAGAAGGGGCATATGGCCATAGCCAAACACTAGGCAAAAACAAGTACGAGGTAATCTGTACATGAAGGAAGCCGGGAATGTGGTCAAAGCCAAAAACTAGGCAAAACGAGTACGCGGCAAGCTTAACATGCAGTAAGCCGGGCAAGTGGTCAAAGCCAAAACCATGCAAACGAGTACAGGACAATTTGTGCACGAGACAAACCGAGCATATGGTCAAAGCAAAATAGTAGGCTAAAAGAGTACGAGGTATGCTGTGCATGTGGGAAGCTGAGCATGTGTTCAAAGCCAAACACTGGGCGAAACGAGCACAAGGAAAAATATCACTAGGCAAGCTGTGCATGTGGTCAAAGCCAAACACTAGGAAAAATGAGTACTAGGGAAGCTGTGCAAGTGGCAAGCCGGCCAAGGGTCAACGCCAAACAATAGTCTAAATGAGTACTAGGCAAGCTGTGCACGATGCAAATCATGCATGTCGCAAATCGGGGTATGTGGTCAAAAGCGACACTAGGCAAAACGAGTACGAGTCAAGCTGTAAATTATGTTTTTTGCATCAAGCAAGTATCGAAACAAGGACGTATATCGATCGAATCAATCATTTTTACAAATGATTTTTTGTATGAAGTTTGGAATTTTTTTCCGAATTTACAGCGTAATAATTACAGAATATCAAGATGGCGGCCAAGACGGTCGACAGGATGGCGGTTGACATTACGGTCTGGTGATTGGAACTCTAGCTATCTCACTACTCGTTCTGCCTAGTTTTTGGCCTTGACAAAATTTCTGGCTTACAACATGCACAGCTTGCCTCGTGCTCGTTTCGTCTAGTGTTTGGCTTTGAAATCATGCCCGGCGTCCCTCGTCCACAGTTTGCTTCGTACTCGTTTTTCATTGTGTTTGGCTTTGAAAACTTGCTTAGGTTGCCTCGTGCAGAGATTACCTGGTACTAGTTTTTTGTAACATTATGCCCGGGCTGCAACGTACACAGATTGCCTTGTACTCTTTTTGCTTAGTGTTTGGCCTTACCACGTGTGCAGGTTTCCTCATACAGAGCTTACCACTTAATCGTTTTGGTAAATATTTGGCTTTGTACTCATGTCCGGATTAATGCTAAATCAGCACCTTGAAAAATAAATAAAACTTCTTAACCTACTGTATTTTACTTACATTTAAGAAATGAAGTAATTTATATAATTTATTATAAAATCCACGAAACACTCAAATTTTTACCACTTTTAATTATGAGAAACAGATATTTTATTAATTATGATCACACGTTGCACGCGTTGAATCTTGGTGAAACGAAGAAAACTTGGCATGGCTACAGTGACCGGCGTGCTAGCTGCAAGGAATCTCTTTCAGTGATCAGAATCCTTGTGAAATATGCTTGAATTTGGTATGTACTCTATGTGTTATAGTACTTACATGGACATCAATATGATTTTATTCACTCTCCCATCGTTACACCCGCTAAAAAAAATTTACAAAGCCGTAGAAAATATTTAAGTGCTGTTACTTAACATGCTTTCAAAAAAATCACTAGTTTCTTCATAAATATTTCATATCCATTTTGACTATTTATTGTATATCTACAACCAAGGATAGTTTTTAGAGATATAAATTAATTATATCACAAATGATTTATTGACTTACGTCCGTTTATATTAAATAAAAAGCGCGAGAAAACCACACTGTTGTTGGTCAAGTTTTCGATCTTGTAGCACAATTATGAAGAAAAAAAATGCAAAATTTCAATAGCTTTCAGTGTGTCTTTGTACTATAAAAGGCGGAATTACAATAGCCCATCGCCTCCGTTCGTCTGTCATCCGTCCGTCGGTCACGTGACCTGCAACCAATCGGATGGCCCGAAAAATATTGTTCCGACCGTCAAAACTTGGCAAGATCTAACTTTTGACGAACGGGCGGATGGATAATATCAATGGTTTTGACCGCGGCAGTAAATTGTTATCAGAGTTTATGCCTGTGGTGTTTGTAAAGGTCGTTCAGAATTTTTTCTGTTCTTAAAACCCATGGCGAAACAAATTTAATCACGACTCCGAATTTTTCCGAGGAAATCCTAGCAAACAAGACGTGCATAAACACGACATAAATAGCAAACAACGTCTATGTAAATCTCCTAGAGATGAACATGGTTTGTTGGCAGCACTTGTTTGGAAAATATTACGACGGACGGATGAAGTCAAATTGTAAATCTCTTGGCTAGAAGCGTGGCGTTGACGGACGAACGGTTGACGGACGGGGGTGGAGGGCTATTGTAATCCCGCCTGACTTTATTTACTTTAAGGCTTTGACTGGGTGGCCCTAGATCCGGGCGAGGAGGTCTCTAGATCCGGCCCCGCGGACTTGGTGGCTGCGCGCGCATCGCGACCGTGTGTTGTTCGGCGCGAGGCGCGGTGCGCAGCGCGGCCGGCCGCGGCGGCGGGCAGAGAAAGTGCGGCGCCGGCCGCGGCGCGGCAAGGCGAGGTCGGGGTGAGGCGCGCGCCCGCCCGCGAGCACAAAAACGGCGCGTCGCCGTGCGGCGCTCGCCAGTCGCACCGTGAACGTGCCCCAACCAGCACTCGCCAGAGCGCGGCTTTCCCGCGCGCCAGCGTCGAGCGTTCGAGTCGGCGGCCCCCGCCAAGCAGCGAGACCGCGCGCACGAGCGTTCAAGTCACTGCGTTGTGCAGGACACTCCAGCCGCTGCTGTCTGCTGCAAGCACGGGCCGTCATTCCTCTATCATGGCGTCGGATTAGTAATAATCTCTGGAGACAGGTCGTGCACAAACTCTCTTTACGAATCATACGCAACCCGTAATTTGCAGCAGAAGAAGAGAGAAGGCGGAGGGATCTGCTGGCATCCATGAGGTAAGAAGAACGAACGTGCGCGCGATTGTTCCACGTGGTGTTGCATGATCGTACCCAGCGCGGTTTACGCAATCGTGGAGCTGTGAAGATAACTTCTCAACCTCCCAGACCTTGATGGCATTTTTTTTTGTTGTGAGTTTTGATTATTTGATAGGAATTTTCTCGGGCTTAGTCTGGGGAGTTTTTTTTTTTTTACAGGGCTAGTCTCTCCCTAAAATTTAAACTTTAATAAAACTAACGACATTAAATTATTGCAATGTCCCGAATATGTATTTTTTGCCTGATTAAGAAATAAACTAATGCCAAAATAGCTATTTAAAATAACTCTCACTGATAATACTTAAACGCAAATGAATACGTCACACATCTGTCGAAATTCCAATTTAGTTTATTAAAAGTAATCATGAAATACATTTATAGCTACGCTTTTGCAATTTTTAAAATACTTTTGGGTGTCTGATGCAAATATGTGCGAATTCATTAAATGTGTAGCCTATGCATTAGCTGAGTAAAACGAAGGATTATTTCGGTTCTTCGACCGTCGACGGTGTTCAAAAAGTTGTCGGTGAAACATAACTTTGTCAAATCCATGACCGGTGACGGATAAATTCGAGGCAAACTAATTTCATTACAACTGCGCCCAACTTTTAGTCTACAATTTTTTTTCCCAGCAGAGCTACAACACGCCATGTTCGGCCGTGTGGTATGAGCGCCTGGTACTCTTGGGAGCTTTAAGTTCAAGTCATACTAAACTTTTTGCTCGTAAAAGGGAGGGGGAAGGGGGTGGGGATAAAAATAATTTTTTTTATGGAACTATTCGAAAGTTTCTCCGTCCCATGCAGATGCCTGTGGATTCAATATTGTATTTTATTTCACCACTCATAAACGTTTTCAAGTAAGTTCGAGCAAGAATTATGGGTATTTCTACGTAACACATTCATGATTTCGATACATTTAGAATAAGAAAGCAACATAACGTATGAACCTTCCTTTGTAATATGCTATTACGTAAGGTCAGAAATTTAATATAGTGGTCGGTTGAGGTTGGGGTTATTCACTTGTGGAAAACCTCCTTTTCCTTCCCGGGTGCGTGGCTGGCTGTTGTGTTGGCCTTCACCTCTGCACAGCGGAAGTCAGTGTGCATCCATTGCAGAATCACGTTGCCACGAACACCTCAGACCTCAGGAGCGCTGCTGATTCCCGCGCTGCGCCGCTAAACCTGGAGTCATCGAGCTCGGATCCGAACAACCAGGTCTCGTCACCATCATCACCGTTATGACTATCATCAGGATATTTAAATTCAGAGCTTAGGACAATGGGAAAATGCTGACATGGCTATACGATGGGCATGCATGTGTTTTACAGCCATGGAATGTCTAGAATTATTTTTTCACGGACACCATTCTTTAGCTACTTAGAAAAAAAGTTTGAAACACTTCAAGTAAATCAGTCTATTACTCAAAAACGCATATTGTCGAACAATCTAAAACTAAACTATGTATCAGACAGGGAGTCACTTAAAACGTAACAGAGTTTAAAACTAAAACAAGTTTTTTTTTTTAATATCCTACTAACGTTTGCTCTGGAAGAGAGGATTCTTAAGCTACTACACTGTTAATATTACAGTAAATTTACGGACTTTTCAATGAAGAATTCACTTCAAACTAACGAAGAGTTCTTCGTAATTTTGTATAACTGAATATTCACAGAAACTACGCCGTATTTCGACTTTCGATTTATGTTTTACGTTGAAAGCATTGAATAAAAAAACATAAAATGAGAAAAAAATCAACCGTAATGTGTTCTGTTACAATGGGAATGAATGCGCGCCTGATGCTCGATTGTCGATTGTAGTGGAGTGATGTTACGAGCTATTGTCTGCGAAAGAGCACCAGTCGCAAAGGTGAGTATGCACTTAGAGAGAGTGTAGTGTTTGTCCTCGAATACTCGTATCTAGGAGCGAACGTGAGAGGGAAGAACGCCTTTGTAATATTTACAGACGAACTAATACTCTTAACCTCATTCCGAATACCGATAGTGTATTAAAAACCAGTCGTAAAGAAACGTTACTAAAAAAAACATACAAAGCAGTATTTTAATACCTCGTAGTCCATGAAGACAGAAACAGACTGTACTTAAAGTTAAATTCGAGGTTAGTCTCGAAGAAAGTTGACTTCAAGGAATCCTCAACTTTATTTTTGGTTTCATGGTCCCTAGACCTCTAAACCAAATTTAACTCAAAGTTTATGTATATATCTTTATGTCTATCACTTTTAATTGGACACGATAGCTGCCCTAATTTTGCACAAATTACTTTCAAACAGATGCACCAAACAAAGAGATACAAAATCTGGGTCAGGTTCGTAAGAGGCAAAATCTGACTAGTGCGGTAGAAATAGAGATGTTTTGAAAAACAGAAGAAAAAAAAATACTATAATTTTTCTAATATGAACAATTTTTCAACAACTTAAAAAAAATATACCTCCGAAAAGTATTACCAAAAACTTTTATCTTAAACAATTGATTATAATAACAACCATCATTGGAAGGGGAGGAAAAAAATAGGAGCTGAAGGACAAAATAATTCATATTTTCTTTTGAAAGTTGATTGTCAAATCCGTTCCAAGTCACTATTAACATTATAAATACACACTATCTAAACTTTTGTCACAAATATTTTTTTTTTCGTTATCAGCATTTAGTACCCAAAGGGTAGAAAAGTATAGGTAGCGAGGACAAAAAAATAATAACTCACTTAGTATGCACAATATCAAATACGTTCAAAGTTATTAGAAAATTGGTGATCAATGATTATTAGCAGAGCTGAAGTTATGTTCATCAAATCATTTGTTTTGCTATTTTTATTGGTATTGTTGGAAATTAGGTACGAGTAATCATTACATAGTTTGATTAAGTGGAAGCAGATCTAGATTAAACGTCCTCGTTTACCTCCGAGAGACGTCTATCGCAGCTGGCGCCACTTCACTAGTGTGTACAGAGGCTGTGGCTTTGTTCGCGCGGAGCTGCCTCTTGCAACTTGGGCTGTGTTTCGAACAGCACCCGCGCCCGCTCCGTGTGGAATGCATCTACACTCGCGCTGGCTCTTCACGAGCGAGGGTCGTGGTGTCTCGTCGCAGCCTCGTGCAAGGCCGTAGTGGGCCCGTATCACACGGACAGCAGTCTTTCGGAGGCGATCTAGACGTAGTTATACTTACTGATTACTCATACCTAAATCTTACATTAATTATATAATGTGTGCCCGAAAGATACAAAATCAATTCTTAAAGAAAATATTACAAAGGAGATTTAACACGAAAAAAACAAACTATTTTGCAACGTATGTGTTATTAAAAAAAAAGTGTTTAAATTGCTTTATTTAATTCAAACATTTAAAAATGCGCTCACAAAGGTTTGATTGCCTGGCATTGTCTATCACAGGTGAACCGCGCGTATTAACGCGAGAGTGTGCGTCGAGCACGCACTTACACCGAGTCTGAACGGCTGATCGTTTCGGAACACGGTCTCGGCTCTCTCGCCGTCGGAAGCTGTTCGCCGGCTTCTCGCAGGGCCGGGGGCGTCGACTGGCGGCAGGTTTGCCAAGCTCGGGCTCGCGCTCGGAGCTCGTGCTGAATCTTTCACTTTCTGGCGCTGAAACGGGAACTTCAACTCGACACCTCCGTTGCATCTGTGGTTCTGTCACAAATATTTCCAACATATATCAATATGACGCGCGTGTAAAACGTCGCGCAATCTGTCGTAATTTTTCAACGGTTGCGCGACTTTTTACACACATATTTAATTCGGTGAATATATGTAGAAAATATTTGTTACAGAACAACAAATGCAACGAAAGTTTTTTTTTGTTATAATTTTAGAAATAGCTTATTAATAAGAGTATTTATGGGAAAATGAAACAAAAAAAAATTCTTCATGGCGTGTGAGATGGAGTCAAATAATGGGTTGTGGTAGTGCATTATATTGACTTAATCAGTCTGGTCACAAACCAAAAAGGAGTGAAACTCCAGTTACTGATGAAATACTTTAATTGATTATGAAAAAAAAACCAACAAGAAAACAACTTCTGTGTATAAAATTATTATGGATTTTACAGAGATAACTTATACGTAACGTAACTCTTTTAATTCGCACCTACGCATTCAAGTGTGAATATTTGCACACTTTATACTTTCTGCAATGGAATATGTATTTTTTTGGCTTGGAAAAGATACACCCAAGTGTACACAAATCTTGTACTTTTTTTTTTAACCAGACCTCACATATCTGGAGGAACTGTTGGCACGCGAGTCACAGCCATCCAGTGCGGAAGGGAACGCGTCCTGAGTGGCTTCCCTGGCAGACGTCAACTGCAAGGAAACTCTCGCCAGCGCGGACAGGCCTTGTTGCTGTGAAATGATTTTATGCGAAAATTACCTGCCCATACAAGTATGTAATGCCTGAAAACTGTTTTACGTAGGAAATAATATAGTTTCTGTTAATGATTATGGAAAAATAAATGGTTTAAACCCCCCCCCCCCAAAAAAAAAAAAAATTGTAATAGACAAATTTTTATCCCATGATTTTTCAAAATCCAATATGGTGGCCAGGCTCAAGCATATGGTCATGAACGCAGACAGGTCTTTTTTTAATGCAAAGTATAAATATTTTGGGAATTTTTATACTGTGCCCTATCTAAAGACAATTGTCTTTTAAAGGAAGAGTTTTGATTATTTTTTCCACAAATTGAAAATTTTAGTTTTAAAAAAAGGGAGGGGGGATGGGGTGTTCTAAATGGAACATTCTGAAGGTCGAGGTCACCGCAATCACAAATGCTTCAAAGGAACATACCACCATTCTTCATTTAAAAAATACGCAAGAAAAGACGTTACAAGAATCCTGTAATGCAATGTTTCTAATATTTGATTGGATGCTAACAGTGAAGTATGTTCAGGAACTTATTAGACGTATGGTTGCACCCACGAGCACAGCCAACGTTTCCTCAGATTGTTATGGCAGTGTAGTTCGCCATCCTCGGGTGGCAGGGTGTGAGAGCGCCACTTGCCCCAGACTGACATTCAAGCTTGACCCCCATCCGTTTTGCGGCAGACGTCCCATCTCCGACGGTTTGCTGGAAGAGAATGCGTCCCTCCTAATGGCCTCGTTAATTCGAGGGGCGAGACAGTGTTGGAACACTGCCCGCAGTGGTCGTATCTTCGACGGGGGCGAAGGAAAAAGAAACGGTTGGCCCGAGATACTCGTATATTTCACTTAGTCTAAATTGCAGAAGTTGTAAAACCTAAATGACCATTGACATTGGCTCACAAGTTATTTGAAACAACCTGACACACTATAAGCCAATGAGTAAGAGACCCGGAAATGTTGCGTATTAATTTGCCCTCAGAGTAAAATTCCCGGTCATGTGTTTTCTCTTACCCCATGTTTTGCTGGCATATTGCCTGATTTGTTAGTGAGAAACTTCTCTTTCTTTCGAGTGGGTGGTCGTGATTCTGTCTCTCCTCTGCCAGATGGTTAACTGGGGGGAGTGTCGAAAACATTGAATCCAATCATCAAAGCAGCGCAACTGTATACATACCTCGTGACCAAAAGAATCCGCGAAATTTCCTGGTCTCCAGTCACGAGTTATTTGCCGCACCCTGAATGACCAGAAACAAATGACAAAACAATTTTTAAAAAGGCTGACCAAAGAGGAGGTTAAATGTGGCCGCAGCCAATGAACCCGTCTCATCGACTTGATAGCGTATTCTCCAGTTACTGATGAAATACTATAAATGACAGTAAATGATCACGAAAAAAAGTAATAAACAACTACTTTTTTTAAATCAAATTGATGTTTGATTTTACACAAATAACTTGCAAGTAACGTAACTCCTTTGATTCGCAACCACGAACTAAAGTGGAGCCTAGCCTGAAGCCTGAAAATAACGTGTATTTTGCGGTTTCCATAACGTACCTATAGACCCGAAAATTTCACGAATGCGTTTGGCGTTATTCTAAAATTTAAAACCCTATGTTTGCCATACCAAAGATTGCTTTTACATTGGCTGACTGCTTATTGAGTACCTATTTTTCTATCTTTAATCGGGACTGCCTAATTAGCTTACTTCTCTCGTAGCTGAGCATGCTGGCTGTTGTAGAGGCGCGGGTCCAAACAACTGTGGTCCAATCATGAACACACTTTAATTTTTCATTACCCTAAATCCTGCTGATCATTCCAGTGACGGGGGAAGTATTTTCGTCTCAGAAAATAATCGATTGCAGGAACATTAAACACGTCTCGCCGGCCCGTGGGTCGAAGCCACGTTTGTTGATATTTCTTCGCCTGGAAGTTTCGGCGCGCGTGTTTGCTTGTCGCGGCTTGACGCCGCCCAGTGTCTCGGAAGAAACTGATCGGACCCGCGGGAGTTCATGGCGCGCCCGGTTTACGAACTGCGCAGGTTAAACAACGACGCTTACAAACAACCGTTTCAAAATTACGCAAGACGCAAAAACGAAACGCAAGTACTGGCCAACTTTCATATTCTTGCGTTTCTGCTTGAGTCACCGTCCTTCTACGTTTGAAGTGGAGTGTTCCGAAATTTTAAAAGATGCAGACGTTCTGTGAAGAAAAGGTTACGGTTTTTCTTTTTGTAACATGTACCACGTTATCACCTACGCAACTATCACACAGTGAAAGCAAAATATGCTTTAAAATACAATTACAAAGACTTTATCAATTTATCGTAAAAAACAATTAAAATAATCCCGATGAAGAATAATTATGTACAGTTTTATAGTGTCAAGTTGATAGGTTGGCGATGGCTTGTGACTCGAATGTTTTTTATTTAATTTATTATTTTTGTTGCATGTTGCGTCCTTGCGTTCTTACGTTCCTTACAAGTTTTATCAACTCGTTTTAAGTCTCGGTTTCACTCGTTACATCGGATTTTTTTTTTTTTTTGTAATTCAGTATATTTAAAAATAAATGTTTCGAAAATTAGACTATAGCATTTAAAATTAATGCTTTACCCAGCTACGAAAAAAATCAGGAAGCGAACTTATAGTGAGTAATCATTACGCATAAAGTGAAAAAAAAATGTTATGAATTTTTGCGTGGCTTTTTACAAGTAGCCGGTAAAGCTGGATGCTGGATTCATAATCGACTCGCCGTGTTCGACAATCACGTTACATCAAGCCAATCAGCGGCCCTTATTTTTCTATCCGTCACACCTCCAAAATGTTTACATTTTAATTGCCTGCAAAAAAATTGAAACGTGTTTACTAATTTGTTTAGCTGCGTTCATTGCATGTTTTTGGCAGGACATTGAATTTTTTTTTAAAGTTTGATATTTGAAACGATAACCAACCGTGACACGGAAGTGAAATTAATTATGCACGGCTACTCGGAAAGAATACAGATGAATAAAAGAGCGAAAACAATTGGATTCAATGGCTTATAAGAAGAGACTAAATACATTGGCTGATTCATTTGGAAATAGCTTAGAATGCAAACTCATTTACATTTTTGCTGCTCCTGCGTTTGAGCCACAGTTAATCTGAATGCCTCTGAGCCAGTGAACTTTCTTTAATGGAATAAGTAACGAACGGCAAGCAACCCAGCATGTGTAATTTTCGCGAGTACATAGAGGATTTTTAAGTTCACCCTAGAGGTTACTGGAAATGCGAGACTTTCCTATCCCTATTTTTAAGTGCTTAGCTTACAAGATTGTCAAACTAACCTAACTTTACAAAAAAATTATTAAATCTAAGAAATCTCGTCAGTTGGCAGCATTGAAATGTAAAAAGGTATCATGACTCTCAGCTAGTCAACGGATGGGCGACGGGAGGACTGATGGTCACGGATATTTCGCGGGTTCATTTCACTCCAGGCGGGACTAAAACTGCCTGTATACAATCAACCCTTTAAATTAGGCGGCCACCTGCAAGAGAAGTCATTGCCGTATTTGGCCGGGCCATTCAGGACGCGTTTGCTTCCGCACCGAGTGTCTGTGCTTGGTGTGTGGACAGTAGACATGCACCTGAAATAAACCCAGCCAACCACCAAGCACAGACAATGCTACAGAGTTTTAACACACAGCTTGTTGGTAATATTTTCGCACATAATACATACATGGCCCTACCAATGAGTTTCAAACACGTGAACACCTCTCTGAACGAAGGCAACAGGTGTATTTTAATAGCCAGGGCAATCAGGGTGAGGAGGGGCTGGGGTGGGGGAAAGGGATTGAGTATCAATATATTTTTTAAATGCTTGAGTTGGACAAAAATTACAAGTATATTGATAATATAATCCATAGAAAACCTTACAAGTAGAGACCGGAAAAATTCGCGGGTTCAATGACCTCTAGGATAGCCTCCACAATCCTCTGCTTGCTCGGGAAAAGGCAGTCTGTTCATTGGCTGCTGACTTGTGAGTCGTCTCAACTGGTCAGCCTGTGATTCGACACTTCTATGATTGAGTGTCTCTAATTGGCCCAAAGTCTTCCAGATGAAAATGTGAATAAATGGCAGAAGAGGAACAAATTTATTATTATTTGAATGTTGGCATATCACGAAATTAATCCGCGGATCTTTCCAGACTCTATTTACAAGTAATGAGATACGTACAGATCACGTATCAGTAACTTTTAAAGCTTTACATTTTTTTTTTAAACTGTGAGGTTTGAAAATGGGTACATTAGTTAACAGGGAGGTTAGTTTCCGCGGGGCCTCGTGTTTCTCTCGATGGCCTTGTTCACAGTCGTCCCTAGCGCCTGGCGCGACGGCGCAGTGCCGAGACGTGAGTCCGCTCGAGTCTGTCGCTCCTCACGCCAACGATTCACAGGCTCCACACGAAGATTGTCTGCGAAGATAAGTCCGTGACCACACGAGTCAACATATGTCAACGATCGGCAACAAAGTCAAAGTCCGGGCGTCTAGACATTATTTTAAGGCCCTTCCAGGATGTTTCGCACCGCTCTCAGCCTGAGTCCTTGCTATTCGCCACAGCGCGCCCTATGTCTTCTACCTGCACACGAAAACCACTTCTGACACCAGGCCCCAGGTTTAACTTACCACCTGGCTTCTCACGATGCCGACTTTCTGCGTAAGTCCGAAGGCTCTCTCCACTTCACGACAGGCTTAGTCCCTTAAGTGTGTGTGTGGAAACGATGTTTTCTCACCAAGACCAAATTGTTGTCGGTCTCTTCAGCGGTCAGCATAGCTGGTGCAGTGTTGGTCGCTCGTCGGGCAGGGGGACGCCTTCCACGGAGGGACCCGTCCTTCTCAAACCAGCCCCATGTATACCCAAAAATCACAGGGGGGATGCCAACCAAGATGGCGGCCTTACGCCGCTTTTGGCCACTCCCGATTTTTTTTCCTAGCCTAAATTATTCTAAGTGTGTAAGGGGAGGGTCCAGGTTAGGGGAGGACCTAAGTGTGTCTCAGGCCGAAGCCTATACACTCTACCATGCGGGTTTTTAACCATGCAGGACAAGGGCGCGTACATCATGTACTAATTGGGGTTTACTGGCCAGCCATGGCAGCGATTGGCGCCATGGCTAACGCCCCATTGAAAGTCTAGCTTAAAAGATAACTAATGTGACCCAGGTAAAACCTGCATAGACACAGGGAAAACCCTGGGCCGGGTCATGCGGGGATCAAATATCATGCATTAAGCAAGCAGGTAACTACTGGACAAGAGGGAAGTCACGTTGTCGAATCCCCGATTGTGGCCGACCGGATCCGATGTCTCCCGAAGTAAACCCGTGCGCGGGTTACTAATCCACGGCATTCGGCGTCGTGCGGTCGGCTTCTCACATGGCAGTAGGGGCGGAGAGTCTCTGAATGCCACGGGTGCGCAAGTACCCGTAACAAGACAACAAACCTGACAATGCAGAAACATACGAAAACAACGATGAACACAAACACTTATTATGGACAACACAACGACGACAGCACCGAGAAAAACGGTAGGTTTTCTATGACAAAACAGTTGCGCCGTTTCCGGAACTGGCATCTGTTCCCGTCATCAGGCACAAGCAGATGACAGTGCAAAACTGCAATGGCGTATACCCAAAATTTTTATTAAATCAACATTCATTATTGAATAAAACATTTAAAGAATGAACATTCCTTGTCGTGCTTACGAAAATTGGCGCATCATTTTAAATTTTTCTTGTTGTTTTATACAAGCATCAATTTTTGAACCATGGGAAGATAATCTAATATTCAACAATTAGATCTTATTTTGTTTTATTTTGTTCATTAAAGTGTGCAGTTAATACTGGAAAGCTATTCAGGGAACGGTTTACAAATTAGTTTAACTAATGCAGGTACAGGGCCAACACAAAGCACAAATGATCGGGTAAGAATTCGAACCCAGTA
This sequence comes from Bacillus rossius redtenbacheri, assembly GCF_032445375.1. NCBI lineage: Eukaryota > Metazoa > Arthropoda > Insecta > Phasmatodea > Bacillidae > Bacillus > Bacillus rossius. Next base: position 86,649,771 of record NC_086331.1, on the reverse strand, counting down.
TTACTGCGAATATTTTTTGTAGGGATACAGTTTCTTTCATTTGATTGTAAAAATTTACAGTGGTCTGTAATTTTATATGCGTATTGAAGTCACATTTACAAAACATTTTTACAGTGTGGCTGGTTATCTCCTGTTGGCTGTCGGTGATTCCTTGCGCAATTGTGCTCGTAGCATGTGTCCGCCTCTAACGATGTGGTTGTCGACTAGACGCTAAGCTGCGATGAAAACAAATTACAATCCTCTATTCCCTGGTGGCCCCCCCCCCCCCCCCCAACTTGACCAAGGGGAGGCAATATCTGGAAATACGGTTGATGTCATATGTCATATGCAGCAACCGCGCAGTTAATGGTTTCTTAGGATTAGAATTAACGACCCGTAATTAAAAATGGTTCAACTGCTTGTCTCAGTTGTTGGATGCACTGTTTTCCCACATCAAAAGGACTCAGTCAGTCCATGCCTCATCTTCTTACCCTCTCCAGTGAAGGGTACAGATATTTTTTATTATTTTTTTTCCTGAAGGGGATTTAAATAAATAAGTGAATGAAATTATGTTTTGTGTATTAAAAAACTCATTTCAATAAGGAGTTTGGACGGTTACGATATATTTTCCAGCATGCATTGCACTGCTTCCTGTATCGTTAGTAGAGACCTGAAAAATTCGCGGGTTCATTTTGTGTTATGCTAAAATTCAAATAATTACACCTTAGTGCGGCTTTTGCCATTGGTTCACTGTTAATCTGGAGGACTGTGGGCCAATTAGAGACCCTCTTTCATAGAAGTGTCGAATCACAGGTTACCCAGTCGAGACGACTCACAAGTCAGCAGTCAATGTATAGTTGGCATTTGCCCGAGTGTGTAGAGGATATTGGAGTCTATCCTGAAGTTCATTGAACCCGTGAATTTTTCCGGTCCCTAGTCGTTAGTATTTCCAGGTATTGTAACATCTACCTTGAAGCATCTGAAACAACATACTGCATTCACCGAGATCTCGCATACTTTTTAGTAACTTTAGAGAGGGGATGCTTCGCCCCTAATCCTTGCGTCCGCCAGTGCCTCTCTCATACACTAGTCCCCATAATGCATGTGGAGATATTTCTCCCACATGAAAAGGATCCATTCAGGCCACGCACCACTCCCTTCCATTTCCCTTCCCCCTCCCTAGAATTAGATTTAAACAAAACCCTTACACCCTCCGGTTTCTATGGTTGTGGGAAAACCTAATTTCTTATTGATTTAATGAATGATTTGCTAAAAATAAAGAACGCACCATGCGTACGGTTAATCCAAAACTGGATTTCACGTGATTTAAAAGCATTCGAGTACATTCTAGGACTGACATGAATATTTGCCTTTAAGTTCATAAAAACTATTAAAAAAATATTTGTTTAGTACACACAAACTATTAAAAACAATATAAAATGGTTGTGTTATTAATTTATTAAAGAATGTTGTGCTGAAACACGAGAAAAAAAAGCAAAACAATTGATCATACTACCACCTTGAGACGGCGGCGTCCAATTACGAACCGCGACTCATCTGACGCCGTTTGACGCAGTGCGATTATCCAGGAGACTCTTTCCTTAACTCTTTGAAGGGTGCGGGTCACCTCAACTAACCACCAATATGATACTGTTTTATGGGTGGTGGTTACTGTAGCTAACCACAAAAATAAAGTCGTTATGTGGGCGGTGGTTACTTCCTCTAACCACATTATTTTCGTGTGCTCCCTTTTACGGGTCGCGGCGATTCTCTCTAACCACACGTTGTAGTTGTCCTGCGACCCAACAGATGGCAGGAACAGTACCGCGCCACATTTATATGTCCTGTTTATTACTCGAGCCACCACTTTACTCAGACTCGCCATTGTTTCTTGCGTTGCTACGTATTATAGTGCTTTTTACTAGGAATTTTACTATTATATGTGTGGTAAGTGTTTGCTTTTATATTTAATGTGTTTATATAAATGTTTTAATAGTATTTGGGCACTTACAAATGTTCGTTTCTATTCCAGACAGCGTATTTGCATGTGGTTAGTGCTGCTAACCACTGCCCTCCCAGAACTTCAGCATAAATAACAGATCTAATATGCCTCGGCAAAAAGGTTTATCGGAGGATGAAATTTACCGTTTACTGTTTGAAGAAATACCTTCAGAAGAAGATAGTGTCATAGACTCCGATGACAGTTCATCTGATCCTACTTACATAAATAAGAATTTGAACAAAGAAAAAGTTTTCAACACAGTGTCAAGCAGCAGTGAATCTGAACAAAGTGACAGTGATGTGCCAAATGTTTCTAAAGTACTCTCTCGTACAGCTTCATCCAGCTTCGCAGTTACATGGACCCAAGATACTCGTGTTCTTCCAGTGCCTCCCTTCACAAAAGAAAGTGGTGTAGCAGCAAGAATAAAGAACAAAGCAAATATCAAGCCATTGGACCTCTTTTGTGAGTATTTTGATGAAACGCTTATCAACCATATTGTATTTCAGACAAACCTTTATGCTACCCAAACAGGAAAACAATTTGTCCCTACTGATGCATGTGAAATCAGGACATTTATTGGGATAAATTTATACATGGGCATAACCAAAAAACCAAGCTATAGAGACTATTGGAGTTCTGAACCTGACCTCGGTGAGAATTACATTTCTAAACTAATGACTGTGAAAAGATTTAGCTTCCTTTTGAGCCATCTGCATCTAAATGACAACACCGTAGCTCCAGACAGAAATAGTGTAAGCTATGACAAATTATACAAGCTTCGGCCTTTGCTGGATCATCTTTCGAAAAAATTTTTTGAATGTTACCAACCTCACCAGAAACTGGCAGTTGATGAGTCGATGGTAAAGTTCAAGGGGCGGTCGTCCCTCAAGCAGTATATGCGAGATAAGCCTATAAAACGGGGCTATAAGTCATGGATGTTGTGCGATGAGTCATCCTACAATTTGAAGTTTGACATTTACACAGGAAAGACATTAGGGGCAACAGAAGTAGGGTTAGGTGCAAAAGTTGTTCAAAATTTGTTAAGTGGTCTCGAAGGTTGTCATCACATTGTTTTCATGGACAATTATTTTTCTTCTTATGATCTGTTCAGCAACCTGAAGTCAAAAAGTGAAATATATGCGTGTGGAACAATAAACCCTAGAAGAAAACACCTACCTGCACTGAAGGATGAGAAACAACTTGAAAGGGGTGAATTTGATTGTCGTGTTAGTGAAGATGGAGTGGCTGTGTACAGATGGAAGGACAACAAGGCAGTGAACTTGATTTCAACATGCCATGATCCACTGGATGTTTCTTCTGTCAACCGCAAAATGAAAGATGGAACTGTAACAACCATCAAGTGCCCTCAGGTTTTGAAAGACTACAACTCACACATGAATTTTGTCGATAACTTTGATAGACTCAAATCAGATTATGCGATCAACAGGAAAAGTAAGAAGTGGTGGATGAGGTTGTTTTTTCATTTCATCGACTGTTGTGTTACGAACGCATTTATAATGCACAAGGAACTTCCTGTAGAACAATTTACAAACAAAGATTTTCGTCGGGAGGTTTACAAAGGGTTGCTAGCTCCAAGAATAGTTGCTGTGATAGCATCCACTCCATCTGGAAGCAAAGGAATGTCTCCAGTCGCAATCAAGACACATAAACCATTTGTAGACAAGAGTATTCGCCATGAAAGCAGCGGGCACCAACCGGTTCATTCAACATCAAGGAGATGTGCAGTCTGCAGTTCTAGGAAGAAACCAGTTCGTACTGTGTGGATGTGCACTGTATGTAAAGTGCCCCTATGCCTTAGAGCAGGAAAGGAATGTTTTAGAAGTTATCACAGTAAATAGCTTAACTGTTATGGAAGGATAAAGTTACTTGGAAAAGTGTTGGTTATAAACAAAACATTACTGTACTGTTTGTTACATTTGATTGCCTAGTGGGGCTGTGGTTAGTTGTCTAACCACTTTTCATGATCATAGATTATGATTGTTTACAAGTTATTTTAAGAATGTTTCACAGTAGTATACATAAAAAGTAATAAATATTTAAATATAAGTCAGTTGAAATTAATTCGTGAATTTTTTTTTCTCTGCCCCTGTCAGGTATTTTTTTGCTCGCCATTTCCGCCCTTCACAGGTATTTTTTCGATCAAAATTTCTGCCCTTCAAAGAGTTAAGGGGCCCGCCTACCTGGTCACACAGACGGTGTGCAGAGCTTCAGGAAAAACAACGCGATTTCAAAACTACTCAAGATATCCGAGTGGGGTATGTCTACGAAAAGCATTTAAGAGTTCGCTGATGCCCGAAAAGTACTTTTAATTTTGGATCATGTTTTTAAATTGTATTTCTAAAAGAGTTAAAATGGCTAAAACGCATGTTTTGAGAGTAATTTTTAGGCGTAAAACAACCAGTACAGATTATTAAAAGCACTTAAGGGACTTGCATTACACCTTTATCTTCATTTATCGGCCATATAATGTTGCGGTCACCGCTCAAATTTCACAGTTATCCTGTGACGACGAGAAGACTACGCGTCAATTCAGAGCCTTGCGCTTAGAAGCGATACCGCGCTATAAATACCATCGAGCGTCGCACTTATCATCCCGCCTCACTAACACACATACACCCCTGACGAGGCGGGGCCCTTAAGAGTATTTTCTATGTGTAAAGATGTTCTACAGAGCTCAAAGTCACTCCCAGAATTGCACGTGGAACGTACGAAATAATTTAATGGCTGGGCGGAGCCTCGTGTCAAACTTAGCCTACCAATAGTGTCGTTCTGTGATTGATTATTGCAATGGTAAGGATGGTTTTGAATCATTAATTTGAATTCACGATTGCGAATTTGCACTGTATGTTTCACAGAAAACCCGAAGAACTGTCAAATAAAGCTGAATACACTAACACACCGAAAACAAGCCATAATCAGCTGATGTAAAATGTGAAATATACAGACAGCACAGAGAAATGCGTGGAAGGAATTAAGTCAAAACAATATTACAGCACAGACGTACATTGTGGGCTGACAAGAAGAGACACTCGAAACAAAAAAAAAACGTAAATACAAACAACAACTTTGGACAACGATGATAATGCACAGGTAATATGGACAACACAGAGACAATACAGCGATGCTCATATGAACCCAGCTATGAAACTTAACAAATATTCTGACAACACAACGACGACAGCACAGACGATCACAGTAGGCGTCCCAGGACAAAAAAAGTTGCGACTTCATCAGGTACAGACAGATCAAACAAAATAAAATATTTTGACCATACCTGTTTGTAACAGGGCTTTCGTTTGGAAAAATATGCCCTAATAAACTATGTATGGTTTTATTTTTAATATATAATTACCAGTTAACTGAACATCACGTGCAAAATTGGGTGTCTCTATAATCAAATAAAACCTATAGCTAGAAGACGACTGGATTTTGGTCATCACGCCTACAACTTTATTGAAGTGGATGTACGGAACAGCTGAAAGGGTTTTTCTCAGCCGGTATACGACTATGGAACACGCTCAAATTTTCCCTGCCGTTCTCAAAAGCAGGCCGCTCAGGCGCCCGCTCTAAGTGTCGCTTTAGAAACAGTAAGTGTAGCTCTAAGCATTTTAGACTATATTTTTGAAGCATCTTTTTTATTTGTTTCTTAAGTTGATACAAAGGGCTTCTTAAACGAAATAATTAGTTTTTCTATAAATGCTGTAGACTGGTTCGTCGGAATCTTAGACATCGCAGTCTCGTTTCTAGGGTCGTGGGTTTGCATCCCAGCCGCCCTACGTCACCCAGTTTGCTAGCACCGAGTGGATTGGCAAGTGGTTTGGAGCCCACTTTAATATTAAGTGTGTATGCCACGGTGAAAATTTTCTTAAAGAGGTTTCTGGGAAGCTTTCAATCCCACTGGTATGAACGGTTGAATACAAATTAACTGTCTAGATCGTTCGTGTGTGCAGGTATAATTAAAATGTGTCTAGAAATTTAAAAAAAAAAGTTAGGCTGTGTTGGAAATGGGACACAAATTTTAACTTGAATACGTCGAGTAAACGGGAAAAGAAAGCAGAATGACAAATCCAGAAAGGGGTGGGGACATAGTGGCATCCACCCCCCCCCCCCCACAAAAAAAAATAGTATTCATGTTTTCTCCTGATTCCTAATCATAGTTTTCCAAACTTAATAAAGTATTATTTTACTAAAGTGCTACAGAAAATTAATACGTTGTTGAGTCACAAATAAAATGTACTAAATATTTCAGTTCTAAATGTACTAAAATTGTATTATAAAATTTAATTTGGCCCTTTCCTGGCCGATATTCTAGATCCGCCCTTGGGCAGCAGTTCCATTGAACTGTGAATAACTTCAATATCAATATTACTTCGGTTACAGTCTCAATATGAACTAGATCGCGGGCTCGACACTATAGGCGACGTCTGAACTCGTACTAGGCTGGGTGACGGCCGCCATCTTAGCTTTGTTCCTCTCCCTTACACAGTCTGATTTGTTCGGCACCGGAGAGTGGCACCTTTTGGAATCGTCACAAAGTAATATTTCTTCTAACTGTCGTTTCTTGCAATGCTGATAGTTAGAGACCTGCAAAATTCGCGGATTCATTGACCTCTAGTATAGACTCCACAGTCCTTTAAATAATCGCGGAAATGACACCTGTTCATTGGCTACTGACGCGTGAGACGTCTCAACTAGGCTGTCCGTAATTCGGCACTTTCTTGGTTTAGTGTTTCCCATTGGCTCTCAGTTCCCCGGATAAAATGTGGGCCAATCGCAGAAGCGGTACGAAGGTATAGCTGTTTTGATGCTAGCCTATCGCGAAATGAATACGCGAATTTTGCATGTCTCTACTGATAGTATATATTCGCCAAAAGCCTTGACAAAGTAATCTTTTCGCACCATTATTGGTAATTTCGTCTCACATTGTTGTATGCTAAACTTTTTAAAAACTTATTAAACGTGGTTTAAATAGATCACTATAATCTGCACTAAAGGAATTTTAAATGATTAAAATTATTGGTTTAAGTAGGTGTCTAATATGTAAGTTTCAAAATAGATGAGGCACCCGGAATCGAACGTTTGAAAAACTTTCCTATTACTTATAGTGACTTGTAAGCATAAAAAAATACTATTTATAATGGTGCATGCGTTAACGCTTGCTCTACATATAGCCTATATGTGCAACTCAAATATACCAAGGCCGGTTTATATTTCATAACGTTTATAAATCTATCCTATTTTTATACTCCATTTTTAAAATAGCATCCCGATTTACGACGTTTTCACGTTAAAACACGAAGTGATAATTTACGTAGACCTCTCGACAGTTCGTTTGTTATATGTATACATATTTTTGAAATTTTACATTAATAAATCCCTGAAGATAAAACATTATTTAAAATATGATAGAGATAATAACTGACAGTTTTATGTGTGATGACTAAATTGCAAGACGAGGTTATTCCAAACTATAAAGTTGACGTGGAAATGGCCTGATTGGGTACCTAAGTATGCTAGTATTTTCGTCTTGTAAAGTTTTTACTCGTTTTATTAAATTGTGTTGTATGATGATAATAGTACTATTGCAATGTCTCCACATTAATCTAATGCGTTTTTAACTCAAAATTCTGCACTTTACATGTTTTTCATTGCATCAAACTAGTGGTAGGCTTAAAATTATAAGCACATGTTCCGGAATTGAAATTCAATTCCAATGACTCCAGATATAAATCCAATTTGCGCAATTAAAACTGAATGTGAAAATAATGTTTATCCTTTTTCCTGCTTCCTGTGACCCAAAATTATCCCACGTCCGTAACGTGCATGTAAACATAGGTTGATCATACACTTGAAATTAATAAACACAATTTAAACCCTGGCAAATATTGCTAAGTGAGCAATATGACACAAAAGGATATTTGCTGACTGAATTTTTTTAGTAAATATGTAGATAATTTCCTAGAACTCACTCTACTCTACAGATTTACGCATTTATTTTCTCCCTTAGTATTTGCCGAAGATTTGTTGTACTAAAAGTTATCAATTTTAATTTACTGTGTTGCGAATGTAAATCAATTATCAAATTCATAACTGGCTTTTTTAATAAAAAAAACACTAAACAAATTTATTTCTACCTCTATAACACAAAAATCTGATACGAATTTATAGCAGAAACGAATCTAAAAAAACTGTTTTTTAAGTTATCATGGGGTTTGAAAGTATCGAAATACGCGAATCATTAAAAAATAATCTTAAATATTAATGTTTTCGTATAAATAAAAATATGGTACTTTTTTCCACAGTAAATAAGTTGACGTTTGTATTGTAGACGCTCTGTGAGAAGTATCGTCGGAAAGGTAATCAGCCTACACACAAACGTTCACACTGCTTCTATTTGAGCTCAGACAGCAGTTTTGTTTCAAGCTTTAGTGGAGCCTGTCTGAATCCTTCCATCAATACATACGGGCTTCAGATCTTCTGTCACAATTCGTGTGACGAAAAACTACCAGTTATTATCTTTTGGAAACCGTGACAGGATGGGCCTTAAAAAATTGTTGTGTTAGTAGATTATTAGACCAGAACTTCTTACGCTTTAAAATCGAAGATTTATTGAAACTTGTTAAGTGATAACAGATTGCTTGCAAAACATAACGTGCATGGACACAAATGTGTGACGTAAAATATTTATATTATAAATACAACTAATAAAAATATATTTCGAAAAAAAGAAAACTATGGGGTGTATTCATTTCAATTTCACAGCATTAAAAAAAAATGTGGTGTGAGTTCTCTTCCCAAAAACCTCAACGCATGTGAATTTCAATCCTTTGTTTAACGATTCAATCTCGATGGAGTACATTGAAAGATTATTTACCCTTATATGTTTCCTATTTTATTGTACTTGACGTGTTTCCCAGCTGCTATACCAACTCGGAATCAGTAATAATTTTAACAACGTAAACATCTCAGGCGCTGAAGGCTTCGTTATTTGGTCACTGCCAACTGTCAAGCCAGGGCAAAATGCTAGAAATCACAGGCGGCAAATAACTGAGGCTCAGAGGATAAATAGTTATTGTGGTAGTAGTAATAGGGTTTGTCAGGCAAAACCAAGGGCTCAGGGAAAAACATTTTTACAACCCCCCCCCCCCTAAAATAATGTCAAAACCTCCCCATTAAAAGAAATTTCTAAAAATTGTAAACTGACAATGATTGTAACTATAAACGTGATCTGCGCGTATCACATAACGTTTTAAGTCTTCAAATGAATTCTATTAGCAGCAGACTTGTAGTTTTGGTCCTACTATCAGGGTAAACTAAGTCAGAAAAAATATCTCGAAACTCAACCGGGCCCCTTTTGTGTCCAAGGCCCGCCGTTTTGGCCACCCCTTACCCCTCCCCCCTTGCATTATTCACCTCTCCCCTTTTCAAGCCACTGGTAGTGATTAAATAACATGGGCAGGCTTATTACAGTAAGGCTGGGGTTTCACGCTGCAGATTGACATTCGCCTGCATGTACACAACGCACTTGCTATTGTCTCGTTATTTTAATTAAGTTCTAAATACAAACGTATAATTAAATTGTTTATGAAAGGTTTTATTGACTTAACAAGCCCTTATTTTTAACGGCTTTTAGGAACATAACGGCATATATTTATGACTCTCCTGGCATGTATTGAAAGCATGAAACTGTGTGGTGGACGATTTTGGATTAGCCATTCGTATGTAGGCTATTCGCAAACTCTTTAATTTAAGTAGACAGTTCGTAAACCAATCATAAGTAGGTTTTTTACCTTTACACTATATAAAAAAGTTAGGGTTCTATGATTTTGGGGAGAGCATAATTTTGGTTGACTGGAGAACGGCTACTAAAATTAAGAGTTTACGACATAGCCTACATACGAACAGTAAATTCGAAACTGTATACCACACGATTTGATTCATTCCGTACATGTGAGGACTGGGATAAATAAAATTGCTTGTACTTATTTACACGTGGTAGAAGTTATTCTCATTTTTGGTTAGTTTTAATGTAGGCCTATATTTTAACTGCAGCCTTTAGTTCAAGAAATACAGAAAAGATAGCGCAGCGTTCGTAATGTTAAAGAGAATTAACAAAAAGTTAAATATCTTTGATGCCATATTTTTTCAATGCAATTTCCTTGGCTAATAAATTATAGATGTATTGTTATGACTATATTCCAGGATAGTTTCACTATCATGAAGATTCAATTTACACACCTATACGCTTATTATGTCGCCGGATTTTCACCAAAGCTAGTTTACCCTCGTGCAGCTGCCACACGGGGGTCCGCCATCTTGACGAATTTGGGTCGTGGCTACAGCAGAAACACGCACGCATGCGCATCGGACGTCAACCTGTTCAATTTACGTTGCGCGCACATTTCGTTGCGTTTCCGTCGTATACTAAATTTTCACCCTCTACGCACCTTCAGAAATACAATTTAAAAAATGTGATATCCTATAAACCGTAAAAAAAGGGGATGGTGTTTAGTAAATCCCTTTATAAACAATTAACTATTAAACGTATTTTGAATTCATTTAAAAAATTGAGAAGAAATTCGGAATATTAAAAACGAAGTAATTTATGGTACCAACCACTTAAGGGTGACCTGACATTAAAACCTGTGGTAATCTATTTGCGTATGGTTGGTAACCAGGTCGCCAGAGGACTGCGCGACGCAGCAATCTAAATCAGGATTTTTGGATCGTATTTCATACCTGGTTCCTCTCTAAATGCGAGTCTAACGTTTTTTATACACTGCAACAGCTCGCTCGGCGAAGTATCGAAGAAATGCAGTGGTTTATTTGATCCGTTCAAGTGATTTGAATCAGTGAAACGATGGCGACAGTCGATGAGGTGATTACTGTTAAAACAGTGTTTTTTACCGGGAATCTGTCTAATTGGGCACACTTAAGTTTACAGAGATTAGGAAAAAACTATGGGATTTAAAAAAACTGTTCACTATATTCCAGTGGTGTCTACGAAAAACAAGTATTAACACTGTATTTTCAGCAGAGTGAAGAGGGATAAAACGCGTGTTTTCAGAATAGTTTTTAAGACATGAAACGCCTGGTGCAAATCCTTGAAAGCACTCAAGGGCCGCGCATTACAGCTTAATCAAAATTTATCCACCATATAATTATGTTTTCCAGCTCAGATTTCAAAGTTTTCCTAAGCACGACGAGAAGACTGCGAAGCGGTTCAAAGCGTTGCGCTTTGATACGGCGCTAGAAGCACTATCATCCCGCCTCATTAGCACAGACCATGCGGGCTCCTTAAGGTGGCGCAACTCACTGAAAAATCAGTGGAACTCCCTGGGAAAATAGTTTAGCTAACTGAGAAAATCAGACGAAGTCATTAGAAAACCAGAGATCCATGTCAGTTAGATAAACTGTAGGAATTTACAGACACAAGTTCTAAAGCAAGCAGTTTTCACATGTTTGTATTAAAAAGTCACTGATTTGGAACAGCTTTCAGTAGACTGTTTAACATTTTGTGTGTGTTTTTGTGGGGCCAGGAGGGTGGAATAAATTTTTTTTGGGAGCAGAGTTGAGAATTAGTCCAAGAAAAACACAGCAGTATTTTTTGTAAGAAATAGTTCACTTGAAAATTTGGGTCCCGTGAAATTTATGTAGGTTGCGTAATATGGACAATTACCTGAAGCTTGCTGTTAAAAGATATAATTTAAAGAAGTTACTAGGTTTACATGCCATTGATGTTTGTGGCCGATTCGTGGTCACGTGGCAAACGTTCGCTGGCTTCTCTCGCTTCACAGCTCGGCAGGTGACATACATGGAACTCTGGCCAAAAACACAGTCATGCGTCCTCAGTTCTTGTAAAAATGTTGGGTTAGGTCAGTGCTGTGTCAAGGGCTGTTCAAACTCTCGATTCTAGAGGCTGCGTGGTCAGCTAGTCGATACGAGTGTCGTGGAGCGAATGTCGTGAATCGATTTTTTCAATTTATTTTTGGCTTTACGTGTCGCCGGCAGCGAGGTCATTAGAGACAGAGTCGTGAACAGAGAAGCGTCACATAGTGGGTAGCGTTGCAATGTGGGAAGCGTAGACACATGGGTAGTCTACGCGTTCGTATGTGTGTGTCATATGGTGAACTGCTATAATACCGAAGTAAAACCGGAAAGAATGTCAGTACACGGTAAATAACACCTACATGCAAGTTAATGCACCATCACACACCGAACTATCACAAAAATCATGAAATAAATCACCGTTTAAACTCAAAAAGTAACTTAAATCACAAAAAAGTAAGCTTAAATTATTGTTTTTAATTCAATGAATTTAATCAATTATGTAGCTTAAAGTTTGAACCGAAATGTATTATTAAATAGATTGGAGGAAATTGTAACTTATTTATTTTGAAACTGTTCTTACTAACTAAATTAAAAAAAAAATTATAATCGTACATTTTTTGACACATCGTTTTTGGCAATTATTTTTGTTCTGAATAGACATGCTTATTAAAAATTATTACACTATAAAGTGCATCATTTATCATTCAAATATACACTGTTTGGTGAAATGAGTATCATGAAACATTTATATGTCATATTTGTTGAATAATATGCTATATTTACAAATAAACATTAGTCAGAAAAATAAATACACCAACCGGAGATTTCCTGTTTTAAAAACGATATTGGTCTGCAAACAAAACCATAAAATCTTGTTTCTAGTCATATATGATGCGGGCAACATGAAGACTTACGTAGCGTCAAGATATGGCTGGCATGGATTTGATATTTATTATTTGCACTATTCGTGCCATGCGGTTAGTCGAATGAAATTGTAGGCATGCGAATGGTCTCTGCAATGATGCATGTCCAAAATCTTCCCATTCAGTTTAAGTTATTTGGTATTTTATCGTTACGTGTGTAAATGAGTTGTGTCCAGCATTTGCATGTGATTGACTTTATATGTGTTTAATGCATTTGTATCTATGATAGCATTACTAATACTGTCATGGTTTCATACAAATGTTTGAAGTATATTTTTTATAAGCAATAAGTACGTATGTTTAATCAGGACTGAGGGCGTCAATTTTAGAAGGCAATATTGGGGAGTAGATGTAGTTTATTTTTAATATTAATTAAAAGTAGAATTTCTAATTTTATTTCTTAAATTAGTTTAATTGTTGTAAAGATCTTGCTAGACAGATCCGATCAGCGTGACTGTGTCACCAGCACCTCACGTCATATGTCACGTGTCACGTGAACCAATCAAATGTCATAATTGCATCTGCACCATCAGCTCTGACACATCGACAGACGCGACTGCGCGAATGTGGTAGGCCCTTTGTTCACTTCCCTTCCGATTTTGCCCCTACCCCCTTCATCCGTAGCCCTAACTGGCGCGTTCAACTTGCAGGCGAATCAATTACCGCGGAGGTACCACGTGTCCGCACAGCGCCGAGGGAAGCTACAAGGTCGACCCACACGTTTTCACTTAGCGCATACTCGACTTTACGACTGGAGAGCGCAGATATTTCGTTCTTACGTGATAGTTTTTTTAAATCTACCTACGGCAGTGAGGGGTTTCAAGCACGAGTGCCCATTGCTAATAAACACAGAAATGTCAGATTTAAATTTTCATGGTTCGTGGTTAAATGTTCCCATGCGGTACTTTTATTAATTTTGAGAACACACTTTGAGTTACTTCTTTTAAAACCTGAAAGTTAATTTAGAAATTACACTATTATTATTATAGGTATATTGAACAGTATCTAAACATATACCCATTGTTTCGCAGGAAATATAAACTTTACACAATCTAGCTTGTGTGCGAATGCTCCTAGTATACTTTATACCTATATACCAATTAATATATAACATATTAAATGTTATTACTTATATTACTACATAAGAAGTATGTAAATGAAGCTCCTGGCGCAGGCTTCAGGATGTAGTGTCAGTGGTGGCGGCTTCTGGCATGATGACGTCACGGCGGCCATCTTGGATGACCTTGACCTTGACATTCAAAATTTGTCAAAAATTTGCCAGAATCCGCTAAAATCTCTAGTTTTTTGAAGAAAGAAAAAAAAGCCAAAAATCTCAAAAAATTTGATAAATCAAAAATTAGGAATTCGAAAAACCTCAAACGACTCTTTGCCTTAGAAAAATTTATAAAAAATTAATTAATCAAATTATGATAACAATTATTTAAAAAACGCACTTACGACATGGAGCTCGAAGTTCTCGGTTCGAACTCAGTGAGGGCCAAAATAAAAAAATTACGTCAGATCCTTCCTCTACGGAAGCCGCCGGCAGACTGACCTCCCACCAGTAATGTCAAGGTATATCTTATCGACACCTAGTATGACGACATGTCCGCCATCTTGAAAATATGTAATTATTATTCGATTTTAATGAAATATTTCTAAAATTTCTAATAAATCTTAATTAATCAAAATTTAATAAAAACTATTTTAAAACACTGTTGCACCTTTTGTTACGGTCGCTATCTTGGATTCTAGAAATGGTGCAAAATTCGTTACACCCACCATCTTGGACGTGTATGACATTATCTTGGCACGTTTCGTTACGGACACCATCTTGGATTCTAGATCGTTGCAATTTTCGTTACGGCTGCCATCTTGAAAATCCGTCATTTTTATGCTAGAAATGTGTCAAAAAAATTGTAAATTAAAAAAAAATTAATTAATAAAAATTTAATAAAAAAATTAATTATAAAACGCACTTATTCCTCAGTTCGAACCCGGTGAGGACAAAATAAAAAATTACAGCAGATCCTACCTTCACGGAAGCCGCCGGCAGACTGACCTCCCACCACTAATGGCGAGGTATATATTACGTCAGTCTGTAGGACGTAATGTCCACCATCTTGTTTTCGTCTGCTGGAGTCCACTATTTTGTTTTCGTCTGCTAGAGTGTGCTACCATCATGTTAGTTTTTTTTTGTCCACTAGAGTGCAGTATTCATTTATTATTATTGCTGAGGTGCCCCAACTTGAAATTTGGACGCCACCCTGGAATTTTGTAATTATGTAGCTATAAATTCGGAAAAATTCCAAAATTCATCAAAAAAATCAATCGGTTAATATAATGTTTGATTCGATCGATTCATGTCATTGGTTCGATCCTTGGTCAATGCAAAAAAATAAGTTCAGTTAAAGGCATACTAATTTAATTGAAATTATCATAAAGGTGACAGGTTCGAGAAATAAAGCAACACAAATTCAAATACAAAATTTATTACATAAATTATACAAATTCAAACAAGTAAATTACTAGCATTCACGATCCCTACAGTCTTCTTAAAAGACAAAGCGAGACCTTTGCACGCCTTGACATATGTTTTCGAGTCAGTAATGTATAACAGTTGATTAACCAGGCATGTCTATTCAGTAGCCAGGCACGTAATCGACGACCATGTGCATTCAGTTTGTGGCCGACATGACCAGTTATCAGCTAGGCACACCCAGACGGTGGATAAGCACATTCAGTCTGTAGCCAGGCCCGTCCAGTAGGTGACAATACGCGTCCAGTCGGTAGCCAGGAATATCTATTCAGCATTAAGGTACCAACGACCATTAGGTGGCCAGTCATATCTAGTTGGTAGCCAAGAGCATCCAGTAGTTGTTAGCTAGACACCTCCAGTTTGTGGCCAGACACGTATATTCAGTGGCCAGAAAAGCACATTCAGTAGGTGACAAGTCGTATCCAGTTGGAAGTTAAGCCTTTCTATTCAGTAGCCAGTCACGTAATTGACGTCCAGGTGCTCTCATTCGGTGGTCGACATGACCAGTTATCAGTTAGGCATGTCCAGTCAGCAACAAGGCATGACCAGTTGGTGGCCTGGCATGTATTCGGCGGTCAGGCATGTCCAGTAGGTGTCAATGCGCACCCAGTTGGTAGCCAGGCGCATCCATTAGGTGGTCAAACACATCCAGTCAGTAGCCAAAAAATATTTTTTTCGCCGATACTTGACGAATATTTTTAACAGTTCATCTACAAAATCATACGCATAAGCTAAGCGTCTCCGAACCAAGAGGTTTCATTATTATTTTAAATAGGCCATGTTCAATGTCACGTCAAATTACAAAAAAAAATTCTGGCTTGTTTTAGAACTCTATCCATGCTCAACAACGGAGAAGTTCACAAGCTGGCAGAAGCTGTTTTTGTAATTTTTATTCTTTTTTGTTTTTGTTTTTAACATACACTATTTCATAATAAACCTCTTGAACAACCAAGAAACACATAAACAAAAAAAAAAAGTCAAAACCAGGCGATGGCAAAAATTAATAACATAGCACAGAAAATTCTGTGGAAGGAATTATAAGTAAAAAAAAAAAACTACAGCACAGACGGACATACCTAGTGGGCTAACAACGACGAGACAGTAGCAACAAGAACAGTAAATAAATACAAAAAACGACCTTGGACAACATACCGACCAAAAAAATAACCCAATGATGAGAGTTAACAGATACAATGGACAAAACGACAACAATTGGGATATATATATATGTATATATACACGTTGCAACACGTGGGTCCGCCATGTTGATGACTTTGGCTCACGGTAGCGATGACGCGTCCTCCCGCCTGTGGGCCGATTGTAGTATTCTCAAATACTAAGGACAAACCGCAGGCGGGAGTTCGACCGCACCTCGTCACAGTTCGTCAATTTCCAAGCTCCTGTGCACGAGGCTACAATCACCGGCCACATGGATGAACTTGTCAAACCGCAGGCACCGTCATTAATGGGCATAGCCTCGCATCTGGGGAGCTTGTGAAACGACGCTCTGGTTGCAGAGAGCGCCCGTGGCTTGTCGTTAGCATTAGAGAATACCACGACACGCCCCGCAGGCGGGAAACACGACAACACTCACGCCTACCGCCTGCTCGCAGTGCGCATTTCAGAATCGAGCCCCTGGAGCTCGATTCTGAAATGCACTTACCTCGTCTTGTCGTTACTCCCGCTCACGCTAGTAACCGCATTCTCATGTGTAAAAAAAACATTTCTGTTGAATGCTGGGAAGTAGCGTTCTTCTATTCTACTTTATCCACGAGCCAAAGATGTCAATTTGACGGTAGTGGTTCGTCTTATCAAAAACTGTTTATACAAAAGTTTCAGAAACAATCCGAAAGAATGTGATATCGTTTTTTCAAGTAATTAAAAACACATATAAATTTATATCAAATTTGTAACTGAAAGAAATTTACGAGGAAGTGAATTTATATTTATTATTGATGTTTAAACGATCAATTTAGACAAATGAGAAGTGGTTTTCTTTCACTTAGGATTGTAGTTTATGGTAGGGACTTCACTTAAACCCTGGTTGTTTCTAGGTTATGACTTAAGAGAATAATGGTTTAATACAATAACTCAAAAAGCTTAATAATTTGTACAAAACAGTAATAATATAACATCAAAAAAACATATTAAAAAGTATGACTCGATAAAATTTAAACTATTAAGATGAACTATTACTGTGGACGTGAATTTTTTCGATAAACTAAATTAATGTTAATTTATATTAGGTGTATAGCACAGATTTACTGCGTTGAATAAAACGCAAGTTTCTTGTAAACTTCTTAAAATAATGTTTTATGGGTACATTTCTAAATTTGCCCATCAAGGAAAACTACATCTCATTTAGTCCAGAGCAGAACATAATTTTTTTTGTAGACTACATTTAAGTTGTATTATTTTTTTGCGAGTAAAGTGTAGAAGACAAAATATAAAAAAGTAAATTTTTCAGGAAACATTCTTTTAGAATGAATGACTTAATTTTTTTTTATTTTAGTATTTGGTTAAATCAACAGCTACATGTTTATTTCCACCCAGATATACAGCTTCTATACAGCATAGAAGTTACCAAGGAAAAAAAACTAAATTTATGTAAACATTAAAAAATACGTGTTCTAGTTTTGGCTTTATTTGCATACTAACCGTCTTGTTTAAATTATATAATTATTCCTGTATCAAAACAGAGTTTTTAAGTAAAACATGTTTTAACATACTTTATCCTTGTGAAGCTCTATACGGGGTACAACATAAATACATGAAATGTTGCAATGCACACTTCAGCAGCGATGTCTTCATTGTTTTAAGAAAATTGAAACTCAAAGGAAAATTTTTGACATAAAAGATTTTGAATTTAAACTAATTAGATTTATTATTTCACAAATTAATTCTTCCGTGCTGTACCACATATCAAAAATTAATTACACAAAGTAAAATTAATCTTATAAAAGTTTGTGACATATCGACCACCAAATGCTACCGAGTTTCATTTTTAAAATTTTAAATAATTATTTATTTCTTAGACTTGTTTGATAAATTGTAAAAAAAAAAAAAAAAATATTTTGCCACCTGAGACAAAGGTACAAGCACAATTAAACATAATAGTAATGCCTATCATTCTTAAATATTTAGTGTAATAAAAAAGCTCGCTTTACCTTTTAATAGAAGCCCATTTTCTATAAATAATACTTTTATCCACGAATAATATATGGAAACGTATTTACCTATAAACTTAGGCGTGTAAAATTATTGAGGTAGTTTCTGAAGTGAAACTTCTTTATTAAGCGAGTAACAATTTTCGAGCGTTACGAAAATTCCGATCGCATGAAGGGAAATATGTAAGTATGTGATGGAGAACTGGGAGAGAAGGGGAAAAATTAGGTATGTGATGGAGGAACCGGGAGAGGAGAGGAAATAGTTAAGTACGTGGTCGGGGAACATTCAAAGCAGGAGACGGAATTGCACACACTTTTACACACACCTAAACACACACTTTTACACACACTTTTAAACACATTTTAACACCCACTTTTACACCCACTTTTACTCAGACTTTACCACGGCCTTTAACACACACTTTTACACACACTTTTACACACATTTTAACACACACTTCTACACAGCCTTTAACAGATACTTTTGTACACACATTTACACACACTTTTACCTGTACTATAACACAGCATTTAACACAGCCTTTAACACACATGTTTACACACACTTTACACATATTTTTCTCCACACACATTTACACAGCCTTTAACACACTCATTTTCACACACTTTTAAACATTCTTTTACACAGCCATTAACACATACATTTTCACACACGATTACCATCATTTTTACACACACTTATACACAGCCTTTAATGCGCACTTTACACACTTTTACACAGCCTTTAATTCACAGTTTTGCTCATATTTCAAACAAATTTTTACACATACTTTTACACACACTCTTACACACACCAAAACTCACACTTGCACACACACTTTTACTCGGCCTTTTACAAAGCCATTAACACACAATTTTAATTATATCCACTTTTACACATACTTTTACACACTTTTATACACGTTTACACACTTTTATACACGTTATACACATTAATACACTTTCTTAAACTTTAATAAACTTTATATACTTTTATACACTATTGCTCACTTTTGCACACTTTATACACTTTGGCACAGTATTGCATACTTATGCCTACTTGCACATTCGCACGCTTGCACACTTGTGCTCATGTTATCAGCACACTCGCGCAATTTACCCACTCGCGCATTCGACCAAACGCGCCTTCGCGCTTTTCGCTCTCGCGCCCTTGCGCACTTGCATATGCGCGGTTGTTTCTTGGGGAGTGGCGCGTCAAGCTATCCCCACTCCGGGGCCGTTGGCGCGGTCGGTATACAGCCTGCACATGGCGGCATGCGGCTCAGGTTTAACCACACAATGCTGCAGGGATAGGCGGGTCGCGGCGGTAGGAACCCGCCTGCACCTGACGACACCCCGACTTAAGGGAGTACTTGGGCAGAGGGCCATACAACGGAGTTTAAGCTTATTGTTGTGCACCGTGCCACCGGCCATCTTCGCAAGAAAATATTGTTCTTTCACGATTGTATTAATTTTTAAATTACTTGTTTAAATCAGTGTTCTTAAAATGTATTATATGATTTTTTTATTTTTTTGAGATCACACTCGCATTATTACTATTCTCAATTATTAGTTTTTGTACAATAAAAATATTTTAATAATTTATCTCCATAAATACCTAAAAACCAAGAAGCTTCACTTTTGTCGCACGTGGACTCCATGAACACGTTTTTTTTGTTAAAGGTTATTGGGCTTTTGTTGTTTAATTTTACCATATGTAACCATTAAATGGTATGTGGTATGAAATAACTTAGCCAACAGACTGGTATATGTATTAAAATTTACTAACGCAATTAGATACAAAAAATAATAAATAAGTTTTCTTAAAATACATTTTGTATACTGCACTGCTCATTTATATAAAACATGTAAAACATTTTGTCCAAATACTGAATTTGAACCAAATCAAAAATAACTAGAGCGGATTTGTATGCACGCGCTCTATCACTGAGCTAAAGATGCACGAGGTAAAATGTAATGAGTGAGGTTGGGTTCAATAAATATAATGCATTCAGATTACAAATGTATTTTATAATTTGTGATGGCTGCTTGCTATGACTATTTTAGTTTACAGAATGTATTCTAGGATAGTTTTGCTACTAATAATTATCATTTTGCACAACAATACTATTGGTGCATCCCCCAATGTTCACGAATTAGAATATATACAGATTTATGCTGCACAACGTGGGACCGCGATGTTGATGACTTCGGTTCGGCGGTAGCGAATACAGTTTCTTCAGCCTGTGGGGCTCATTGTAATGTTCTCAAATTCTAACAAGCCACAGGCTTAGTTCGACCGCATCTCGTCGCTCACGACAACTTTCGTCAATTTCCAAGCCCCTGTGCACGAGGCTACAATCACTGTCCAAATGAATGAACTAGTCAAATTGAACCTTCCGCCGGCAATATGATTAATGGGTATAGCCTCGCATCTAGGGAGCTTGCAAGATGACGATTTAGTTTTAGAGAGCGCTTGTTGCTTGTCGTTAGTGCTTGAGAACGCCATGACACGTCCCGCAGACGGGAAACCCGACAACACTCACGCTTACCTCCTACTAGTAGTGCGTATTTCAGAATCGAACCCCTGCAGCCAATCAGATGGCCCGGAAAACTCCATTTGTCCGTCATCAAAATCCTTACCAAACTTAAACTTTCTACGGACAGACTGATGAAATAAACTCTTAAATGTTATGAACCAATGCTTTCAACACTCCCCTTTACGACTTTGAGCCAGTTAACACCAGCTAGCAGTGAAGTGACCGATCCACGACCACCCACTCGAAAGAAGGACAAGTTTTGCAGTAATAAATCAGCCAACAGGCAGGTGCTTACGCAGAATTTCCTTTGCGGTTGATTTGTCAAGAGAGTTGGGGGAGGAGCTAGTTATCACATCTTTGCCAGCGATTTGCTTTCAAATTATTTCCTGGTGGGAATAATATATATTTATATTTTTTAAGGATATCGAGGGGAGGGGGTTTAACACATCAGACCAACTACCCCCTTTTTTTTTCTTAGCGTACGCCCCAGCCAATAGGCAAGCAAAGGTGGGCAGATAAAACACTTGACTGTTAATTTATACTGACGCCAAACGAATCCGCGAAATTTTGCGGGGGTCTAACTCTGGTTTGAGACCAACCGCATTCCGTGCGGCGGGCCTCCGCGCGCCGCACCGACGGAACAAAGGGACAAAGTTTCGCCACTTGATTTAGCGCGGCTTCGATTGCCGGAACAGCGATGATCTCCGGTTCAGCCGGATGTGATCAGGGTTTGCGGGGGAAAGTTGGGGAGTGGGAGAGAGAAAGAGAGAGAGGGAGGGAGCGAGTGAGGGAGGGAGCGTGTGAGGGAGGGAGCGAGAGAGGGAGGGAGCGAGAGAGGGAGTGGGAGAGAGAGAGAGGGAGTGGGAGAGAGGGAGAGTAAGTGAGGGAGGGAGAGAGAGAGAAAGAAGTGTCACCCACCTCTTCATAAGGTGGGGGGGGGGGGGGGGGTTTACACGGAGCGCGCAGGTCGAGCGCAGCGCGGCGCGGCGGTCACGCGCTGTACTACGCGCTATCGACCAGCCGCCCAGCCGCGCGCTAGTCGCGATGAGGCCGCGAACAGTAAACACCGGTAGAGGTTATAGCAAGCAAGTTCTTAGCTAAGTAGGGATCTCAACAATATAGCGATGTGTCGATCGAAAATATATGTATTTCAAGTCTAAAATATAGATTTTTTTTGTATCGAAATTATAGTTAAGAATAATTTTTATATAGGTTTATTACTCCGATAGGATTTAATTTAAATAAAATAATATTTTTTTTTTCAAATATATAAACAGTTTTGTCAGAATTATCTCTAAATTAATTTGACACAAAATTTTTTTTGGCTGAAGGCTTTGGAAATACCAAATAAATATTTAAAAAGAAGGAAAAAGTGGAAATATTGGACTTTTCAGTAGGGCTGAGTTTATAAACGATGCAAGGAACGCAATAAGGCAACAGCGCAACACGCAGCCAACGCAAGAAAAACACAGTCGTTTATCAAGCACCCAATTCGCAAAACGTCATCAAAACTATAACTTATAATTTTAAAACGGTAGAAAACATATTTGTAACTTGGAATTTTTCTGTTAGTTTACTTTTATCACGGAAAAAAATTACAATAATTTTATTAATTAATAAGATTAAATGATATAATTAAATTTTACAATGCACGCGCACATGCAACAAAATTTTCACACGATGAAAAAAGGCTACATACAAAAATAAAGTTTAATACAAATAAGAATTATATGTTCTTTTAAGACTTCAATATTAGTGATTAATATCGAATACTGGTCTAGATAGTTAAAACTATTTATATTGTTACGCAGTTTCGCACTGCGTAACTATAAAGACTACCAGACAGCGCCCCTGCCCTTCTAATGGATACCAACCGCAACACAGGGGCGCCGACCGGCAATGCTTCGGGGCCGCTCGGGCCGCTTCGACTCTGCCCGGCTTCGCGGGCTTCGTCCGGAACTACCAACATGACGTACTTCCGCCGCGGGTATCCAGACTGTTCCTCGGTCGGGGCCCGGCGGACTATAAATACCGGCCCAGCCAACGCTTCTGCAGTCTAGCGAGTTATGGGAACATAATAGTTCCTGGTATCGCTGTCACACGCTCTCGGCCGAGCATATGAGGAAACGGCGGCGGCTTCTGCAGTCAGTATCCGACTCGCCCGGCTGCGTGAACAAGCGGTGACCATGACCCGCTCCAACGACCTCCTCCGTCACGCTGCCCGTGGACGTGCCGACAACTTCAGCAGGAAACTACGGTAAGAGACGCCGTCAGAAACTAAGTCCGTCAGAAACCAAGTCCGTAAGGGATTTGCAACCTAGTAGAAAAAAAATACAAGTCCGCGAGGGACTTAGATTAATTTCAAGCAGAAGTAGTTTGGACTTAGAATATTTCCGCAGAGTGAGGAAACTGAAGTTTTGCCTCGTCTGTAGAATAAAGGCAATTGTCTCGTGAAGGTCACGAGGCATGGAAGTGTTTTAACTGGAGCTGATGGTAATACGGCAGTAGGGCAGTGTGGCAAGTGACGGAGGAGAGGTCGAGGTCATTCGCATAACGTAAATTATACCAACCAGCAATACGTTGATGATTAGCGTGACGACTGATACGTCCGTAACCAATGTATCCTTTACGTACCTGGATTCGACTGAACATTACTCTAACTTTCTGAAAAGTGCAGGTGAATGTAACGACCAGTACACAGCTACTTCGTGGAGGCGTAGAACTACTGACGGGGCGAGTCCACATGGACGTCGCCAACTCCGTGGCAGGTGCTGATCCAGAACCACCCTGCCCAATCAACTGATATAACGGGGACGCTACCAGCGGGGTTGTCTGCTGAGTTCTCCAGGAGGCAGCTACCTACCAAGGCGAGTAAATAAGAGAATACTCGCCGCAATATTGGCGGGGCACCACAAAATACGAATACCGCTGTCACTAATAGTCAGGAGAGATGTGAATAGAACTCGCTGCCTATAACAAATGTGTGTGTAAGAAAACAAACAGTTTAGTGTAATAATTTGTAATATGGGTCTATAATAAGTAAGACCGAGACTTACACCAAGAAAACTGTTGATAACTTTAAAGTATTGTTTCCTTTAATCCTATCACCGTGAGAGTGTATGTATTCAGAATTTATAAACTGTGTAACCGAGTTACAGGCAATATTTAATCTGTGCTATAAGTAATTTCATTTCAGTTGTCTTTGATTATATTCTTTGGCTTGTCCTATTTTATAATGGTGAATTGATATTGTTTGTTATGTTAAATCAAGGCTAGTAAATATTATTAACGTAATTTTGAATGTGCCAAAAACTTGATTTGTAAGGAGCCTAATAATTTGACGTTCGTAAAATGTAAATTGCTGTTTGCTTTGGAAAAGGGCACTAATTAAATTTTCGTAATTTGTAAAAGTGATCCAATGTTGTTAATCTTGTTAATCTTTTCACAGACACTTTGGACACCTCTCATTGTTCTAGTCATCAAAGTAATAACTTAGAAGTTTGTCAAGTCTGATCATTCTTGTAATGAAGGGTGTGATGTTGTTACAAGTTTTGTCAATAAAAAAAAACTTCTATTTCACGAACTTTTGAACCATCTCTGAGATTCCAAACCTTGTCCTTCCGCCCTTCCGGACAGGAGGTAACAATATATTGTAAATATTAGTGAGAGAAATTGTGTTTATAAAAATTTTCAAGTGTAATTTATATAAATAAGTCTACGCACCCGTATGTACTTATAATTAATTTGCATAATAAATTATAACATTATTATTAATAAGTAATTAAAATAATAAATTAGACTAAACAGAAGCATATTTGTTAATTGTCATGGTTGTATAGAATTTATATCTATTATTTTACTTAATTAAATAATTAGTTTTATAAACATGTTTATATTCTTTAGACTGAGTATTTATTATTTTTTAAAATTTTATTGAAAATACTTTACCAATCACATTTATAATATCACTCCAGTTGTTTTATTATTTAATTTATATAAATCATTTGCATGCAAATTAAAGTCGGTTTTTATCACGCAAAGTATGTAGCCTATAACTTATAACGCGCGTATATAAGTACACGCACCCATTTTTTTCACTGTACGAATCTTAAACAAGTGTAAACATAATGTTTATAATAAAATAACATCGTGGGCTTATATGAATATAACTTCCGCGTCTTTAAAATATCATTAGTATGGTATGGCTCCTAAAAGTGACGTGCTAAGCAATTATAAAATTCAGTCAGTGATGTGAAGTGTAACTTTTGTGAAAATTAGGGCAAACTTATGTCAAGATATCGAATGAAAAATGTAATTTGAAACACTGGCGAAAGAGAAGCCACAGAAACACGCAGAAGATGAAATACTGAATGATAAAAATGGGAAAAATGGTAAAATTAATAATTTTTAATTACTTTTCAGATATATCGATAACTCAATATTACATACATTCAAATTATAATTTTATAATAAGTTTATAATAACTTTATAAGGGTAAAATTTCGATTTTAAGTTAAACCGATGTACAATGTTCCTGTAGGGCAGTAAAAATTATGTATTAATTTTTTTTTGTAATTTTGTTGTTTAAAATATTGAACCTTTCACGTTTTTGGTGATATTTAATTATTTTGTATAAGACAAGGACCGAACCGAGGTGATCGAACATTCTATATTTTAAAATTTGATGGTTTTGATAATTTTTGTAATTTTTCCCGAATTTCTAGCTTAATAAAAAAAATTTTCAGGATGGTGGCCATGACTGCCTATAGGATGGCAGGCGCCTTAGTAATTAATGATTACTGCACATTACTGCACACTACTGGGTAAAAAATAAACTAATATGACGGAAACACTCTCTAGCAGATGAAAACAAGATGGCGGCCTCCAGCAGACGAAAACAAGATGGCAGACGTGACGTCATACTGGCTGATGTAATGTATTCCTTGGCATTTGGACGTCAGTCGGTCGGTTGCCTCCGTAGAGGAAGGATACAACGCCATTTTTATGTTGTCTTCAATGGGTTCGAACCTAAAACCTTGAGCTCCATGACGTAAGTGCGTTTTTTATTTAAAGTTTTATTTAAATAATTTTCATAGTAATTTTTTATTAAAATACTTTTCATAGTAATTTTTTATTAAATAATTTTTTCCCCCCGAGATTTTAGCTGAATAATTACGAATTTCGAAGATGGTGGACTTGGTGTCATAATTTTAAGATGACGGAATGTTTGTTATCCAATTTATTATTATTAATTTTTTTAAATTTTTCCCAAAATTTCCCGATAATAATAACAACGGATTTTCATAACGGTGGATGAGAAGTCATAACTTCAAAATGTCAACACATTTTTTAACATTTTATGAATTAACTTTTCAATAAACATATTTAAAAAAATTTTTGCCAATTTTCTAGTATGATAATTACAGATTTTTAAGTTGGCGACCGTAACAAAAACTCGAACGATGACGTTTCAATTCAAAATGGCGGTCATCACATCTAATGGTAAATGCCCATATAAATGAACACTTCAAACTAAGGATGAGATACTCTATAGTGGCAACAAGCTTTAACGTTTACGCCGAAGAGGAGCTAG
Source organism: Bacillus rossius redtenbacheri (assembly GCF_032445375.1). NCBI lineage: Eukaryota > Metazoa > Arthropoda > Insecta > Phasmatodea > Bacillidae > Bacillus > Bacillus rossius. The sequence continues at coordinate 86,623,176 of NC_086331.1, read as the reverse complement.
TAAACTCGCGCAGTGTAATTGCAGCTTTGGAAACGGTTTACTATTCGGCTTTACGTCCCAACAGCGAGTTCGACTGCTAACTCCTTAATACCTGCAGTGACCCACCACACGCGCATTACTGCATTGGCAAACTAGCAAAGCTGCATAGCAATCGAATAATACACTCAAATCACTTTCTTTTTATGCAGAAGCCTAGTGTGTTGTGATAAGCCATTTCATTTTTTTATTTATTGTTATTGATGTATTTAGGGTATAAGTGAAGTAAGTATAACTGTTATGATTAATTAATGTAAAAAGTCCAGTATTTAAAACCCTGCAGAACAGCTGGGCCGAACGGCACACTTGTAAAGAGGCGACGGTGGGTTTTCGTATCCACTGTCAAGGAACGTCCTGCTGGCAGCACTCGAGGGCTGAAGGTCCAGCCACGCCTAGCTAACGGTCCCAGCCAGTGGACGGACCCGTCTCTTTCCTTCCGGCCAATGGGGGAGCTGCATTTCAAGGATATGCGAATAGTAAATTTAAAAAAATACTTACTAAGATGATATGAAAATATTCATTCTGATCCAAGAATTTCGTGTATCATGGCATCAATGTCACAGAAATGAAACTTTAAAGAAATGACTATAAAACTCTGCGCACAAATATGAAATTTCTGCTGCGGGGGCGGGGCGTAGGTTTTTCGAAGAATGCTGGTTGGTGGACCTGGATAGTTCCGGGTCACTGAACAGGTCTCCTCGAGGAACAGTGTGCGAAGGGAATACGGGAGTCTGATTACTGCCACGAAGGTGCACTGACGCGCCCGACCTCCGAAGGATCGGCACTGTTTAGTATCTGATTCTGTTCTGGGCCAGAAGTGTGTATCGGCGCGTGTGGCCATTCTTGTTTTTTTTTGGGCACATTTGCACGGAAACCCGACTGACGCACAGTGAGCGAGTCAGCGATGACGCGGTCGAACCTAGCGGTGGGTCAGTGGATTTGTCCGAGGCCCGGGCGGTTGAAGAACATTCTCAAACACTCAGCCATATATGGAACGGTCCGCGCTGGTGGTGTACATAGATCCCGAGGCGCGACTGTTGTGACTCTACTTGGATCGCGAGTCGAGGAGCTACTGCATGTGGGTGTGAGTCGCGAACGTGCCGGCGCCATCTTGTGCTACGTGTCGTCACCCGGGAAGTGGTAGACGTGGCAGGAGTCCGGGCGTGACGTCAAGACTGGTGGTCCGAGGAGGTGGCTGGTTCGAGTCCTGGGCCAGCGGGGCTACCAAACGAGTCTGCGAGTGGCCGAGTCCTCGACTGCCAGAAAAAGTTCGCAGCTGAAGGCGTAGCCGGGGAGTGAGTGAGTCTCGGCCGGGCCAGTGACGGCACCCGCGGGTAGCGACTGGAGCGAGGCACACAACGCGGCGCGACTGAGGGAGCGAGTAGCAGATGCAGCGAGTTACACTCGCCACCCACGAGCGAGGTAGCGAGTAATGACGGTAGTGAGTCACACATTGTGGTGCCACTGAGGAAGCGAGTAGCAAGCGGCGGCGAGTTGCCCTCACCACCCACATCACGGCACGAGCAAGGCAACGAGTAGCGACTGGAGTGAGTCACATACCGCGGCGTGGCTGAGGGAGCGAGTAGCAGCTGCGGTGAGTTCAACTCGCCAGCCAGGCCTCAGGGAAGGCTCCACGGACGAACCAAATCACGCCGGGACACGCGGGTAGGACAACCGTCACAATCGACTCAAGAGGCGAGTGACCGTCATGTTGTTCCGAGCCCAGATCAGGTTAAATAAGCAGACGTTTCATAATATTAATGCCAGTGATCATAACTACTGATTGATGAACAAGTACATTGAGACACGGCTAGCTAGTAAATTTGTCAGTAAACATCTTAGCCACGAGTATTTTAATTCAGAAGTGGGTACTCGTGAAGTAAACCTAGCATCGTAAACAAATACTGAGAACGAGCTTGGTTGCGAAGTTATTACTAAAGCTCTAGTCTTTATGACAGCAAACTTAACAATCTGCCTCAAGGGTTCGATGTCTGTTAATCCTACGAACTTTTAATGTTTTTTATTAATCGTAAATATATTTTTGATAGGATAGCATCCCAAGGAAATGGCATCAGAAACAGAACATGTCTATGGCACTAGTATAAATGTCTTGTTCGTAATCCATTCTGTGCACTGTAACATATATATGCATTGTAATAATTGTGTTTGAAAGGATTCTGTGGGTGGGTATCTGTGCCCGAATCCTTGCTGGGCTGAGATTAGCCAACAAGCGTTAGCACCGACCTCAGATAATTGTCTCGGCTTTTGGAGGGCAAGAGTAGCTTTGAATTACTGGATCCTAAGTCAGTACGTTATTTTCTGTAGAATACTAACAATAAATGCGTAGTTGTTATGTTAAATTCTCCATTAACTATACCTTTTGCAGCCAAGTTTAACGGGAGGCTATAGTTTATTTAAATTTTTGTTTTAATTATTTCTGATCTTGCAAACACTCTCTTGTGATTTGACCCTGAGTTTAGCCGGAGCAAGGACAAAAATACTTCAAAAGACGTAACTGCCGCCATTCACCGAGAAATGGGGTATATAGTGTATAATCATTAGATTGTAACTCGTCGACAGCATGGCGTCTGACGACCAAAACTCTCGTTTCTGTCACTGTTTAAGCCTAACGGCATAGGCGTGCCCAGCGAAGGTGACTCAGGTGGCTTGTACCATAACTAGACTGAAGTTAGTTTTTTTTACAGACAGGATTACTTGAAATTTTTTTAAAACACAATAGAGTAGGAATAAAAAACATTTTTCCACATACAAACAGATTGTTTAACATGTATAAAAATTTGTTTGCGTACGATGATTGTAAAATTTTCTCATATTTGTAGGTGAAGAGTGGAGACATGGGGGTATAGAGGGGTGTGTGCTGATTAATCTGACAGCCCACTACTGAAGTCCCTCTCTCGCCCAACGTCACCACAAGGCATGGTGATCAAGTACAGTTATATAGTATAGTCTCGATTAACCGAGCTTCGACTAACCGTGGTTCCGTATTATTCGAGCCGACCTAAAGCGCCATTACAGGCAATGACAGTTGAACCATTTGCTTGAGGACCTAGAAAATGATCCAACCGTTGTTGAAATCAGCCTCAAAGATGCATGTTATTTACTGGTTGGGCGAATCATGGAGTGACGAGAAAGAATATACACGTAATAAAAAAAATGGAAAAACATCATCCCTAAAAAATTATACCACTTGGACAAATGAAAATCAAGACGGTTGTCGTATTATATCCGTGTTATCCGAGATTTTGCTTATCCGAAGTTGCCGCGGTTCACATAATGCATTTTATATAATTTTGTATCATTTCAATTCAACACTCAGTAACAAAAACTAGTGTTTGGTTGCGCATAATTGGTAAAAACCTGATTTCTCCAGTAGTTACGTTGGCAAATCGCAAGCCAATGATGACCTACTTAATACGCATAAGTAGAGACCCGGAAATTACGCGGATTCATTTAGTCGCAAGCTAGAATACAAACCTTCACACTCTCGCACTGTGTTCATGATTGGCACGCAGTTGTTTGGACACGCCCCTTTACGACGTGAGCCAATGATGCCCAGCTAGGAGAGAAGTAAGCGAATCAGGTAGTGCCGAATAGCAAGGATAAAAATGTTCTCGCTAAGAAATCAACCAATGGGAAAGTAAACATGGGTCGAGCACACCTATAACTTTGAATTCTATCCTGAGGCCAGAAGAATCCACGAAATTTCCGGGTCTCTACGGCATAAGGGAACATTCGGTCTATATCGCATCATTAGTATATGGACACAATCGACTATGGGTGAGATAGATTTAGAGTGGGTTAGTATAACGATCAAATTATGACTTTATAAACATGCGAGTGTTTCGCTAGCCCACACGGAAGAGAAAGAACAGTTTCAAGGTAATGTCGATTTGGTACAAGAACATCGCAGTGTAAATATTGCAGATACAACACAGAGTGAATCATTATATATGTTTTTGAACTTGCGTCCTCCATTTTGAAAACCAAACTTCCCTAATGAGACACACGGAGAAACGGAACGATTTATTCGCACGCGTGTTCGTTCGTGAGTAACGGGATGCGGCGCGTCGCTTCCTGCGGAAAGACGCGACCCCGATTTCCCGTGCAGATACGCGAGCGGGTCAAGTGGCGGGGAAAGTGCCTGCTATAGCCAAGCTGGCGCGCGCTTGTAGCCAGGCTGCCGCGCGCTTGTAGCCAAGCTGGCGTGCGCTTGCAGTGTAGAGCCATACTTACAACTGGCGAGATGTCTCGTCGACCGAGAGCGACTACGTTGGTGGAGTAGTCTAAGGGCGGTATTCCAAAACGTTAGGGTAAAGAAGCGAATAAGCACTTCCATGCAGGGACACACCTGTAACCAGTCACTTTCGCTCGAGGGAGGGGAACATTTTATAAAACATTTCAATGAAATTCATTCTGATTTTGTGATTTGCGTGCGTGGTCAAAAAATGAATGCCTTATAATATATATAGTTACTAAGAAATTCAACGACGAAACGTTTTCTTTTTTTACCAATTACAGAATAAAATAGATAGCTAAATTTAAAAAAAAAGAATTCTTTAAGAGAAGAAAAAATCCTAAAAATTAGTTTCGACCGCGCAGCTCTGTTGAAAATAAGCTTTGCTGCTTCGACGGTGAGACCACGTGCCGTTGCATTTCTCGGCGTTTAAAATTAAAAAAAGTATTAATTAATTCTTAATAATTACAAAAAAATCAGAAATTATTTTGATTTTTTACATATTATGATAAAATTTAGAATTTCTGTCTCAGCGCCGTCAACCTGACACCTGGCAGCTGTGTGAGGTTCCGCGTGAGCTGCCGACGCATTTCTCGATAAATCTGGCGTCGGGTCGGCGCAGAATGACGCGACAGGCCCCAGCCGCGCTCGCGACTTCTAGAAGTGGCACTTGGGCCTATATAAGCCCAGGATGCCAGCCTCCGAGTTCAGTGAGGAGTTGGGAGTTTTCCCGCGGCGGAGTTTCCAGGGGCGATTGTGCCGCGGGTGCGGCGGAGCGGCGAAGTGCCTGGAGGAAGGTTCCAGGGCGGAGAGTTCAGTTCAGTTCCGGCGGAGTTGATCTGGGCCATAGTGCCGCGGGTGCGGCGGAGTTTCGGGGTGATAGTGTCTCGGGTGTGTCAGAGTTCCTCGGCGAGTGCAGTTAGTTCCGATAGTGTCGCGGGTGCGGCGTGAGTCCCGAGAGAAGTTCCGAGCGAGGCGTCGAGCGGATGCGAGGCGTCGAGTGGACCCTCGGCGAAGGGAAGTGCGACGGTGGCGGCGGCGGAGTGCGGTGACGGAGTCCCGCGACGGAGGTTCACGAGGGGTGCTGCGGCGAGAGTTGCGCCAGAGGTGAGGCCCAGCGAGGTGTGCGGTGTGTAAAAACCGAGTGACTGGGGAATAAACATTTCTTTAAGTGTAATAGATTATTAGGCATTTTTAGAAGATTATTTGTTAGTGATATAAATATTGGCAATTAATAAAACTGTGTAGTAAAATATTTAATTGGGCTATCCATGTACGAACCCAGTAGTTTTCCCACGTCGATTTATTATTTTTATTTTAATAAATCGTAACAGTATTTATTTAAATTATCTATTTTGATTGAATTTATACTTCACCAAACGTATTTATAATATCACTCCAGGTCTTTTGTTAATTTATTTATATTAATTTTTACATACAAAATTAAAGCTAATTTAATCATACGCCAAGTAAGTATAACTCCTAACGCACGTACATAAGTAACACACGCCCATTTTTTTTATATTTTATAATTCCGAATTGGAAAATTTTAATTTAGATGATAGCCTACATATATATGAAATTTGTGGAACTATTTTATATTCAGGAATTTTCCTTCAGTAATTAAAATAATTTCGTATATTAGGACTTTAACCGTAAAAAAAGAACCTCAACTGTAACTGCGTAAGGGGGTGATGTGCCGTATCCCAGAACGTGTCCGAACCGAATCCCAGCATGGTAACAGATCGGCAGCCGTTTTAGTAAAAGGTTCCTGCGCGAGGCTAGAAACAAATGCACATCGCGGAACGAGCACGATACTTGACGTGTCTCTCCACATTTGTTTGTTAACATTTACAAGAGAAACGACAAATATCAACATGTCTGGTTTACACCTTTTAAATAGTATTATTAAAATTATTATCAACATGTGGTAACACAGTTTTTGCAACAGAAAAATATTTTAGGCATAGAGGATTAAAATTAGTTATTTATAGATACATACATATTATCATTTATATTGTGTTAGTACCTATATTTCACTTTTATATTACGTTAAGTAAAATCTAAGGGCCACAGGCCTACCTTATATGAAATAACCAAACCAACGGATGCCCGAATAGTGTTTATAAGATTACTATTTCAGTTCGTCAGATGTAATAAACTAGTTGGTTGTCATGATAACGTAAAGCGACATTATAAAAACTGCATGGGGCCTGTTATGCGCAACCAAGAACCAGATCGTAAATTTTGTAACAAAGTCGTAAACTCGAAGCTTCGTGAATGTGCAATACACAATTACACTGCGTTGCAAAAATGTAGCAGCCAGTTTATACACTACGGAAAATTGAAAGGCACATAAGGCTTTGCAAAGAACTGGTTGCTCATTCATCAGGGCGAAACTGTATCTTCTGTGGTAAGACATTTGCACACATGAAAAATGCAAGGCATCACGATATATATTTATATATATATAATTAAATGTTTTTGACGTGACAACGTTTAATAAATCGATGAACGCCGGCTGCACGCACGAAAAAGGATGACTCATTGTCCCGTTACGCACATTGTCCCGTTACGCTAAGTCCCGTTAGGCTCATTGTACGCTTGCGCCGCATCTATCTCTCTTCCACTCGATTGGAACAACCATCGATTTGACTTTTTCGAGGCACATTAAACTTGAAACACTCCCATTCGTTTCCTACTTTTCCTATCATCGTCCTATCCTTAACAGAATAACACAGATTGGAAGAAGTTAAATAGCAAACATGTGTACAAGTTATAGTTAAAATAATCTCTTCGTTAAAGTAATAAACATATTTGAATTAATGAGTGCAAATAAAAGTAAATTGATGAATTAAATTGTAGATTTCATTTTACTCCTTCTTTGTATCCATACAAAATAGTGATAATTCAATAAAAAATATTCAATTTTATTCATAAAAGTATGCAATCATTTCATCAATGTTTTGTTATGACGTTGTCACATTAAAATATCGTCCGTAAACCGACTTTACAGACAACCAATTTTTGAACGAAATAGAGAACTCTAAGCTGTGTGACATATTGGTGATTAACTGTCATGTGGAACTTCCCTGAAACGACACGACGAGAAATGTAAAGAACTTGCTTCACACTCCAGGAAGACTGAAGAAATGGAGAAACTCTAAAGGGCCAATATGAGTTTGTACTTTGTAAATCGTAAGACCGTGATGTTTTGTTTCTTTTACCCGAGACTAGAATGTTTTATAATGGACAAATTTAATTAATTCTTTACTGTCTGGGATCGAAATAAGGACTGGAATCGATAGAATCAACGAGTATATTAACAGGTACATGTTTAAAATATTTTTTTTTTGTAATATTTTAATTGGAAATTACAAATTTAAATTTGGTGGCCAATATGGCTAGAAATATGACGGACGCTACAATAGTTGACTTTCTGGTGATTGACACTATTGCACTCTATTAGGTAAAAAAAGTCATTTCATTCTATCAGATAAACAAGATGGTGGATTCAAGATGACTGCCTTGACTTTGGTGACATGCCGTAATATGCCGTGACAAGTGGTAGGGATCAGTCTTTTGCTAGTCCCTGTGGAGGACTGAATTTTTCAATTATCCTTGCCGGTATCGAACAAAGTATCTCCAAAGTATCTCTAAAGCCTATGATTTACGAAATATGGTTTTAAATAATTTTTTTATAAAATGTATTTTTTGAATTTTTGTTTAAACATAATAAGGTTGTTAAATTACACCCCAGGTATCATATTTCATTCATATTTCAAGGTTATGATGGTGGACTTGACGTCACAATACAAGATGGCAGCCGGTACGTGACATTCCTAGATGACGTTTGGTCATTGACCCCACTCCACGTTCCACATCGTAGTACCCTGCACCAGAAGCGTCTGTTACACTCTACTGTTAATTTAGGCTTGTTTTGTAGTTAAGGCGCTGATATACATGCGTTCATTCGTAGATTGAACAACCGATACTAGGCTACGGTGTTGTGTAATTTGGCTTCCTTCATTTTACGGGTCGCGTACCAATTACATAATTTACATACATTACAATATATATTTTGTTAATGTTGGGCGTTATGTCTTTTTGACAACGAGAATATTGCAGATGGCCGCGAGAAACGACACAAATCCGGGATATTCAGGGGCGTAGGAACCAGGGGGGACAGGGGGGATGTGTCCCCCTGAACTTTTTGGGTGGAGGGGACTGTCCCCCCCAACTTTCTAGACCGTGATATTTTTATTTTATAATATTATTCTGCCCAACTTTATTTGTAATTTCTTCACTCATCAAATTTTATATTAAGGAAACAATAATAATTTTAACATCGATGTATCCAATGGTTAGATACAAAAACTGCTTAAAAAGCGCTATTTTGCACTTTTAAAATCAAAATTTTCCGGTGGAGGACCCCCGGACCACCCGTCTTAGTAAGAGGGGAATGGGTTTACATGACATCAAAATCATTATTTGTCCCCCCCAACTTTATGAACACAGCTACGCCAATGGGGATATTGAAGGATTCAGTCGAACGACCTACTAAATGAACCATTACAGCACTTGTCTTGTCACAGGAAACGGATATTATAGCGTCACCTTGCTCCGTAAAAAAAATCTTATAATATTCATGTTTTTTTTTTAAATTAGCTTATATTTTTGGTAAATTCATGAGAAATAAATTTCTAAATGATGTTATATAAATATCTGTGACTTTGGTTGCGTGAATTTAGAAGTTGGAGACGTCTCTCATATACCGCAGTACATAGTTTTGTGACGTCATTCAATGACGGATATAGAATATTATAACAATATTATAACAATATTAACCGAAACCAGATACCCCAGATGAGATGTCTCTTAGCAGCCAATGAACAGGCGACACTCGCTGAAGTGCGCAGACGGCTGAGGAGTCATCCCCGGAGGTCATTGAATTCGTGAATATTTCCCCAGTCGCTGGCGACCGCTGGCTCGGGGAGTTGCAGCCAGGAGGTTGCGTAACTCGCTGTCCAGCTCACCTGCGAGTCCACTCGTCGCTAGCGAGTTCGCTCAACGTGGTCACGCCTTTGAATATATATACTGTATAGAAGTCGCCAGCCCAGGTTAAAATTTCTAATACGGTTTTGAGGTAGTTGGTTAATTCACCGCCGCAATCGCCACCATCTCTAGGGAATCGACTTGTGGTGGTCCCTAGCGGACAAGTGGCGAACTCTTCAAACACCCCTTCCCCCTCCCGTTGAACGACCTTGAGCTGCAGTGAATGATCGGTGAGGGGTGCGTGGAATGACAGCGGGCGACAGTGCTGCGCTCTAACGTTTAAATAACAACTAAGACGATACAGGGCGTTACGGCAGCGCACTGCAGCGGTGAAGTTCCCAAGCTGCTCATCATACGCTTCTGAAAAACGTAGAGTAAATCCTATCCACTCGCGACTTCTATACAGTATATATATTCAAAGGTCACGCTTGGTCGAGCGAGTCAAGTGTGAGACTGCTAGCTGTATTCTGAGCATTCATTGAAGCCTCCACTGGCAGATCAAAATTGTTAAAAACAAACCATTTTTGCAATAACACTTTTAAATTTAAGCTGAAGTAATAAATACATATATACATCACCGCAAACTACTTGTGAGCGAGTAAGCGAGTTTGACTCACCTCGCGTAACGGACACTCACTGAGCTAGCGATGTCACGATCACACACGCTAGATTTTTTTTTTCCCCCCGCTAAAGATCAACTAGGGATTTCGCTAACCCCGAGAAAACTAGCCGTATCATGGAAACTTCCGTCATGTTTCCGACCTACGAAAATCCAGGTTCAAACCTGGATTCCGATTCTCGAGATGTTATGTATGACTCCATCCCATTGCGAGTTTCCTTATAATCTTTGGAATGCGTTACACCTTTCTCGTTTGGGAAGCAGTTTCGAAATTGAATAATTAATTTTGGTATAATCCACTACATGCCAACATGTTGAAATCAATGGTGAGATCGGATTTTGCACGGACGCTGTCTTTATTTACATAACTCTTGATGTAATTTGAGGTGACGTGGTTTGCCTTTTTTCGAATTTTTTTTTAACATTCTCTCTGTATTACGTTGGACAAATAAAAAATTAACTCTTTAGTGTGACCTCAATAAACTGGAATACTTAAAATACTACAAATGCACTAATGTTATACATCACGAGAATATTTTAACTTATAGGCCTACTAGACACATAACGGAAAAAATGTAGACGCGCAGTTTTTACTAACATTTAAATAATTTAATACACAAACGTATTCAACTTTGTTCGTCATAATTTAATTCACGCAATGAAAAAATACCTGAAACACATTTTATATTTTTACCTACCCGTATCTTAATAAATGAAATACCTACGTCTTACATTAAAACAATAAAAAAATATTTTTTAACGTTTCACAGTTTTCTAAAACCCTTTAACTCATAATTATGTCACACCTACCTTATCTTTATAGAAAGTAAAAAAGAAAGTATAAATGAGCATACAACATTGCCTGAACAGCAAGATACAAGAAAGAATAGATTAATGCACGGTTTCCCAAACATTAGAGCCCCCCAGTTCGAACCAATATGAGGTATGTTCATAAAATATTTAAGGCAAATATTACGGCACAAACCCACAAAAAAGTCTCAATTGAATTTTTATTGTTTTATAAAATTTAAATTAATAATTAACATTAAACTTTGACAATCTTTAATAACAAAACTATTTTAAAAATAAATAACATGAGGTGGTAGAAAGGATCGAATTGTACTGTTAGGGCAGTGTGAGCCTACCTCTCTTGCGTTGCTAGTTACGTTATTCACACAGGTCAGTAAATTTAAATTAAGAGGGTGTTGTGTGGTAGAATATATTCGCGGTGCACACTTTGGAAACCCCTGGACTAATGAGCAGTGGAAACAGAAGGGGCACAAAACGTAATCATTTTTAGGGTGTATTCCGTTTATGAAATATCTGTGATTTCGTATCGATTTTAACTTACTCTGAACCAGAGGCTCGGAATTTTAAAGAATACGAAGCTTTGATTTTGCATTTCAAAATGAAACACTTAGGGGTAGTAGTAAGTTAAAGTGAGATTATGGCCCGCAATAATAGTAGATACATTCCGCATTTTGGAATATTCTTACAACAACTTAAGAATCGGCCCATGTATCACTCAACAACCATAGCCTTGTGCTTCTACAAGGCCTGTTTTTACGGTAACATTTTATTTCAAATCACATTCACATTTCATTGAATTAAATTCCTTTTAATTGAACATAATGGCACTGTTACGTTACAAGCGCGGCTATTTTGTCGTTCAAAAAATTTAATGCACCGATTTAATCAAATATTTTCGTTTTAGACAAATTCAAAATTATCTTAAATTAAATGTTTTCATTTAAATTTAAAATGGTTTTAGGACTTCCGTGGCAATTAAGTGTCCGTAATACGATTTAAAAATCTTTATAAAAGTTTTTATTATACCATACTTAAATAAGTGTAAGAAAATTTCAACCTAAAAACGTAATATAAAAAAAGGTTCAAAAACAGTTTAAAATCATCGGTTGAATAAATAAAAGAAAAAGAAACCGATATCTGAACAAAATTTATTAAAAAATAATTTTTCTAAAACTTGGAAAAATTGAAAATTATTTGAAAACCTTTAAATAAACAGTGACAATTTAATTTAGTGTATACTTTGAAGTGTCACACGTGTCCTTGAATTCAATAACTTGGGGTCTGTGGACTGGACTCAGTAAACATTTGATCTATGGAAAGTGCTTTAGGCGCACATGCTGTAAGTCACTTGTGTAAACGGCTTTGCGTTCCGCACATTGGCAGGCCTGCGCACTTCGCGCGATGTTGGCGGGCCTGCACTCTTAGCGCAGGCACAGGCACTGTTTCACGTGCCACTTTTTTCCTTATGCATTAAACCGACATGCGACTAAATTTTGTCGATATCAGTGATGAAATTTTGTAATTTGTGTTTTGTGTTTGGTCAGTTTCGAAGCTAAAGCCATGTATTCACTAGGCAACAATTGCAGCTCAACACTCTGCTCAACACAAAACCCAACATGTTGAGCGACGACGCGGAACTTTTGTTCGGTAACGTTGTCTGTCCATACATGATCTTTCGTTGAAAAAATGTGACAGGCAACACGTTCGTTGGACCACACTAATTACATTGTCGCGCGAACGTCTACGTATGCCAACATTTGATGTGCATTTGTAGGTAAACGGAGACAAACAACATGACTAGCGTCATATTCCGCATCATCTGGCAACGTCGCGCGGTGTTGTGACACATTGCCAAACATGTTAAGTGTCACGTGTTGCGCCTCAATTGATGCCTAGTAAACACACGCTTTAACAAACTTTCGGAGCACTAACATGTTAGTTTAACCTTGCGGAGTGCTGAAAACATAAATTAATGAAGTTATCACACAAATAAACGTTTACTAGCGTCACAAAAGCTGTTTTATGTAGAAGGTGCAAATGTCATAGTTTTTAAAATCATATGAAATATTGATATTTTTTAATTTAAAATTATTAATATTGTCTATTTTTCCAATTAGTTATACCTACATGTTTAAATGAGACTGTAACAAACAAAAACTAGCGACTTTAATAAAAAATCTATGAAATTGATATGTAACAGAAATGCAATGAAATGCTCGGGCACTACGCAAAGGAGATTAAACAGGTTGAAAGTCCAGTGCGCACGCGCGTTTCTGCTACAGCCAACAGCCGAAGTTGTCAAGATGGCGGACCCGCGTGTGACAGCATACTTACGTGAACATCGGGGGAAGTCTTAACCGTATTAGTGTGTCAAATGAAACTTTATTATAGTGAAACTTTGCTGGAATACACTTTGTAAACTTTAATAGCTATTATAAGTCACAAATGTAACTTCAATTATAACTTAAAATTTATTAGCCAATAAAATTTTGTTAGAACATACATGGCATCAAAGATAGCTAACATTTTGTTGGCTTTATAAACATTACGAACGCGGTGTTATCTCCTGTATTTTTTCAGACTAAAAGTTTAATGCCTATAGAAACACCAAAAAACAAAAAAAAAGTATAACTTCTAACGCATGTACATACATACGAACACGCCCAATATTTTTTTTAACTTGTTTATTGGATTCTAAACGTATTTTTTGATTCATAGGTGCAAGTTTCAAGCAAGTGACGAACGAAGTGTGCCGTTCGGAATACGCAACACGCCAAACGTAAATTCCAAATTGATAAACCAACTAAACACGACCTGAGTTTCCACTCCACTGCAATGTGCACGTACCACTGTCAGTTACTATCATCCACTGAGCATAATTAGAAGGAAACCAACTTAAAGGTGACAACCACGGTCGCTGAAAAGTACTATCGGTATAATTATATAAAATATTCCAAATAGCAACTACGAAATATTGTAACGAGAATACTAGAAGCGAGGCAACAAGGTAGGCCCGCCAGCCTGGCGCACCAGCCAGCACAGCGGGAGGTCCAGTGGAGACCCCACCTCCCGGACAGTTAGCGCCCGTCCTCTGCGGTAATCCGATTAGGAGCAGTGCCTCCTCAAATCTAGAATGTTCGGTACGTTCCCAGAGACCCGCCTGCGTGAAGTGGCGTAACTGGAACGCCACTGTTCTCGTATCTTCGATTTTTAAGTCGGGGATTCTGATGTCGCGACACTTCGGAGGGCTACGAGACCTTTCCGGCTCGGGACTTGGCTGGTATTTAATACGGAGGCCTACCTATTTCGAGTAGTGTGTGGCATAAGTGGTGGCTACACCGGCGAGTGCGTGCGTGAGGCTGGTGACGAAGCCGGCGGATACTCGGAGTGATCTCTGAGGGAAGTGAAGTGAAGAGTGTGGGTAACACCTTGGGTAGTGTTAGCGGGCTACAAGCGACGGGCTTCGTGTACGGAGATGAAGCATTGGGGATCGGAGCGTCTGGTGCGGTATTGTGTTCGCGGCGAGCGAACCGAACAGTGCGAAGCAGTGTGTTGGGACCGAGGTGTGTGGTAAGACACGAGCACTAGAGAAAGCCACTGTCGAGCCAACTTATAATGAGGAGAGTAAAAAGTATACTGGGGTAGGTGTGATTAATTTGTGGATGGACTTTAAGTTTGTTATAATTTAATTAATAGTGTAAATATTAGTTAATAAATGAAACTTTAGTTCATTAGTTGGGTTATTTTATCTGGACCTGCTTTTCTTCTCTCTTAGCCATATTATTATTATATTATTTATTTATTTTTGTGACCTTTATTTGGCTGAATTTCGGACATTCCATTAACGACCGTACATTGAAAGGCCCGTCAGTCAGGGGTGTATTTGTGTTGGTGAGGTTGCATGATAAGTTTGACGCTTCTTGGTGCTTCTAATGCGGAATCGCCTCTAAGCGCACAAGGCTATGAACTGGCGCGATGTCTTCTCGTCATGCTATCAAGCGTTGGCAGTAACTATAACATTATATGCAGATAACGGTGTAATTCAAGTCCCTTGAGTGCTTTCAAAATTATCTGCCGAAATCTTTATCTCCAACCCTAAAAATAATCCTTAAAACATGTGGTTTAGCAGCATAAAAACGAAATACGGGAAAAGTACAACTTAATAAGCTCTCAACGCATTTCAATGCTTTTCGTTAACATATCCCAAAAAGCTTAGTTTTTTTTTTCAATCCCGTATGTGAGCCCTGGTAGGCGGGGGCCTTAACACTTCATTCGTGGCAATAAAAAATTCACTAACTTGCTTACTACACGACGCATGTTGACAAAAACTTACTACTATACTTGAGCAAAGTTTTTGCCCTTCTGCTTATATAGACACAATCTGGGGTTGCTCCCGATGGAAAACTAAACACAGAAAAATACTAACAGTTATATATGTTTTTATACGCTATAAATTTTTTCATATTAAATTTAAGAAGTACGATAGTTACAAATTATCTAAGGATGTTTGCAAATTTGTGGCTTTTTGTAATCTTACAAGTAGTGAGTTTACTAACTTTGAACACGCATTCAAAAATATTATATAATATTGTTAAGAAATACTTAAAAACGTGTCAAGTGTACAGAAAAACATTCGTTTTTTTCTCCACAGGAATGTTCACATTCAAGCACAGATCTTGAAAGTCGTAATTTAGGTAAGTTTCTGCAAATATACTGTTATACAGGACTACGAAGCACTCGTCTTAAATTTAAGGAACATTCTTCGTCAAAAACTCTGTAAATTCACATTTATCTCTTAGGTAACAGTGCAGTTTATTGGCATTCATAACTGCAAGTTAATCAACTGAAACAAATCATGGGTGACTTTCAAATACATTCTTCTTTGAAATCACCACACAATTCCATCGTTATAATTTTGTAACTCAAAGCTAGAGGCCCGTAAATTTTGAGAATGAATTTGGCGTGAAACTAAAATTTAAAGCTTCATGTTTAAGGACTGGTATATTTCGCATTTTTAATTGCTTCTTAGGTTGGACTCCATAATCCTCTACACACTCGGGCAAATGCCGCCTTGTGACTTGTGAGACCTGTTAACTGGCATGCTTGCTATTTGATACTTCTTTGGTTGAAGGTTTTATTGGCTCAGAGTCCGTCAGATAAACTGTGAGCCAATCATTGAAGCATAATGAAGGTGTATGTGTTTGGATTCTAGCATAACGCGAAATGAATCCGCGAATTTTTCCTATCTTGACTAAATCGAGCTTTACTTACGTTTTCCCTTCCATGGGCAGATTTCTAGTGCGGACCTTATGTTCTCGTTAATTGGAACTACCTGATTCGCTTTTCTCTCTCCTAGTTGGGCATCGTTGGCCACAGTCGTAGAGGGGCGTGCCCAAATAACTGCTGTCCAATCATGAACACAGTGCAAGAGTATGAAGATTTGCATTCTAGCTTGTGACCAAAGGATTTCACGAAATTTCCATACCTCTACTCAAAGCCAAAGGAGCATAAGTCTTAATTTAGTTAATTTTTGTCCAGACTATGTTTTAAATAGTGGTTTTTCTATCAAACCATTACATCATCTCTCCATCGAAAATTTTTCTCAAGCGTTTAGCGAGATTTTCAAGAACCTAAGTAGAAAGCTTTAATTGAGCCCGACAGACTTAAGTCCAATTTTTAATGCTATTGAAAAATATGCCCTACTTATAAAGCAAATAATAAGTTCCTTAGTGCTAGCCCCAGGCATGTAGAGGTTGATGGAAGACACAATATCATTGAAATATCGGTGTATTTACTTTCGTATAAAGAGAGACCGAAAAAATCCGTGAATTCATTTCGCAATAGGTTAGAATTCCAACCGTTGTAAATTTATTCTGCTATTGAGATTGGCACACAGTTTATCTGGATGTAAGTGAGTCAATGGGAAGTAATCAGTTAAAGAAGTAACGAATTCCAGTTTAGACATCTCATAACTAGGGGCATGCATATGCCACGAAAATATTTATAGACTAGCTGAAAGTTAAAACAATAGCATCGTCTGTGTTTCGTGATTGGGTTTCTTTCAGGTTCACGTCGATTGTTACAAAACCAATCACAGAAATTCAGCGCGGAAGCAAACGCGTCCTAAGTGGCTCGGTCAAATATGGCAACGACTTCTCTCACAGACGGTCGCCAATCACAATGTGGAAACCACTGTTGCTGGTGTACCTTGTTGCAGTCTAATAGGCGTTCAGATTTTTTTCGCGAAAAATGCCTATCCCGTCTCATAAATCAGGATCCAATGAACAAGTGACATTTACCTCATTGTGCAGAGGTCTGTGGAGCCTATCCTGGAGCTCGTTGAACCCGCGAATTTTTCCAGTTCCTACCTATAAAGAGGCCGCATTTTTACTCAGGCTCGTTTTGTTCGGAGATACAGAAAGAAAAAAAAAATCAATATTATTAGTAAAGACCTGCAAAATTCGCGGATTCATTCGGTGATAGGCTAGAATTTAAACACATATACCTCTTAGATAATTTTGCTATTGGCTTACTGTTCATCTGGACGTATCTCAACCATGTATAAACCCTCAACCAAAGAAGGATCGAATCACAGACAAACCAGCTGAGACGACTTACAAGTCGGCAGCCAACGAACTTGCGTTATTTTCCCGAGTGTACAGGAATATGTGCAGTCTATCCTGAAGGCCATCGAAACCGCGAATTTTGCAGGTCTCTAATTATTAGTCGTAACAACTCATAATTGACATCGCCGATATATTAACGTTAGAGGTAATGTAGGCCTACGCGCTCGTGGTTTCTCGACGAAGCGATCGATACCTCATCCAGCGCTTCATATCCGCCAACATCTCTTCACGGACGAATCGATTGAGACCACACCAGTGCTTCACATCCGCCCATATCTCTTCACGGACGAAGCGACCGAGATCACATCCAGCTCTTCATATCCGCCCACATCTCTTCACGGACACGCGCGTTCGGCCGTTCGGCCAGCTGGCGCATGGGGTGCCGGAGCGACGAGTCTTCCCGCAGTGCAGCCAACCAGCTGGAGTCGTAACCAACCATTACTGCACGCATTGCTGCATGGATGCCGCGTGCAGCCACTGTTTCGTCCGGCTGATGGTCTGCGTGTGTTCGCGGCACATCCAAACACATTGTGGAAACAATTCCAAACGACTGTGTTTTATGAACGTGACTATGCTACGGGCCCCGCATAATCAGGGGTGTATCACTGGTGCTTCTAGCACGGTATCGCCTCTAGGCGCGCAGTCTTCTCGTCATGAATTCGGTAACTATGAAATTTGAGAGGTAGCAATGCCATTAGATGGCGGATAAATTGAGATAAAGGTGTAATGCATGGCCCTTGGGTGCTTTCTAGAATCTTAACCGGACATTTAATGTCTAAAAATGTATTCTGAAAAACAGCGTTTTATACCTCTTCCACTCGTCTAAAAACAGAGTTCAAAAACTAAATACGGAAACAAAACTATCCGTTCGCCTTCAGTGCATTCTTAAATGCTTTTCGTAAACAGACGCCACTCTGATATCTTGAGTAGTTTTCAAATCGCGTTGGTTCCTTCTGAAGATCTGCACACCGCAAGTGTTCCCTTAAACGATGGGAATTCTAATTCATAACTTATTAATAGGGGCATGTATTTTTCGCGAAATATTTAGAAACTAGCTGAGCGTTAAAAACACTATATCATCATTTATGTTTCGCGATTGGGTGAGTTTATTTCATGTCCATTGTCAGCACATCAATCTCAGTAATCCACTGTGACAGCAAACACGACCTGAATGGTCCGGTAAAATAATTAAATGGAACCTCTTGCAGAAACCACTGGAGCAGGCATACCATGTTGCAGTCTAATGGTTGTCAAGACTGTTTTCTCGTTGAAAATGCTTGCCCCTACTGATTAACTATCATCAGGCGTTGTCAGACACCATTTACGTTACTTAAACTGCGTCACATTATGCAATCTCCTGACAGTTCCTAACTCATTATGGTCTTTCAGGGCGTGCCAAACAACCCGCGATCCAATGAGTACGGAATCTCAAGTGTACAGACACTTGCATTCTAAACTATCACCAGATATAGGTAATGCAGAATTCGGCAAGCCTGTCAGGTTTATATACATTACAAATCAACTTCAAATTGATCTAAATTTCATGTTTAAAATCATATGTTGTGTTTGGCTGCTGCTAATATATGTGCGTGCTGCAGCCGACACTTCGGCGTTCTTATTCTGAACAGACTGTCCCAGGTGGACAAATATCTGAGTGAAGCCTTGAAGGTAGTCCCTGGACTGGCGTGTGGCACCACAATTAGCTACGGTTTCACGGCTCCGTAACCCGCATGACTCTCATCCGTCGCCTAGCAGGATCTAAGTTAACACGGCCGTCTGCTCGGCCGCCAAACGATGCGCGGAGCTCCTGGTGTTACCCGCGCCATTTACTAACCGTTAAAGTTTTCCTGAAAGTCACTGATTACGAATAGCAAATAAAAACGATTGTATTTGTCCAAAAGAGTTAGTTTTAATGGCTTCGTCTCTAAAATAAATTTTTTGACAGTGAAAAAGGCTCAAAAGAGTGTTTTCACGGACGTTTTAGATATTAAATTACTCAAAACCTAGTTTTAAGTGATATAGAGAAGTGCACGGAGCCTTCATGTGTGAAATTCACCCGTGAAATTACAAAGTCACCGCATAAAGTCCCATAGAGGCGCGTTACCGACGCGAATGCTGCACGCAAGGTCTGTGACTGGAGCGTAGAGGCTGTGGGGCGCGTGATGCGCGAGCCAGTGTCGCCCTTAGCGACCCCGCGCTCGTAGAGCTCGTGCGGGCCCAGCCAGACGACCCCTGGGTCCTGTTCTGTCGTCAGACCTGGCCGACGAGCCGTATCACGTCAAGGGCCAAGGGGCGACGGCTGATCTCCTGGTCACGTCCGCCATCCCCAGTTGCTGGGAGTCACTATCGTCTCTGGAGCGCACACAGTCTTGTTCCTGCGTTTGCACAAGAGATCGAAGTGCGTCTGCGAAGATCAACGTGTTCCCTTTTCAGCTGGCTGACATCAACAGAACCTACTATTATCTTAGCTCACATGGCATGTACACTCATTGCTACAAGCCTGCAATTCGCCTTCGTATTCAAATAATTCAAAGTAAAATAACTAGAGACCTGCAAAATTCGCGGATTCATTTCGTGATATGCTACAATTCAAATAATTATACCTTAGCGCTGCTTCTGCAATTGGTTCACTGTTAATCTGGAGTAATGAGGGCCAATTAGAGACCCTCACTCAAAGAAGTGTCGAATCACAGACACTCGATCGAGACGACTTACAAGTCAGCAGCCAATGAACAGGTGGCATTTGCCCGAGTGTGTAGAGTGTAGTAGAGTCTATCCTGGAGGTCATTGAATCCGCGAATTTTGCAGGTCTCTAACAATAACATATAGCGCTTGGTATTGATTATAAAGTGATAATTTAAAGAATACATATTATACAAGGTCTGATGGCTATACATTCAGACCATTATGACATATTACCAGGGCCGTGTACTAAGACCCGGAAATTTCAGGAATTCTTTTGGTCACAAGGTAGACTGAAAACATTGCACTAATTTGATGATTGGATTACAATGCATTTGACTCTGCCCTTCATGACTGTGAGCCAGTTAACCACCAGCTGGCAGAGGAGAGACAGAATCACGACCACCCACTCGAAAGAAGTATATTCTTGTCAAGTTATTTACGGGCAAAAGCCCGGCCTGGCCTCTCCTCCTCCACCTCCTGGAACTGAACCCGTGAGGGCGTACCAAGAGCACTAACTTTTCTTCTTTGCTACACCCAGGTTACCTCGATGAGGACCCCTGGATGGCTTGGCCTCAGATGTACTTCACTCCTCTGAATGGTATATCATACCATTCGCCTTTACCTGAAAATAACTTGCCCATTCTGTTTTCACCGCCGTGCCAGCAGCCAGAATAAAGCTTTGTCAAGATGATAATATGTTCCTTGTCCTTTTTGAGTCCACTCATAAAAACACGGCGGTAATTAATAAAACATCCTTTCTTTCCTTAGTGAGGTCACTCACATGCCACTGTGACAGGTCGGTTGACCTGACCCTGACACAGTACCATGTAAGGGCACAGACCTCACTTCCTTCTGGTGTTTCTCTTCCACTCTTTCTGTGACTGTTCCTTTGCCTTTCCTTGTCCTTCTTGCTGTCTCCGCAGCCTCACTCCTCCTCCTGCTTTCTTGTTTCCAACCATAGCTTTCTGGTTCCGTCTTCTTTGAGTACATAGTTAAAATCTTGGTCATTTTGTTAAAATACTGGATACATGGAATGTCTTCTTTTAAGATCTTTGTTGTCCACACATAAAACTTTCCTTCCAAGTCTCGAGCATAAAAACAAATGGTCCACAGATTAAGATTTCTTATTTTTCGTCCAATAGTAAAATATTTGTTCCTTTTTCTCCTCTTCCTCTTCTTCTTCTCTCTCTTTGGGTGGTTTCTGTCTTGATCGGTTATCTTGTGGTAAGCTGGTCTGCGGTGTCCCTTCATTCTCTCTTTACCAGCCGGTAGCCTGTAAAGGGTTTTGTATGATCGAATACAAAACGTCCGAAGGTCCGTTCCGCTTGCTTTTTGAGATCTTGGAAATCCAGAGGTATGCCCAATCGACCAAAGTTTACTTGCAAGAGTTCCTTGAGTTCCTCGACATCCAGGGGTAGGTTGTTTCTTGCCAAGAGATGTTTATCTTGAAGTGGAAGGTTTGGGAAATTTATCTTCCCCCCACCCTCCATACTTCTTACCACTTCAGCTATTGCTGCATTCTGGATGTCTCGTTCGTCAAGTCTTGCAAGTCTCATGTCGTATTCCCATTTGCTGTAGATCATGGCTGGGTCAATACCTCCGATTTTCTGTTCTTGAACCTTTATTGGTTCTTGCTTAGATGTTTCTGGTTGTTCAACTTCGTTTTCTCCTTCTTTCTCCTCTTTAAGCTCGTCCTTCACCTGTATGTTATTTGTGGGACCTGGTTGGACTGTTACTGGCGCATTGACTTTTTTGATGTAATTATGCACTGCTCTTCTCTCTTGAGATCTTCTTTCTTTACCGGTTACTTTTTCAGTGTGACCTTCTCTGACAAAGCAGAGTGGTTTCCACTGAAAGGGCCATAGAGCAGGTGCGCATCTTTTATCAGCCATCTTGTTCTTCAAATTGGCCTTCTTGTTCAAACCATGTGTCAAACTGTTCTAGTCTTTTGCCTAGCGCCAGCACATATCTTTTCCAGATTCCATAGCTTTCCTTGTTGCTTAGCATGTTCCTTATGTTCTGGAGGTCACAGTTGACAGCCTCAGCTTCTCCTGCTGCGATGTTTCTCAGGTCGTTAGCTTTTTCGCATTCCAGTAGTACGTGCATGGCGGTGTCAGGAACCAGGCAGGTTACGCACATTGGATTGGCAGCCAGGGCCATACTGTGTAACTTATCCTTGAAATTACCATGGCCAGATAGATATTGCGTTACATAGTGTTCTGGCTTGATCCATTTCCTCTGAAGTCTTTCCCTGATATTCGGGAATATCGTGTATGTATGTCTGCCTTTGTCACTGTCGTCCCATCTTTGTTGCCACTGATCCAGCAGTAGTTCCTTTGATGTCTTCTTATCGGCAGGTGTTATCGCCTTTCTGGATGCCAGTAATGCTAGTTCTCTTCTTTGCTTGACAACCAAGTCTATTGGCGGTATTCCAGCAATCACCTGTAGTGCCTCTGTCGACACAGTTCTGTATGCTTTGGTGATTGTGATCAAGGTACTTCTTTGTGCCGAGATCAGTGGCCTTATCTTATGACAGTTTTCCAATTCCTGGTACCAAACAGCCGCTGCGTAGCACGTGACTCCCAGAAATACTCCCTCATATATAGTCTTCAGCGTGTCAAACTGCAACCCCCAGTTAGAAGGTGCGACAGTTCTTAGTTTCTGGAACAATGTGATAGCTTTGGTGCTAATATTCCTTATGTGACCTTGAAACCTTCCGCGGACATCAATATGTACACCCAGGTATTTCAATTCTTTGACAGTTCTTATTGGTCTTCCCATAAATCGTATTGCAGGTGGTCTGTTTGCACTGAGTATTCCTTTGAGCATGATGGCTTCCATCTTATGTGGGGCTATTTGAAGTTTACATTTGCTTGTCCAACTACCTATTTCCTGAAGTGCTATGTCAGCTTTTTCCTCTAGCATTCTTCGAGATGCTCCTGGTATTATGAGCAACCCATCATCCGCATATCCGTATATAATACATCCTTCAGGAAGTGGGAGTCTTAATATATCGTCAAAGAGCACATTCCAAAGTAAAGGGTCTAAGACAGACCCTTGGGGACATCCTTTTGTCAATTTCTTTACATACGTATAGTACCCCATTGTGCTCTGACATTCTCTATTATCAAAGAATGCATTGATAGCCATGTACAGGTTGGATGGACATTGTAGTTGTTTCAGCCTCCACATAATTTGTGGCCACCACGCATTATCAAACGCTCCAGCAATATCCAACGTGATTGCCATTGTGTATTGTTGTCCATTATTATTAACTTCTTTCATGATGTCCAGTATGGCAGTTTCCGTACTCTTTCCTCTCCGGAATCCATATTGTCTACAATTCAGTCCTTGGACGGTTTCAAGATAGTCCGTTAGCCTTTGTGAGAGTAGTCTCTCATAGATTTTGCCCAGTATCGGTAGCATAGTTAATGGCCGGTAGGAGTTGAGAGCTCCAGGATCTTTTCCATTGCCCTTGTACAGTATTTTAAGTATACCCTTTTTCCAGATATCCGGAAATATGCCTTGATGTAAGCATTGATTATACAGTATTAGTAATTCATCCTTTATTCTACTGTACACTCTCCATATTATTTCGGTGGTCAGATTGTCATGACCTGGCGCTTTTTTCGCTTTCAGGTTTTTGATGATCCAGTTCAGATTTTCTTTGGTAAATTCTGGTGTATTCTCTGTATTAGGGAGAATCTTCATTTCCTGACGTTTATATTGTTGTTCATTATTTTCTGTATCCATATTGTCGTCAGGTAACAGTCCATGTATAATATGCCTTAGGTTTTCAGCTACAGAGGTAGTCTGAATACCATTTATTATGAGCCCAGGCATTTCAATAGGGTTCTTGATTTTGTTGGCACATAACTTATATACCAAACCCCATGGATTGTTGTTCCCTTCTACAGTTACCAGATTCATCCATGATTCGCGCTTAGCTCTTTTAACCATATTTTTGTATTCTTTTTTTGTTTGTCTGTACTGGTCAATCAAAGCTTCTCTTCGACATTGATTATGTTCTCTTTTAAATTCCTTGCGCCTTTGTCTGGTGATCCTTCTTTGTCTCTCCAACTCCTCCGTCCACCATCCATGTCTATCTCGATTTTTGTTTTCTACGACATGTAAATTATTGTCACAAACTCTTTGAATAGCTTCTGTCAGAAGGGGTGCATCTATTTGAGGATTTCCATTTTTCATTCTTCTATAATGGATCATTTCATTTACCAGTGCTTTGTCAAATCTTTCCCAATTGACGTTTTGACATCCATATCTCTTATTGTTGTCTGCATATATTACTTGCTCTTTTCCATTCTTTATCTGGTACATCACCAGTCTGTGATCACTGGTGATGTCTTCAGTTACTTCCCAGTTTTCCACGCTGTTCCTTAATTTCATGTTCGAGATTGTAACGTCAATAAATGTTTCTGCGTCGCATGCTGGTGATACATAAGTTGCCATTGTACCAGGTACATTGTGTACCATCAAATTGTTTTCTACAATGTAATGCGATACTTTGACGCCTTTTTCATCTATGTAGGGCGAGCCCCACATATCTGATTTTGCATTCACATCTGCTCCTATGATGATTTTCTCTCCTCTTACCAATTGTAGAATTTTATCCCATTTCTCTAGATGGATTTCGGTTGCGTCGGAAAACTGGAAGTAAGATGACACCATAAAAAGTTTGTTTGAACCAAGTTCAATGCAGACACATACATGATGTTCGCAGCAAACTGAGGTCATTTTAAGCACTGGCAAATTAGGATTCCTGACCCAAATTGCCGCTTTCGGTTTTGGTCCATTATAGAACAGTTTACCTGGGATATCCAAGATCTTTTCTCTGATTGCATATGGTTCTTGGATAAGAACTATATCCAGGTTCTTTTCTTGGGCAATTTTGCTGATCTCCACCGAGGCGACTGAAGAGCCCTGAAGATTTATTTGGCCAATTTTTAAGGGAATGCAACTATTCATAGTCGATTCTATCAAGTTCCCTTGATAGAGCCTTTTGGTATTCAGGACAATCAAAGGAATCGACTCTAAGATTATACTCTTTCTTGGCCCGTTTGCAGTTTGCACACTTTCCTTGGTCTTTTTCTTTGCATTCGCTGAACTTATGTCCAGCTTCCCCACATGCAGAGCATGTCAGTAGTCCTCGACATTTTATGGCAGTATGTCCATAGCCTTGACACTTATAGCAGCGCGTGGCTACTATGTAATCCTTCACTCTGCATGAGGAGAAACCAATATAAATGTGTCCTTTTTCAATCATCAAGTTCCTTATAATGGGAGTACATTCCATTACTAAATGTACCCTTTCCTTATTTTCCTTGGGGCCCTTTCTGAGTCGTACAATACAGTCCTTTTTGAAGGTTGCCAAAGATATGTCCTGTTCCCTCATATTCTGAGTGTGAATCACTTCACTTATGTCAGCCTTGTCCATATCTCTAGGCACATCATAAATGATGATTTTTGGCCCTCTATTCTTAGGTGTTTCGAACTTTATCCCCAGGGCTCTCAATCTCTCGGTGTTTCTCAGTTTGTCGATTGATCCGGCATCTTCCGCCTCGATCATTATTCCACCTTTTGCTATTTTTCGTACCCCTCTAACATGAAGCTGATCCTTCACTGGATCCACATTATTCATGAACTTCCGTTTAGTTTCCTCACTTGTCTGTTTCTCGTCCTCCGGATATGCTATCAACAATTGTTTTTTCGGCCGTACCTTTGTCCATTTGTCCTCAGGCTTCTGTAGTTCCTTGTCTTTCTGAAGCACAGAGGCGAAGGACGGCTTCAGAGGTATCACTTTATCTGATTTCTCTTTAACTTCGAGCTGCCCTCGAAGTTTTGCATTTTCCAGTAATGCACGATCGAGCAGACCTTTTAATTGAACTATCCTTGGCAGGATAAAGTTCGTGGCTGCCTTGTTGACCTTAGAAATGTCCACTGTAGTGTATTCGGTCAACTCTTTAACGAGTGACTCAGCTTTGTCCATCATCTGTATTTCCATGTCTTTATTCTGTATTTCCTCCATTGTTCTGCTTTGAGCTTCCAATGTACCTTCGGCTGTGCCTTCTCCTATAAAGGACCTCCGCCTCCCGGCGGGGGTATGCCCCTCTTAGCCGCTCAAGGACTTATGGCGGATTAGCAAAGCTCTTCAACCTTAGTAGGTCTTACCGACTAATGGCCTTGAGTCGTTGCCACCCTTCGGCCCGCGTTGAGGGGGGGGGCACTTTTCAGTATGAAATCAGCCACTAGACAAGTAAATGTGTAGCAAATATACATGACCGAATTTTATAATACACGAAATTCCCGGGTCATTAGCCAAGTATTTTTAGTGAACATTTCCAGACCAGAACTCTTGTGAACTGTCTGTGTTTCCTGTTTGACTGGGTTTATTTCAGATGCATGCTAGCGATCACAGACATCCAGTGCGGATTCAAATGCGTCCTGAATGGCCCGGCCAAATAGGGCAATGGCTTCTCTTGCAGACGGCCGCCAATCACAAAGGAACACTCGCTAGCAGTCTAATGAGCGATCAGTTATATTCCGCGAAAAATACATGCATCTACGTAAAACTAAACGTAACTTCTATCGAGCCTCCATCCTGAAGTACGTGTGCCAATTCCCTGAAACAACACAGCTTTTTCTTAAGAATGAAATAGAAATTTTAAAAATTTAGCTATGCTATTGAGCTAGGTTACATTCCCCATAGTAGTATATGCTACTTTCAACCTGAACATAATAATTGGTTTCCAGTCCGATTTCTTTCTTTAAAAAAAAATAAGTTTTAGGGTTTTGGAATTTTTAGGTTAGTGTTATATGTGGTGGTAAGCCAAAACAGAAAAATTTGATTTTGCTGATTAATTTTTAAATCTTTATTAGGTTTATTGAGCTTAATATAAAACATAACTGATTTGAAAATAAATATTAACTAATATTATCTTTACTTTTAATCTCTTAAATTTACAATAACAAATCAATATAAGCTAATGTATTTATTTATATACACATAAAATTTTAAAATTTATCGATGCGCCAGTTTTATTTTCTAATGGGCTGCGCACACGACACGGCGTACAGCCGAGAGAAAGTATCAAAGTTATTTTACTTTGTTTTTAGTGTAGAGTGTGCGTCTTTCTAGCCGTGTGCTCTGTGTCCATTGCAGCAGATGAACGTTGAACGTCTGTGCTGTGCGCGCTGAAGTGCACGTGGCTCAAGAAGGAAGTGCACAGAAGTGCATGTGTAGACGCCATGCTGCATGTTATCGCTGTACTGGCTGAATCCACGGACTATTCCAGTCCACTAAGCTTCAAGCGGGGAAAAGGTCTCACAAGCTCTGTTGAGTTTTTTTTAATTTCTCGTCATTACTATTATTTACGGGCTATTTATGTAAATTTGAACACGATAACTCCCTTGCATTTGTTTTTCTGTCACAAATATTTTCAACAGATGTTCACTAAGTGCAGTATAATGAATGTTAAAAAAAAAAAAAAAAAAAAAAAAACCGTCGCGCAAGTGTTCGCAGTTATAACAACTTGCACGACTTTTGGCATCCACTATTGGCGGTACAGAAATTTCGCGGATTCATTTGGTCGCAAGCTAGAATGGAAACCTTCATACCCTTGCACTGAGTTAATGATTGGTCCGCAGTTATTTGGACAGGACCGTGAGCCAACTGTGAAACGCTCCTTGGGTTCGTGTGAAAGGTCCCATATCACAGCGTGGATATGGGACACAGCCACTGTGTGAGACGTCACTGCGAGGCAAGTGTAATTACACTCGCGTCAGCACAATGACACCGTCACCTGCGAGTGTCTGCTGGAGGAAGATAGAGAGAAGTAAGCGAATCAGGTAGCTCCAATTAAAGAGACAAAAAAGGTTTTCTCACTAAGCAGTCAGCCAATGCAAATGCAAGGCTTTGAATTTGAGTCTGGCACCACATGAATTCCCGAAATTTCGGTGGATCTATCCATTATACTACACTTAGTGAACAAGTTGAAAATACAATATAGTAGTATATAATAGGGCATCCGAGGACTGGGTTCTGGGTGAGGTGCCTGAGGTGCCGACCGCCATCTTGGATTGTGACGTCACGGCGGCCATCTTGGATGAGCGTAACGGGACACAGCGTAACGGGACATAACGTAACGGGACAAGTAGATCACGGCGGCCATTTTGGATCCGCCATCTTGTATCCGCCATTTTGAATGACGTCATTGTGTTCTCGAAAATTCCGGTGATGTGTTTTCCGCCATTTTGAATGATGACGTCACCGTGGCAATTTCCGTTACGGCCGCCATCTTTAACTTTTTTATTTATTATCCGATTTTAACTAATTTTTTTTTTAAATTTATAAAAAAATGAAATAATAAAATTTTAATAAAATACTTTTACGACACGGAGTTCGGAGTCCTCCGTTCGAACCCGACGAGTGCAAAAAAAAAATAAAAATGGCGACCGATCCTTCCTCCGCAGAGGTTGCAGGCAGACTGACTCCCACCACTTTTTCAAAGCATATATATCGTCACCTAGTATGACGTCATGTCCGCCATCTTGAAATTTGGACACCATCTTGAAAATCTTTATTTACTATCCGATTTTAATGAAAAAAATTCCAAAATTTATCAAAAAATTAACGTATTTGAATTTGTTTGATTATATCGTTGTACGTCCTTGGTTCGATTCCCGGCGAGAGTAAATGATCGATCCTTCCTCCATGATAGCTACCTAGACTGATCTACCACCACCAGTACCAAGGTATATATCATCAACTGGTATGACATCATGTCCGCCATCTTGTCTTTATCCGCAGGAGACCACCATCTTGTTTTCGTCTGCTAGAGTGTGCCGATACCATGTAGTATAATTATCTGGTCACCAAACCTTTGACCTTGACCTTGAAATTTGACCTTGACCTTGAACTTTGACCTTGACCTTGAACTTTGACCTTGACCTTGAAATTTGACCTTGACCTTGAAATTTGACCTTGACCTTGAAATTTGACCTTGAAATTTGACCTTGACCTTGAACTTTGACCTTGACCTTGAAATTTGACCTTGACCTTGAAATTTGACCTTGACCTTGAAATTTGACCTTGACCTTGAAATTTGACCTTGACCTTGAACTTTGACCTTGACCTTGAAATTTGACCTTGACCTTGAAATTTGACCTTGACCTTGAAATTTGACTTTGTCCTTGAAATTTGACTTTGTCCTTGTCGTCCATCATGGATCCGACATTTTATGTTCAGTACATGCTACCAGGAGCTACCACCTGCTGGAGTACGCCATATTGTGTGTGTACTTGTATTATAGAGTACATTTCCATCTGGATAATTTTATTCTAACCCGCTACAGTGCAGTAATCATTTATTATGGAGGTGCCCCCCGCCATCTTGAAATTCGGCCGCCATCTTGAAATCATGTAATAATGTAGCTAGAAAAGCGGGAAAAAATCCAAAATTCATTAAATAAATTAGTAATCCATATAATGATTGATTGGATCGACTAAGGTCCTTGGTAAGATCCCTGGCCGATACAAAACAACTTCAATTTAAAAAAATACTAAAAAAAGTGTTAGGTTTAAGAAAATAAAAACACCTCAAGTTCTATTTAAAAAATTTTATTACATAAATTCAATACACTACTACAAGTACAAAAAAAAACACTGACAAATTACCAAAGCCTTTTGGATTCCTCGATTCAAACAGTCTTCTTATTGTACGGACTAAGCCTTTTACATGACTTTAAATGTCTATCCGATCCGTTCATCACCACAGCCAGAGACGGACTGAAATTCATAGTACTTATATAGTCTCATTAGCCGGTACAACACATGAGTCAAATCAATAACCATGTTCATTATACTTCTCGGAGCATTTTTTATAATGACGATGTAAGCTATCGAGACGTGAAATTAGTTTATTGCACTTATTGCACTGAAATTGTATTCTTTGAACATTATTAGAACAACCGCTTCTTTCATGTCTGCGAGCATTTGAGGTGATAGTAAATGATGCACCACAGTATTTGCACTGATGCGAAGTACGCTCTTCATTAATTGAAGTATTCAATGCTGATGAAACTTCAGCTGATGGTGGAACAGCACATATCGAAGTCTCCTCCAGTGTTGTCAGAGGCGTTGCCAACGGGATCTGCTCCAACATCGGCGCTGACGTCATGGTTCCCGTAGTCGATGGTACATCCTCCATCGAGTACGACGTTAAAGTCGGTAAAGATGCCATCGAAGTCTCAAGAACAGGCAATTACACGACTTATGCACCAGAAGAAACAAACTAGGTGATCCCTACACCACCGTCGCCAGTAACAAACTGAGCGTCCTGCTGTCTAGGACTCGCTTATATACATGCACTGTATGGAATAATACGCTAGTCAAATCAAGAACCATCTACAATAATACTAGAGTCAAAACATCGTTAAAAATAGAAGCACCGACTACGAAAAGGCAGCACATTTGGAAGCACCGACTACGAAAAGGCAGCACATTTGGAAGCACCGACAACGAAAAGGCAGCACATTTGGCAGCACCGACAACGAAAAGGCAGCACATTTGGAAGCACCGACAACGAAAAGGCAGCACATTTGGAAGCACCGACAACGAAAAGGCAGCACATTTGGAAGCACCGACAACGAAAAGGCAGCACATTTGGAAGCACCGACAACGAAAATGGCAGCACATTCTGGAAGCACCGACAACGAAAAGGCAGCACATTCGGAAGCACCGACAACGAAAAGGCAGCACATTTGGAAGCACCGACAACGAAAATGGCAGCACATTCTGGAAGCACCGACAACGAAAAGGCAGCACATTCGGAAGCACCGACAACGAAAAGGCAGCACATTCGGAAGCACCGACAACGAAAAGGCAGCACATTTGGAAGCACCGACAACGAAAAGGCAGCACATTTGGCAGCACCGACAACGAAAAGGCAGCACATTTGGAAGCACCGACAACGAAAAGGCAGCACATTTGGAAGCACCGACAACGAAAAGACAGCACATTTGGCAGCACCGACAACGAAAAGGCAGCACATTTGGAAGCACCGACAACGAAAAGGCAGCACATTTGGAAGCACCGACAACGAAAAGGCAGCACATTTGGCAGCACCGACAACGAAAAGGCAGCACATTTGGAAGCACCGACAACGAAAAGGCAGCACATTTGGAAGCACCGACAACGAAAAGGCAGCACATTTGGAAGCACCATCGAATAAGGAAGCACATTTTGGAAGCACCATCGAATAAGGAATCACACTTGGAAGCTCCATCGAATAAGGAAGCACACTTGGAAGCTCCATCAACAAAAAAAAAAGGCAAAAAGGAAGCACAAGTTACGAGATCTAAGTCTTAGTTAGAAATCAGAATACAAGAAATAAAAACCTTAAATTTTTATAATTTAAATTATTTATTTTATTTCTTTACATTATACAAATGCAAGTAAAACAAGCCATTATTGTATGTAGCCAGCTTTCCTCAGTTCCTTGAGTATGAAGGATATTTCTTTGATGCACAAATAGTTTCCTGCACAAAGCGAACCATGTAGAAGTCTTAGCCGGTCAACCAATATGTTTGGATTTTTCCATGATGTGTAATCATTCTCCTCTACCACCATCTTCCTTGCACCTTTATAATAAATATTATGATCTCTGGTGTCTTCCGTTTTACCACCAACCTCAGGGTAACTTTCATGTTTGAGACGGTGATCATCACAAGCTTGATCAGATTTATTTAATATATCACGACGTTCCCACCGTTTCGGTCTCAGGACACCTCCACATTCTTCGATCTTGGCAGCTCTAGGCGTTTCATCATAGTCTATGTCTTTGTCAACAGCCTCAGAGTCACTGTAACAATCACTGTAGAAGGAATCGTCTTCACCCAATTTACCGTAATAATTCGATGTTGATGATGTTGAAGTGTCTTCATCGTCTTCATGCTTCCTTTTTAGGAGTCCATCATTTTTACAAAGTAGGAAAGATCTACTTGAATTCGGCTGGAATATATTCTCACTTTTCACGTTAAGGATTCTTCCATTGTCTTCATTCTTCCGTAAATCATCAACCTCCTTCAATTTAAGTTCTTTGTCGAGATCGGAAGAGCCAAGAAAATTATTGTGATAATGCAGATCACTCTTCCTTAGGCTAGTAGATTCATCGTTGTCCTCTTGCTTGTACGCAGGCTTGGCGCTACAAGTTCTGCCATGTCTTTTTAGGCTCTCTCTCCGCGTAAACGACTTGCTACATCGAACACAACTTATCATATTGCGCAGAGGATTTTTAACACAGTCATTCTTCTCGTGTTGTCTTTTATTCTTTCTCAAGATAAACTCTTTACTGCAAAACTTACACCTATGTTCTTTCGATACAGCGTCAGATCCCAAATCGGAATTCATATTAGTTACTGAGACTAATGCCAGATACCAATTGAGTGTTTTAAATTAAATCCAATACTTAAATAGAAATTTTTTCATATTTCATCAGCGAGAATTAATATATCTCATGCAAAAGTACTTTATGCATGTAGTTCTGCTTTTCAACAACAGATGTCGCCACATGTTGCTTGCAGGTAAATAATATTTAGTTCTTTTATGCGGGATGCGGGATGCTCACTAACGATCGCAAAAGAAGGATGGCTTCGCTAGACTCAAAGGAAAAGGAAGTTCGTCTTGCATGTTGGTGCTCCACAGATGTCTCATGGCGTAATATTAATTTGACTGAGTAATGATATTTTTTAATTCCACCTGATAAAAATATTGCAAGTTTTGATTTAGTAGCAGAAATTATCGAATTAAATGTAACTCCAAATAAAATGACATGTCTCATTAGACAAAAAAAAAACCATGCAGAGATAGATCTCTCACAAATAATCAGGAGCACTCGGTGAAAACCATCAGATGTATAGTCAGGAATAATCAGAAACACTTGGAGAAAGCCATCAATATAATAACAAGAATAATCAGGAGCACACGGATAAAACTACCATAATATTGTCAAGAATAATCAGGAGCACACGGATAAATCCACCATAATACTGTCAAGAATAAACGGGAGCACACGGAGAAAACCACCATAATATTGACAAGAATAATCAGGAGCACACGGAGGAAACCGCCACAAGTTTTCTTTGATATCATAAAATTTCAGAGAAAATAAATAAATAATAAAAATAAATAAATAAAAAATTTAAAAAAAATAAAATAAAAAAATACATAAAATTCTGGCTTGTACTAGAACTAAATCTTTGCTCAACAATGAGAAGTTCACAAGCTAGCAGAATCTATTTATGTATTTTTTATTTCATTTTTTTTTAAATTTTTTGTTTATTTATTTTTATTATTTATTTATTTTTTCTGAAATTTTATGATATCAAAGAAAACTTGTGGCGGTTTCCTCCGTGTGCTCCTGATTATTCTTGTCAATATTATGGTGGTTTTCTCCGTGTGCTCCCGTTTATTCTTGACAGTATTATGGTGGATTTATCCGTGTGCTCCTGATTATTCTTGACAATATTATGGTAGTTTTATCCGTGTGCTCCTGATTATTCTTGCTATTATATTGATGGCTTTCTCCAAGTGTTTCTGATTATTCCTGACTATACATCTGATGGTTTTCACCGAGTGCTCCTGATTATTTGTGAGAGATCTATCTCTGCATGGATTTTTTTTGTCTAATGAGACATGTCATTTTATTTGGAGTTACATTTAATTCGATAATTTCTGCTACTAAATCAAAACTTGCAATATTTTTATCAGGTGGAATTAAAAAATATCATTACTCAGTCAAATTTATATTACGCCATGAGACATCTGTGGAGCACCAACATGCAAGACGAACTTCCTTTTCCTTTGAGTCTAGCGAAGCCATCCTTCTTTTGCGATCGTTAGTGAGCATCCCGCATCCCGCATAAAAGAACTAAATATTATTTACCTGCAAGCAACATGTGGCGACATCTGTTGTTGAAAAGCAGAACTACATGCATAAAGTACTTTTGCATGAGATATATTAATTCTCGCTGATGAAATATGAAAAAATTTCTATTTAAGTATTGGATTTAATTTAAAACACTCAATTGGTATCTGGCATTAGTCTCAGTAACTAATATGAATTCCGATTTGGGATCTGACGCTGTATCGAAAGAACATAGGTGTAAGTTTTGCAGTAAAGAGTTTATCTTGA
Source organism: Bacillus rossius redtenbacheri (assembly GCF_032445375.1). Classification (NCBI taxonomy): domain Eukaryota; kingdom Metazoa; phylum Arthropoda; class Insecta; order Phasmatodea; family Bacillidae; genus Bacillus; species Bacillus rossius. The sequence goes on along the minus strand of NC_086331.1, from coordinate 86,588,884 downwards.
GAAAGAATAAAAGACAACACGAGAAGAATGACTGTGTTAAAAATCCTCTGCGCAATATGATAAGTTGTGTTCGATGTAGCAAGTCGTTTACGCGGAGAGAGAGCCTAAAAAGACATGGCAGAACTTGTAGCGCCAAGCCTGCGTACAAGCAAGAGGACAACGATGAATCTACTAGCCTAAGGAAGAGTGATCTGCATTATCACAATAATTTTCTTGGCTCTTCCGATCTCGACAAAGAACTTAAATTGAAGGAGGTTGATGATTTACGGAAGAATGAAGACAATGGAAGAATCCTTAACGTGAAAAGTGAGAATATATTCCAGCCGAATTCAAGTAGATCTTTCCTACTTTGTAAAAATGATGGACTCCTAAAAAGGAAGCATGAAGACGATGAAGACACTTCAACATCATCAACATCGAATTATTACGGTAAATTGGGTGAAGACGATTCCTTCTACAGTGATTGTTACAGTGACTCTGAGGCTGTTGACAAAGACATAGACTATGATGAAACGCCTAGAGCTGCCAAGATCGAAGAATGTGGAGGTGTCCTGAGACCGAAACGGTGGGAACGTCGTGATATATTAAATAAATCTGATCAAGCTTGTGATGATCACCGTCTCAAACATGAAAGTTACCCTGAGGTTGGTGGTAAAACGGAAGACACCAGAGATCATAATATTTATTATAAAGGTGCAAGGAAGATGGTGGTAGAGGAGAATGATTACACATCATGGAAAAATCCAAACATATTGGTTGACCGGCTAAGACTTCTACATGGTTCGCTTTGTGCAGGAAACTATTTGTGCATCAAAGAAATATCCTTCATACTCAAGGAACTGAGGAAAGCTGGCTACATACAATAATGGCTTGTTTTACTTGCATTTGTATAATGTAAAGAAATAAAATAAATAATTTAAATTATAAAAATTTAAGGTTTTTATTTCTTGTATTCTGATTTCTAACTAAGACTTAGATCTCGTAACTTGTGCTTCCTTTTTGCCTTTTTTTTTTGTTGATGGAGCTTCCAAGTGTGCTTCCTTATTCGATGGAGCTTCCAAGTGTGATTCCTTATTCGATGGTGCTTCCAAAATGTGCTTCCTTATTCGATGGTGCTTCCAAATGTGCTGCCTTTTCGTTGTCGGTGCTTCCAAATGTGCTGCCTTTTCGTTGTCGGTGCTTCCAAATGTGCTGCCTTTTCGTTGTCGGTGCTGCCAAATGTGCTGCCTTTTCGTTGTCGGTGCTTCCAAATGTGCTGCCTTTTCGTTGTCGGTGCTTCCAAATGTGCTGCCTTTTCGTTGTCGGTGCTGCCAAATGTGCTGTCTTTTCGTTGTCGGTGCTTCCAAATGTGCTGCCTTTTCGTTGTCGGTGCTTCCAAATGTGCTGCCTTTTCGTTGTCGGTGCTGCCAAATGTGCTGCCTTTTCGTTGTCGGTGCTTCCAAATGTGCTGCCTTTTCGTTGTCGGTGCTTCCGAATGTGCTGCCTTTTCGTTGTCGGTGCTTCCGAATGTGCTGCCTTTTCGTTGTCGGTGCTTCCAGAATGTGCTGCCATTTTCGTTGTCGGTGCTTCCAAATGTGCTGCCTTTTCGTTGTCGGTGCTTCCGAATGTGCTGCCTTTTCGTTGTCGGTGCTTCCAGAATGTGCTGCCATTTTCGTTGTCGGTGCTTCCAAATGTGCTGCCTTTTCGTTGTCGGTGCTTCCAAATGTGCTGCCTTTTCGTTGTCGGTGCTTCCAAATGTGCTGCCTTTTCGTTGTCGGTGCTTCCAAATGTGCTGCCTTTTCGTTGTCGGTGCTGCCAAATGTGCTGCCTTTTCGTTGTCGGTGCTTCCAAATGTGCTGCCTTTTCGTAGTCGGTGCTTCCAAATGTGCTGCCTTTTCGTAGTCGGTGCTTCTATTTTTAACGATGTTTTGACTCTAGTATTATTGTAGATGGTTCTTGATTTGACTAGCGTATTATTCCATACAGTGCATGTATATAAGCGAGTCCTAGACAGCAGGACGCTCAGTTTGTTACTGGCGACGGTGGTGTAGGGATCACCTAGTTTGTTTCTTCTGGTGCATAAGTCGTGTAATTGCCTGTTCTTGAGACTTCGATGGCATCTTTACCGACTTTAACGTCGTACTCGATGGAGGATGTACCATCGACTACGGGAACCATGACGTCAGCGCCGATGTTGGAGCAGATCCCGTTGGCAACGCCTCTGACAACACTGGAGGAGACTTCGATATGTGTTGTTCCACCATCAGCTGAAGTTTCATCAGCATTGAATACTTCAATTAATGAAGAGCGTACTTCGCATCAGTGCTAATACTGTGGTGCATCATTTACTATCACCTCAAATGCTCGCAGACATGAAAGAAGCGGTTGTTCTAATAATGTTCAAAGAATACAATTTCAGTGCAATAAGTGCAATAAACTAATTTCACGTCTCGATAGCTTACATCGTCATTATAAAAAATGCTCCGAGAAGTATAATGAACATGGTTATTGATTTGACTCATGTGTTGTACCGGCTAATGAGACTATATAAGTACTATGAACTTCAGTCCGTCTCTGGCTGTGGTGATGAACGGATCGGATAGACATTTAAAGTCATGTAAAAGGCTTAGTCCGTACAATAAGAAGACTGTTTGAATCGAGGAATCCAAAAGGCTTTGGTAATTTGTCAGTGTTTTTTTTTGTACTTGTAGTAGTGTATTGAATTTATGTAATAAAATTTTTTAAATAGAACTTGAGGTGTTTTTATTTTCTCAAACCTAACACTTTTTTTAGTATTTTTTTAAATTGAAGTTGTTTTGTATCGGCCAGGGATCTTACCAAGGACCTTAGTCGATCCAATCAATCATTATATGGATTACTAATTTATTTAATGAATTTTGGATTTTTTCCCGCTTTTCTAGCTACATTATTACATGATTTCAAGATGGCGGCCGAATTTCAAGATGGCGGGGGGCACCTCCATAATAAATGATTACTGCACTGTAGCGGGTTAGAATAAAATTATCCAGATGGAAATGTACTCTATAATACAAGTACACACACAATATGGCGTACTCCAGCAGGTGGTAGCTCCTGGTAGCATGTACTGAACATAAAATGTCGGATCCATGATGGACGACAAGGACAAAGTCAAATTTCAAGGACAAAGTCAAATTTCAAGGTCAAGGTCAAATTTCAAGGTCAAGGTCAAATTTCAAGGTCCAGGTCAAAGTTCAAGGTCAAGGTCAAATTTCAAGGTCAAGGTCAAATTTCAAGGTCAAGGTCAAATTTCAAGGTCAAGGTCAAATTTCAAGGTCAAGGTCAAATTTCAAGGTCAAGGTCAAAGTTCAAGGTCAAATTTCAAGGTCAAGGTCAAATTTCAAGGTCAAGGTCAAAGTTCAAGGTCAAGGTCAAAGTTCAAGGTCAAGGTCAAATTTCAAGGTCAAGGTCAAAGGTTTGGTGACCAGATAATTATACTACATGGTATCGGCACACTCTAGCAGACGAAAACAAGATGGTGGTCTCCTGCGGATAAAGACAAGATGGCGGACATGATGTCATACCAGTTGATGATATATACCTTGGTACTGGTGGTGGTAGATCAGTCTAGGTAGCTATCATGGAGGAAGGATCGATCATTTACTCTCGCCGGGAATCGAACCAAGGACGTACAACGATATAATCAAACAAATTCAAATACGTTAATTTTTTGATAAATTTTGGAATTTTTTTCATTAAAATCGGATAGTAAATAAAGATTTTCAAGATGGTGTCCAAATTTCAAGATGGCGGACATGACGTCATACTAGGTGACGATATATATGCTTTGAAAAAGTGGTGGGAGTCAGTCTGCCTGCAACCTCTGCGGAGGAAGGATCGGTCGCCATTTTTATTTTTTTTTGCACTCGTCGGGTTCGAACCGAGGACTCCGAACTCCGTGTCGTAAAAGTATTTTATTAAAATTTTATTATTTCATTTTTTTATAAATTTAAAAAAAAAATTAGTTAAAATCGGATAATAAATAAAAAAGTTAAAGATGGCGGCCGTAACGGAAATTGCCACGGTGACGTCATCATTCAAAATGGCGGAAAACACATCACCGGAATTTTCGAGAACACAATGACGTCATTCAAAATGGCGGATACAAGATGGCGGATCCAAAATGGCCGCCGTGATCTACTTGTCCCGTTACGTTATGTCCCGTTACGCTGTGTCCCGTTACGCTCATCCAAGATGGCCGCCGTGACGTCACAATCCAAGATGGCGGTCGGCACCTCAGGCACCTCACCCAGAACCCAGTCCTCGGATGCCCTATTATATACTACTCATTATATTACACTTAGTGAACATATGTTGAAAACATTTGCGACATAACAACAAATGCAAGGGACGTATAGTGTTACGATTATCATAAACAGTCCTTAGATAATAGTAGTGATGAGAAAACGAAAAAAAAAAAAAAAATCAACATCATTTGAGACCAAGTTGTAAACGCGTTAAAAATATAAAAATTTACGTGCTGTTCCTCAGATAGCACTGGTTCAAATGAAATGTATTTTTAAAATAAAGGCTGGTACACTGTTAATGCCATGTCATCAGTAGCTGGTCAGTTTGAACATGGGAAACCCAAGCGAGGCGGTGCTGCAGTGAAACTTCGTGCCTTTAGTGGGAAGATCCTGGTTTCAATACCGTCCAGCCATCCTGATTCCGGCTTCTCGGAACCACTTCACGCAAAATCTTGGACGGTCTCTGGCAATAGGCATTGGACAATTTCGATCCCAGTTTCTCTGATTTGCCAAGTGTCTGTCCATCTCTAATGACTTCGTTATCAACGAGAGCTAAAACAGTGTTGGATCACGTCCTGTTTACAAATCCGTCACTTAAAAATCAAAGCAGAATGTACTTAAAATGTTTCTATTTACAATGACTACTGTATGTGGAACTACTATTTATACCTTCAAGTTAGAAAAAAAAATCAGTATCTCCGAATGGATTGTGTCATGAGTTCGTCCACACTCTTAGTTACAAGCACTGATTAAATGTGAAAACATAAATGTTGGACAGAGGAACTATATTTATATATACACATATACACATATATACATTTGTTTCAAAGTGTCTTCTTGCCAAAAATTTTATGTGAATAAGATTGACCCATTTCCAAATATTCTGATCCGCCACCCCCTCTTCCCCCCTGAAATTTTAAAGAAAGATAAGTAGGTTAGTATAACGTGTAATCGTGTGTCTTTTAAACTTTATGTCGTGACTGCGTTTAGCCACGAATCGGAAGGTGAATAGTACTCTATCATTAACATTATAAGATAAACAACAAAACATATGTCGCAATTACTTTTTTTCTTTTCAAAACCCGGATTTGCTGCAGTAAATTCAAGAAGCGTGCGAACACACACTACGGGCTACTGCCCTGCGCTTCGCTCTTCGTACAACCTTGCCCGCCGTGTAAATTGCTTCTCTCCCTTACCCCATCCTTCTCCAGCCGGCTTGAGAAGTGGCCTGTCCACAAGTTTACTTTTCCAACCTCCTTGACGCAACCCAGGATTTTCACGTACACAAATGATTTTAACTCCAGCTACTAACGCCACGCCACTGAGTTCGTAAAAATATATATTTTAATTTACTGTATAAAGAATAGAAACAATTACATTAAATAGGCTTGAACTATTTATTATCAAATAAAAAAAATAATATTAATAAACCTAAAATGAAAAAAAAATTGACGCGCGTATCAGGTACACTTCTCAGGCGATTCTGGATCCAGTAAACAGTCGCAGTAGTGGTTCGTATCGCTGTTACTGTGTTTAACTTTTTTAAAATTATAATTTGAATTAAATTCTTTACAATATTTTTTCTGGCTGTAATATGATTTGTTTTCATAACCAACTTGTTGTTACCATTGTGCGACTTCCGGAAAATATCTACCTAGTTTTTCGTATCATGGTCTCTAAGACATTGAAATAATCAACTCTTATTTTAATTTAGGTATATTATTTTATTTACAGAACTGCAATTTTTTGCACAAATTACTTCTAGATTAAAACAAAAACTGCAGTAGCAGCAAAAAGGTACAATGGTTTTAATTCTTACTTACTGCTAAATGCATCCACGAATATTTCCGATCTCTATTCATTGGCCCATAAATAGCCAAATATTGTCCACGAGGTCTGCCAATGATATAATGAGTTCTATCATCAGCTTACAAGAAAGAGCCCCTCGCTGGATATACATATAGGAGCAAATCCGAATTTTGACTTTTTAATAAACAAATGTAGGGACTTTCCCATACAAACAACAGTTTAAAACGTTACTTTTTTTTTAGTTAAACTTCTGTTTTTATTAAGTTTTAAATAAAATAACAGTTAATTCAACTTTCCTGCTCTTCAACAATGGGTAGCTAATTATTTGTACCTGATTATTTATGTAGGCCTATTTGTTTGTATGTATGACTGGATATGACTATATATATATATATATATATATACACATAGCTGATTATGTGAGCCGCTTACTGTGAACAGCCGAATTAAGGGTGCACTTAAGTGTGTGTTACGTAAAAATTAAAGAATGAAGATGTGCATAGTTAATTTCATGTTTAGCTGAATATGTATACTTGGTTTTACGTGTAATTGACAAATTTGTAACTGAATGTGGCGGTCTAACTTATGTGTTTAGCGAGTTTTTTTTTGCTGTCGTTATGAATAGAGTAACGCTTATTTCACGGATTCATTACACTCCAGGCTATATTCAACTTGCCTGTGTGTAATCAAGCCATTACAGAGTGCTCATTGGTCAATATCGAGGCCACGTCCTTTAGTGGGTCACAAGTGATTGAGTAACCTCTTCTAGTGGTTTATAGCTGGCTCGGGGTCGTCGAGGACTTCCCAAGAGCAACTTAAAGCAGATGTAAATGTGCTTCAAGTCTACTTTCCTACCCAACGAATCCCCTAAATAATCGTGGCTCTAGTAATATACAGTTAAGAAGGTGGATACGTGGATTGTACTTTGTAGTAGTATATAATAGGGCATCCGAGATCTGGAGTCGGGGTGTGTAACGTGGCGCCGACCGCCATATTGGATTGTGACGTCACGGCAGCCATCTTGGACTCAAAAATTCCTCAAAATTCCTCAACAATGACTCAAAATGACTCAAAAATTCTAGTTTTGAGGAAAAATGTCCCGTTTAGGTCCTTAAAAATATCAGCAGCAAGAAATGTCCATATGTGGGCTTAAGCATCCATGTCTACAGCCTCCGATAAGCCTCTGACGTCATCATGGATAATGACGTCACCGTTGCAGTTTCCATTACGCCCAACATTGTTAACTATTTATTTATTATCCGATTTTAATAAAAAATTAAAATTAATAAAAAAATTCAATTAATAAAATTTAAAAAAACATAAATCTACGACACGGAGCTCGGAGTACTCGGTTCGAACCCGTTGAGTGCAAAAAATAAATAAAAATGGCGACCGGTCCTTCCTCCCGTGGTGGGTGCTGGCATACTGACCCCCACCATTTATGTCAAAGTATATATGTCGTCAGGTAACATGACGTCACGTCCGCCATCTTGTCTTCGTTTGCTGGAAGCCATCATCATTGTATCGTCAGCTAGAGTGCGCTGACGCCATGTTAGTTTAATTCTTATCCGCTAGAGTGCAGTAATCATTTATTATTATTGCTGTGACGTCCGCCATCTTGTTATTTGGCCGCCATCTTTAAAATCCGTAATTTTAATGCTAGAGATGGGGGAAAAAGTTCAAAATTCATTAAATAAAATTGTTATCTATATAAAGATTGATTAGATCGACTAAGGTCCTTGGTTCGATCCCTGGCCGATACAAAACAACTTTAATTTAAAAAAAGTACCACTAAAGTGGCAGGTGTGAGAAATAAAACACCACAAGTTCTTTCACAAAACAAAATTTTATTACTTAATTTCTATTCTACTACAGGATCACCTGCGAAGGTTACCAATCTTACAAACATTTAGGTCCGCATAGGCGTAAAATGACTAATTCTTAGCTCCAATCAGTTTATACTAGACAGAGACCAGCCAGAACCTTTACTGACATAGTCCTCCTCTTCTTGACAGAGTTTCCGGACACCGTGTTTAACAGTTTGCTTCACATCGTCAGAACTGTAAATTACCGCAGCCGAAGTCTTGAATGCACATTTCTTCACTTTGTCATCTAAAGGATATGGCTTTCCATATATACAGTCCAACCACAAGTTATATTTCAAAGGTCCGTTTGTTGCTACGTCATCAGTAAGCTTATTGATTATGTCCTGTCTGATATCATCAAGAAAAGTACAAATGTCCTTCGACTCACCTAACGTATTTAGATAATAGTAGTCTTTCAACGTTCCAAGAAATGCAGACTGCGCCAAGTAGAAGGCATTATCGTTTACTTGTAATGCACCGAACACAGTCTTAAGTTTATTTTCATGTTCAGACGTCATAGCAATCGGTTGCTGCACATCTGTTTTTTTGCTTGTACGCTCAGGAGTCACCAATCTAAACCGAGGAGTCGAACTTTCTACAGGTAGTTCAACAGTAGGCGCACGGACTTCACCTTTACAGTTTTTTGCATGTCGGCGAAAATTATCAATTCGAGTAAACCATTTATGACACTCATCACAGCGAAACTTCATGCGAGAAGGATTCTTCGTACATCTACTTCTCTCATGTCTCCGTACATAATGTGCAAATGCAAAGGTCATATCGCAGTAGCCACAAGGATGCCTAGTTGAAGACAAGCCCGAACCAGATGTCGATGTAACTGTAGGTGTAACATTTCCAGGCATACTCTTATGCACATCAATGCATTGTTGTTGTATAAAAACCTTTACTTTCTGCCGCACTGCGGGGCCTTTGCATGTCTCCAAGTGATTTTTCATATTAGCTTTTATTGTAAATTGCTTGCGACACTTAATACAACCAAACATTTTACGATAAAGGTTCTTAGCACATTCTCTCTTCTCGTGTCGACGAGCATTGCTGATGTTTGAGAAAATCTTGTCACAGTAACGACCTCGTTGTTCGTTAGTTGTTGACGATTCACCATCCATTGAAGTCACCATCGAGGGCGAAACAGCGTTCGTCGAGGTTTCTGTACAGTCAGCACTACCAGCATTAAAGCCTCTTATGCTGGTGGTATTACGTCTGTTGATATCTCCTCCAATGTTGACATCGTCGTTGCCTACGGGATCTGCTCCTTCTCCGTCGTAGCTGTCGTCAAGGTTCCCGTAGACGATGGTACAACCTCCATCGAGTTCGACGTTAAAGTCGGTAAAGATGCCATCGAGTAAGCAAGAACAGGTAATTACGTGACTTATGCACCAGAAGAAACAAACTAGGTGATCCATACACCGTCGACGACAGTAACAAACTGGGTGACCTGCTGTCTAGGACTCGCTTATATAAATGCACCCGATGGAATAATACGCTAGTCAAATCAAGAACAATTTACTATAATACTAGAGTCAAAACAACATAAAAAATGGAAGTACCATCAACAAAAATGAAGCACATTTTGGAAGCACAATCAAAAAGGCAGCACATTTGGAAGCACCATCATCAAAAAGGAAGCACATTTTGGAAGCACAATAAAAAGGCAGCACATTTGGAAGAACCATCAACGAAAAGGCAGCACATTTGGAAGCACCACAACAAAAAGGCAGCACATTTGGAAGCACAATAAAAAAGGCAGCACATTTGGAAGCACCATCATCAAAAAGGAAGCACATTTTGGAAGCACAATAAAATGGCAGCACATTTGGAAGCACCATCAACGAAAAGGCAGCACATTTGGAAGCACAATAAAAAGGGCAGCACATTTGGAAGCACCATCAACAAAAAGGAAGCACATTTTGGACGCACCGTCAATCAAAAGGAAGGACATTCTACAAAACGAAAACTCATTTAACGAAAAGGAGGTACGTTCTCACGTACATTCAACTTGGTAGGATGCGATCGTCAACGTTAAGTTAGGATATAATATCTCCATCAGTCTATGAATCCATCAGTTTTTAGTTCCATAAGTCATTGGCTCCAATAGTCATTGGCTCCATCACTCATTGACTCCAACAGTCGTTTGACTCCAAAAGTCATTGGCTCCAGCAGTCATTGGCTACAACTGCCTTTTGCTTAAACAGCTCCAATGATATTCAGCTAGAATGCTATGAGTCTAAGAGACTATGAGGCCACAAGGCTACGAGTCTTCAAGTTTACGAAACTACGAGGCTACAGAGCTACGAAGCTTCTAGAACACGAGTTTTCGAGACTGCGAGGATACAGAACTACAAGTCTACTTGAGTACTTGACCACGAAGCTATAATTCTACTTGGCTCCAATTGTGACATCAGTCTTCGGCTGAAAATTTCCTTTGGCTCCAACTGCTCCAACAGCATTATGTTATAACATTACAAGGCTACTTGGTTAAGTAGCTACAAGTCTACAAGGCTCCAATTGTCGCATCTGTCATCGACGAAATTTTCTCTTTTGCTCGAACTGCTCCAACAGCATTATGTTATAACATTACAAGTCTACATGGTTACGTGATCACGAGGCTACAAGATTACGAAGCTTCTAGAACACAAGGTTACGTGATTACGAGGCTACAGGACTACAAAAGCATCCCGAACACACAAGGTTACGTGATTTCAAGGCTACTTGAATACGTAGCTACAAGTGTACGAGGTTCCAAGACATCATGACTACGAAGCTTCCAGAACACAAGGTTACGAGACTGCGAGACTACAGGACAACGAAGCTTCCAGGACACGAGTCTATGTGGCTACGAGACTACATGACTCTAACTGACTACAATAGCACCATTCAGTGGTGAGAGTTAATTTATCTCATGCAAAATATACTGTTTAAAGTAGTGTCGATTATTGTCAACAGATGACACCACATGATTCTTACAGGTAAATACTATTTATTTCTTTTATGTGGGATGCAGGATGCTCACTAACGATCGCAAAAGAAGGATGGCTTCGCTACACACCAAGGAAAAGGAAGTTCGTCTTGCTTATTAGTGATTCTCAGATGTCTCAGAGCTTATAATATATATGACTGAGTAATGGTATTTTCTTTTGAATTCCACCTGATAAAAAAGAATAATAAATAGATAAAAAAATGGAAAAAATTCTGACAGCTTGTGAACTTCTCATTTGGTGAACAAGGATAGAGTTCTGGCACAAGCCATATTTTTTTGTAATTTTTTTTATCCATTTATTATTATTATTTCTGTGATTTTTTGATATCAAAGAAATGTGTGTGTCGGTTTTCTCCTTGTGGTCCCGATTATTGTTGACAATATTTTGGTGGCTTTCTCAGTGTGCTCCTGGTTGCTTCTGAGAAACCGATCTAAGCATGAACGATTTTTTACTTAATGCATCATGTTAATTTATTCAGAGTTCAATTTAATTAATTGAATTTCTGCTACTAAATCATCACTTGTAATATTTTTTTTATCAGGTGGAATTCAAAAGAAAATACCATTACTCAGTCATATATAATATGAGCTCTGAGACATCTGAGAATCACTAATAAGCAAGACGAACTTCCTTCTCCTTGGTGCTTAGCGAAGCAATCCTTCTTTTGCGATCGTTAGTGAGCATCCTGCATCCCACATAAAATAACTAAATAGTATTTACCTGTAAGCATCATGTGGTGTCATCTGTTGACAATAATAGACACTACTTTAAACAGTATATTTTGCATGAGATAAATTAACTCTACCACTGAATGGTGCTATTGTAGTCAGTTAGAGTCATGTAGTCTCGTAGCAACATAGACTCGTGTCCTGGAAGCTTCGTAGTCCTGTAGTCTCGCAGTCTCGTAACCTTGTGTTCTGGAAGCTTCGTAGTCATGATGTCTTGGAACCTCGTACACTTGTAGCTACGTATTCAAGTAGCCTTGAAATCACGTTAATCTTGTGTGTTCGGGATGCTTTTGTAGTCCTGTAGCCTCGTAATCACGTAACCTTGTGTTCTAGAAGCTTCGTAATCTTGTAGTCTCGCAATCACGTAGCCATGTAGACTTGTAATGTTATAACATAATGCTGTTGGAGCAGTTGGGGCAAAAGAGAAAATTTCGTCGAAGACAAATGCGACAATTAGAGCCTTGTAGACTTGTAGCTACGTAACCAAGTAGCCTTTTAATGTTATAACATAATGCTGTTGGAGCAGTTGGAGCCAAAGCGAAATTTCAGCCGAATATTGATGTCACAATTGGAGCCAAGTAGACTTGTAGCTTCGTGGTCAAGTACTCATGTAGACTTGTAGTCCTGTATCCTCGCAGTCTCGAAAACTCGTGTTCTAGAAGCTTCATAGCTCTGTAGCCTCTTAGTTTCGTAAACTTGAAGACTCGTAGCCTTGTGGCCTCATAGTCTCTTAGACTCATAGCATTCTAGCTGAATATCATTGGAGCTGTTGAAACAAAAGGCAGTTGTAGCCAATGACTGCTGGAGCCAATGACTTTTGGAGTCAAACGAATGTTGGAGTCAATGAGTGATGGAGCCAATGACTATTGGAGCCAATGACTTATGGAACTAAAAACTGATGGATTCATAGACTGATGGAGATATTATATCCTAACTTAACGTTGACGATCGCATCCTACCGAGTTGAATGTACGTGAGAACATACCTCCTTTTCGTTAAATGAGTTTTCGTATTGTAGAATGTCCTTCCTTTTGATTGACGGTGCGTCCAAAATGTGCTTCCTTTTTGTTGATTGTGCTTCCAAAAATGTGCTGCCCTTTTTATTGTGCTTCCAAATGTGCTGCCTTTTCGTTGATGGTGCTTCCAAATGTGCTGCCATTTTATTGTGCTTCCAAAATGTGCTTCCTTTTTGATGATGGTGCTTCTAAATGTGCTGCCTTTTTTATTGTGCTTCCAAATGTGCTGCCTTTTTGTTGTGGTGCTTCCAAATGTGCTGCCTTTTCGTTGATGGTTCTTCCAAATGTGCTGCCTTTTTATTGTGCTTCCAAAATGTGCTTCCTTTTTGATGATGGTGCTTCCAAATGTGCTGCCTTTTTGATTGTGCTTCCAAAATGTGCTTCATTTTTGTTGATGGTACTTCCATTTTTTATGTTGTTTTGACTCTAGTATTATAGTAAATTGTTCTTGATTTGACTAGCGTATTATTCCATCGGGTGCATTTATATAAGCGAGTCCTAGACAGCAGGTCGCCCAGTTTGTTACTGTCGTCGACTGTGTATGGATCACCTAGTTTGTTTCTTCTGGTGCATAAGTCGCGTAATTACCTGTTCTTGCTAACTCGATGGCATCTTTACCGTCTTTAACGTCGAACTCGATGGAGGTTGTACCATCGTCTACAGGAATCTTGACGACCGCGACAACGGAGAAGGAGCAGATCCCGTTGACAACGATGACGTCAACATTGGAGGAGATTTCAACAGACGTGATACCACCAGCAGAAGAGACTTTAATGCCGGTAGTGCTGACTGTACTGGAAACCTCGACGAACGCTGTTTCGCCCTTGATGGTGAATTCAATGGATGGTGAATCGTCAGCAACTAGCGAACATCGATGTCGTTACTGTGACAAGATTTTCTCAAACATCAGCAATGCTCGTCGACACGAGAAGAGAGAATGTGCTAAGAACCTTTATCGTAAAATGTTTGGTTGTATTAAGTGTCGCAAGAAATTTACAATAAATGCTAATTTGAAACATCACTTGGAGACATGCAAAGGCCCTGCAGTGCGGCAGAAAGTAAAGGTTTCTATACAACAACGATGCATTGATGTGCATAAGAGTATGCCTTGAAATGTTACACCTACAGTTATATCGACATCTGGTTCGGGCTTGTCTTCAACTAGGCATCCTTGTGGCTACTGCGATATGACCTTTGCATTTGCACATGATGTACGGAGACATGAGAGAAGTAGTTGTACGAAGAATCCTTCTCGCATGAAGTTTCGCTGTGATGAGTGTCATAAATGGTTTACTCGAATTGATAATTTTCGCCGACATGCGAAAAACTGTAAAGGTGAAGTCCGTGCGCCTACTGTTGAACTACCTGTAGAAAGTTCGACTCCTCGGTTTAGATTGGTGACTCCTGAGCGTACAAGCAAAAAAAACAGATGTGCAGCAACCGATTGCTATGACGTCTGAACATGAAAATAAACTTAAGACTGTGTTCGGTGCATTACTAGTAAACGATAATGGCTTCTACTTGGCGCAGTCTGCATTTCTTGGAACGTTAAAAGACTACTATTATCTAAATACATTAGGTGAGTCGAAGGACATTTGTACTTTTCTTGATGATATCAGACAGGACATAATCAACAAGCTTACTGATGACGTAGCAACAAACGGACCTTTGAAATATAACTTGTGGTTGGACTGTATATATGGAAAGCCATATCCTTTAGATGACAAAGTGAAGAAATGTGAATTCAAGACTTCGGCTGCAGTAATTTACAGTTCTGACGATGTGAAGCAAACTGTTAAACACTGTGTCCGGAAACTCTGTCAAGAAGAGGAGGACTATGCCAGTAAAGGTTCTGGCTGGTCTCTGTCTAGTATAAACTGATTGGAGCTAAGAATTAGTCATTTCACGCCTATGCGTACCAAAATGTTTGTAAGATTGGTAACCTTCGCAGGTGATCCTGTAGTAGAATAGAAATTAAGTAATAAAATTTTGTTTTGTGAAAGAACTTGTGTTTTATTTCTCACACCTGCCACTTTAGTGGTAGTTTTTTAAAATTAAAGTTGTTTTGTATCGGCCAGGGATCGAACCAAGGACATTAGTCGATCTAATCAATCTTTATATAGATTGCAAATTTATTTAATGAATTTTGAACTTTTTCCCCCATCTCTAGCATTAAAATTACGGTTTTTCAAGATGGCGGCCAAATAACAAGATGGCGGACG